>NC_045770.1:44432226-44764310 GCF_008692025.1 Phocoena sinus
TTAATCCATTGTGAGTTTATTTTTGTGTATGGTGTTAGGAAGTGTTCTAACTTCATTCTTTTACATGTAGCTGTCCAGTTTTCCCAGCACCATTTATTGAAGAGGCTGTCTTTTCTCCATTGTTAATTGTTGCCTCCTTTATCAAAGACAAGGTGACCATATGTGCATGGGTTTATCTCTGGGCTTTCTATCCTGTTCCATCGATCTATATTTCTGTTTTTGTGCCAGTACCATACTGTCTTGATTGCTATAGCTTTGCAGTATAGTCTGAAGTCGGGGACCTGATTCCTCCAGCTCTGTTTCCTTTTCTCAAGATCGCTTAGGCTATTCTGGGTCTTTTGTGTTTCTATACAAATTGTGAAATTTCTTGTTCTAGTTCTGTGAAAAATGTTTGTATCATCTTTAATTTCTTTCATCAGTGTCAAATTTTTTTCTACACACAGGTCTTCTGTCTCCTTAGGTAGGTTCATTCCTAGATATTTTATTCTTTTCATTGCAGTGGTAAATAGGAGAGTTTCCTTAATTTCACTTTCAGATATTTCATCATTAGTAAATAGGAATGCAAGAGATTTCTGTGCATTAATTTTGTATCCTGCTACTTTACCAAATTCATTGATTAGCTCTAGTAGTTTTCTGGTAGCATCTTTAGGATTCTCTATGTGTAGTATCATGTCATCTGCAAACAGTGACAGTTTTACTTCTTTTTCCATTTAGATTCCTTTTATTTCTTTTTCTTCTCTGATTGCTGTGGCTAAACAGTTTTTCACATTGAGAACGATGTTGGCTGTGGGTTTGTCATATATGGTCTTTATTATGTTGAGGAAAGTTCCCTCTATGCCTACTTTCTGGAGGGTTTTTATCATAAAATGGTGTTGAGTTCTGTCGAAAGCTTTTTCTGTGTCTGTTGAGATGAACATATGATTTTTCTCCTTCAATTTGTTAATTTGTTAATATGGTTTATCACATTGATTTGCATACATTGAAGAATCCTTGCATTCCTGGAATAAACCCCACTTGATCACGGTGTATGATCCTTCTAATGTGCTGTTTGATTCTGTTTGCTAGTATTTTGTTGAGGATTTTTGCATCTATGTTCATCAGTGATATTGGCCTGTAGTTTTCTTTCTTTGTGACATCTTTATCTGGTTTTGGTATCAGGGTGATGGTGGCCTCGTAAAATGAGTTTGAGAGTGTTCCTCTCTCTGCTATATTTTGGAAGACTTTGAGAAGGGTAGGTGTTAGCTCGTCTCTAAATGTTTGATAGAATTCGCCTGTGAACCCATCTGCCCCTGGGCTTTTGTTTGTTGGAAGATTTTTTAATCACAGTTTCAATTTCCGTGTTTGTGATTGGTCTGTATATATTTTCCCATTCTTCCTGGTTCAGTCCCAGAAAATTGTGCATTTCTAAGAATTTGTCCATTTCTTCCAGGTTGTCCATTTTATTGACATATAGTTGCTTGTAGTAACCTCTCATGATCCTTTGTATTTCTGCAGTGTCACTTGTTACTTCTCCTTTTTCATTTCTAATTCTATTGATTTGAGATTTCTCGCTTTTTTCTTGATGAGTCTGGCTAACAGTTTATCAATTTGTTTATCTTCTCAAAGAACCAGCTTTTCGTTTTATTGATCTTCACTATCGTTTCCTTCACTTCTTTTTCATTTATTTCTGATCTGATCTGATCTTTTATGATTTTTTTCCTCCTCTATCTTTGGCGTTTTTTTGTTGTTCCTTTCTAATTTCTTTAGGTGTAAGGTTAGGTTGTTTATTTGAGATGTATCTTGTTTTTGAGGTAGGATTGTATTGCTCTAAACTTCCCTCTTAGAACTGCTTTTGCTTCATCCCATAGGTTATGGGTTGTTGTGTTCTCATTGTCATTTGTTTCTAGGTAATTTTTGATTTCCTCTTTGATTCTTCAGTGATCTCTTGGTTATTTAGTGGCATATTATTGAGCCTCCATTTGTTTGTAATTTTTACAGATTTTTTTCTGTAATCAATATCTAGTCTCATAGCGTTGTGGTCGGAAAAGTTACTTGGTACGATTTCAATTTTCTAAAATTTACCCAGGCTTGATTTGTGACCCAAGATATGATCTATCCTGGAGAATGTTCCATGAGCACTTGAGAAGAGGGTGTATCTGCTGTTTTTGGGTGGAATGTCCTATAAATATAAATTAAATTCATCTTGTTTATTGTATCACTTAAAGTTTGTGTTTCCTTATTTATTTTCAATTTGGATGATTTGTCCATTGGTGAAAGTGGTGTGTTAAAGTCCCCACTATGATTGTGTTACTGTCAATTTCCCCTTTTATGGCTGTTAGTATTTGCCTATGTATTGAGGTGCTCCTATGTTGGGTGTTTAAATATTTACAATTGTTATATCTTCTTCTTGGATTGATCCCTTGATCATTATGTAGTATCCTTCTTTGTCTCTTATAATAATCTTTATTTTAAAGTCTATTTTTTCTGATATGAGAATTGTACTGCAGCTTTCTTTTGATTTCTGTTATGCATGGAATATCTTTTTCCATCCCCTCACTTTAAGTCTGTATGTGTCCCTAGGTCTGAAGTGGGTCTCTTGTAGACAGCATATATATGGGTCTTGTGTTTGTATACATTCATCCAGTCTGTGTCTTTTGGTTGGAACATTTAATCCATTTACATTTAAGGTAATTATTGATATGTATGTTCCTGTTACCATTTTCTTAGTTGTTTTGGGTCTGTTTTTGGAGGTCTTTTCCTTCTCTTGTGTTTCCTGCCTAGAGAAGTTCCTTTAGCATTTGTTGTAAAGCTAGTTTGGTGATGCTGAATTCTCTTAAGTTTTGCTTGCCTGTAAATATTTTAATTTCTGCATCAAATCTGAGTGAGATCCCAGCTGGAAAGAGTAATCTTGGTTGTAGGTTTTTGCCTTTCATCACTTTACATATGTCGTTCCACTCCCTTCTGGCTTGCAGAGTTTCTGATGAAAGAACAGCTGTTAATCTTATGGGGATTCTCTTGTATGTTATTTGTTGTTTTACCCTCGCTACTACTAATATGTTTTCTTTGTATTTAATTTTTGATAGTTTGATTAATATGTGTCATGGCATGTTTCTCCTTGGATTCATCCTGTATGGGACTCTCCGTGCTTCCTGGACTTGATTGACTATTTCCTTACCCATATTAGGGAACTTTTCAACTATAATGTCTTCAGATATTTTCTCAGTCCCTTTTTTTTTCTCTTCTTCTTCTGGGAACCCTGTAATTCGGATGTTGGTGCATTTAATGTTGTCCCAGAAGTCTCTGGAATTGTCCTCAATTATTTTCATTCTTTTCTCTTTATTCTGCTCTACAGTAGTTATTTCCACTATTTTATCTTCCTGGTCACTTATCCGTTCTTCTACCTCAGTTATTCTGCTATTGATTCCTTCTAGAGAATCTTTAATTTCATTTATTGTGCTGTTCATCATTGTTTGTTTGCTCTTTAGTTCTTCTAGGTCCTTGTTAAACATTTCTTGTATTTTCTCCATTCTAATTCCAAGATTCTGGATCATCTTTACTGTCAGTACTCTGAATTCTTTTTCAGGTACACCGCCTATTTCCTCTTCATTTGTTTGGTCTGGTGGGTTTTTACCTTGCTCCTTCATCTGCTGTGTATTTCTCTGTCTTCTCATTTTAACTTACTGTGTTTGGGGTCTCCTTCTCAGAGGCTGCAGGTAGATAGTTCCTGTTGTTTTTGGTGTGTGCTCCTAGTGGGTAAAGTTGGTTCAGTGGGTTGTGTAGGCTTCCTGGTGTAGGGGAATAGTACCTGTGTTCTGGTGGATGAGGCTGGATCTTGTCTTTCTGGTGGGCAGGACTACGTCCGGTGGTGTGTTTGGGGTGTTTGTGACCTTATTATGATTTTAGGCAGCCTCTCTGCTAATGGGTGGGGTTGTGTTCCTGTCTTGCTGGTTGTTTGGCTTGGGGTGTCCAGCACTGTAGCTTGCTGTTCATTGAGTGGAGCTGGGTGTTAGCGTTGAGATGGAGATCTCTGGCAGACCTTTTGCTGTTTGATATTACGTGGGGCTGGGAGGTCTCTGGTAGACCCATGTCCTGAACTTGGCTCTCCCACCTCAGAGGCTCAGGCCTGACACCCAGCCAGAGCACCAAGACCCTGTCAGCCACACTGCTCAGAAGAAAAAGGAGGAAAACAGAAAGAAAGAAGAAAAAATAAATAAATAAATAAAATAGTTATTAAAATGGAAAAAATTATTAAAAATTAAAAAGTCAACCAATAAAAAAATCCACCAGCGATAACAAGTGCTAAGAATGATACTAAAATAAAGGAAAAAAAACCACAGACAATCAGAACCCTAGGACAAATGGCAAAAGCAAAGGTATACAGAGAAAAATCACACAAAGAAGCATACACATACACACTGAAAAAAGAGAAAAAGGAAAAAAATATATATATATAAAAAGGAAGAGAGCAACCCAATCAATAAATCTACCAGTGATAGTAAGCTCTAAATACTAAACTAAGATAAACATAAAACCAGAAACAAATTAGAGGCAGAAAGCAAACCCCAAGTCTACAGTTGCTCCCAAAGTCCACTGCCTCAATTTTGTGATGATTCGTTGTCTATTCAGGTATTCCACAGATGCAGGGTACATCAAGTTGACCGTGAAGATTTAATCAGCTGCTCCTGAGGCTGCATGGAGAGATTTCCCTTTCTCTTCTTTGTTCACACAGCTCCTGGGGTTCAGCTTTGGATTTGGCCCCTCCTCTGAGTGTAGGTCGCCTGAGGGCGTCTGTTCCGGGCCAGACAGGATGGAGTTAAAGGAGCGGCTGATTTGGGGGCTGTGGCTCACTGAGGCCTGGGGGAGGGAGGGGTACAGAATGCGGAGCGAGTCTTTGGCGGCAGAGGGCAGTGTGACGTTGCAACAGCCTGAGGCGCACCGTATGTATTCCCAGGGAAGTTGTCCCTAGATCACTGGCCCCTGGCAGTGGCGGGCTGCACAGGCTCCCGGGAAGGGAAGTGTGGCTAGTGACCTGTGCTTGCACACAGGCTTCTTGGTGGCTGCAGCAGCAGCCTTAGCATCTCATTCCCATCTCTGGTGTCCGCGCTGATAGCCGTGGCTCGTGCCCATCTCTGGAGCTCGTTTAGGCGGTGCTCTGAATCCCCTCTCCTCACGCATCCCAAAACAATGGCCTCTTGCCTCTCTGACAGCTCCTGACTTTTTCCCGGACTTCCTCCCGGCTAGCTGTGGCGCACTAGCCCCCTTCAGGCTGTGTTCACGCAGCCAACCCCAGTCCTCTCTCTGGGATCTGACCTCCAAAGCCCGAGCCTCAGCTCCCAGCCCCAACTCGCCCCAGCGGATGAGCAGACAAGCCTGTCGGGCTGGTGAGTGCTGGTCGGCACTGATCCTCTGTGCGGGAATCTCTCTGCTTTGCCCTCTGCACCCCTGTTGCTGCGATCTCCTCTGTGGCTCCAAAGCTTTCCCCCCACCACCCCCCATCTGCAGCAGTGAAGGGGCTTCCTAGCATGTGGAAACTTCCTCCTTCATAGCTCCCTCCCTGAGGTGCAGGTCCCTTCCCTATTCTTTTGTCTCTGTTTTTCCTTTTTCTGTTGCCCTACCCAGCTATGTGGGGAGTTTCTTGCATTTGGGGAATTCTGAGATCTTCTGCCAGCATTCTGTAAGTGTTCTGTAGGAGTTGTTCCACATGTAGATGTAGTTTTGATGTATTTGTGGGGAGGAAGGTGATCTCCACATCTTACTCCTCTGCCATCTTGAAGGTGCCCCCGCCAGATTTTTATAATAATACCAAATATATGCTTTTTAAAGTCTGTTACCCAGTCCAGGATGAAGTATTCCATTTATTGTCATATCTCTTTAATGTCCTTCAATTTGGAATAGTTCCTTGGTCTTTTCTTGTCTTTCATGTTCTTAACATTTTTGAAGCATATAGCCCAGTTACTGTGTAGGATGTCCTCCCATTTGGGTTTGTCTGATGTTTGTTATGATGAAAGAATTTGTATATTTTGGGTGAGATTACCACAAAAGTGATGCTGAGCTCTTCTCAGTGTATCTTATCAGGAGGCACACAATGTTGATATGTGCCATTATTGATGATGTTAACATTTATCACATTATTAATGGTGTCTGTCAAGTTTTCTCACTAGGAAATTCATTAATAAGTTTGTGACATTTATTAATTAATAAATAACCCAAATGTATCATATAAGAGTTACTTTGAAAGTGCATGAATGTCCTCTCATATCAATCTTTCACACACCAGATTTAGCATCCATTGATAATATTTGTCCAAATCAGTTATCACTATGATGATTGTTAAATGGTGATCTTCTAATTCCATAATTCATTTATATTTATTAGTTGGCATAGAAGCATTCCATTCTCTCCCATTTATATGTGTGCCCATTTATGCTTTTATATTAATCTAGTTTCATGGATTCTTATTTTACTCAAAAGATTGCAACCTATCATCATCATTATTTATCTGATGTTCAAATTGTCCCAGACTTGGCCACTGGGAGATGTGTGCTTTTGACATGTCCCTTGAGTATTTCTGGCACAATAAGATGTTCTCAGATTATCTTGTATTTTTCCTGCTTCAGCCCTGGGGTCAGTTATATATCTTCAGGAAGCTCTTCATCCTTGGCATTTAGAAACAAATACTTGGACACTGTGTATGGTCTTTGTGACTGGGATGTCATTGTATTCATGCCTTTTCAACAGAGTGAGATAAGGAAAAATTGTATGTAAGTTATATGTGTGTATGCATATATCTGTATGTTTCTATACCTTACCTTAATTTTAACTGGGGCTGTACCATATTGGATCATATTTCACATTGATACTTCCAGTTGCTTTCCAACATCATCTCTTTTCCATATTCATAAACCCCATTTTCAATAGTGAGAAACTTGTCTTCCATTATCCTTAATGGATTTATTCCTTTGTTCAGTCCTGTCTCTATGTTACCAAACTCCTCACCATGACAGCAGAAAGCTTGGTCTTGGGCTCGCTGCCTTCCCCACAGGGTATGTTGGCTGCCCTAATTTTGGTCCTCATTGTCTCCCACTTGGGCTAACCAACTATCTTGCCTTTCCAATTGTCTTATGCTCTCTACACGGATGCTAGAGTTTTCTTTTTAAAAATCTAATCTGACTGTTCCTACCTCTAAAAACCCCAACAGTGGCTACCCATACCCTATAGAAGAAATTCAGTATTTCTTGGCATAGCATATAAGCCCTTTGATTACATGCCTCTTGCCTACTTATTTTTTAATTTATTTTTTAAGTGTATAATTCAGTGGTTTTTGGTTTATTCACAAAGCTGTGCAAACATTACCACTATCTACTTCCAGAACATTTCCATCACTCCAAAAAGAAACTTTGAACCCATTAGCAGTCAGCCCTCCTGGCCTCTGGAAGCCACTAGTTTATTTTCTTTCTCTGGAGATTTATCAATTCTGGACATTGCATAGGATTCCATACCATATGTCCCTGCCTGCTTTTAAACTCCCTTTCTTTTATACCCCATCTCTCATACCCTTCTTCCCATCTATGCAATTCTAATTGTAACACACCATATTAATTTAGGTTAAGTACTGGGTAAGACATTCAAAATTAACAATGGCTTTAACAGGACATATGTATATTTCCTTTGCTCATAAAAGACTGGGCTGAGCTTTTTCGCATGAAAGCATCCATTAAATTGTCAGGGGCCCAGGTTCTTTCTATCCTGTTGCTCTACCATCAAAGGTGGCTTCCCATCACATCCAAATTCCAACTCAAAGGAAAGGCAAGACCCAAATATCCCTTTCATGTGTATTTGTTGGTCATTCATTTAATGCTTTAAGCTGCATTCCTTTTTTCCCTGTTCTGCTATGTAATCTGGTAGATGACCTTGGCAGGTAGGGTAGTTCTCCCCTCCCTGTCTGCCTTGAGTGGTATTCATACTGCTGCACTTCCTCTTGTCCCTGGTCTCAGACTGATGGCCCAGACCCCATAACTCAGTGCTCACTCCCATTTCTCTTGGTTCTCTCAGTTCCCAAGCAGCCATCAACAGGGAGCTTTAGTTTCGGGACTCCTCCAGTTATCCGTTTATCCCTATGAGTTGTAGTGGTGTCCGTTTATTGATAATATTTAATAGACATAGGACTATTCAGCTTATCTGTATCTCCTTTAGCGAGTTTGGATAGTTTGCGATTTTTAAGGAATCAGTTGTGTTTGGCTTCACAGGTCTTCTGTCGCTGTGTAACAAATTTCATTCTACGAAATACTTTCTGATTGAAACATGTAGACTGGTCTCTGTTATAATAGCTGAGCTATCCCTGATAGCATGACATTGAATTCTACACATCAGTTTTGCACTTCTGTTGGCTTAGCTGCATGGCCACAGCTAGCTAGCTTTAAAAGATGGTGGGGAATACAGTTTTTATTTTGGATGGCCATGCATACAACTAAAAATCATGGATCTTATTCTGAGAGAAGACGACACTGAAAATTTAAGGGCAACCAGCATTACCTGCCATGGTGTGCTCCTTGGTAACCCAAATGTGTTTGTGCACACTTCCTCCCACTTAGAGAACATATCCATCTCACATCCAGGAGAGGCAGCCTCAAAGTCTCATCCAGTTATTGCACCTGGCTTAAAGTTTATGATCTCTAGGTTATGAGTGCTCACCTATAACAGGTCTAGCTGTGGTTCTTCATGATCCAGTGACCTGTAACATACCAAAAATGCAACTCTGGAATAGGAACAGAATAGCCACAAACTCTGATCTAACTTGTCAAATTTATGGATGCTAAGTTGCTCAGTTTTCCCTTATTATACTTTTAACATCTGAGGGTAAATAATAATAACCCTTATTTTATTCCTAATATGTGTCCTTTCTCTTTTTTGGTTACCAGTCTGACTAGACTTTTATCAATTAAAATGTTTTTTTCAAATATTCTGCTTTTGGTTAAATTGATTTTTTTTTCTGTTGCTTTTCTGGTTTCAAGTTCAGTGATTTCTGCTTATAACTTTATTATTTCCTTCTTTCTTCTTATCTTGAGTTTAATTGTGTCTTCTTACTCTAGTTTCTCAAGTTGAAACTTAGATTACTGATTTAAGATCTTTATTCTTTTATAAGGTAAGCATTTAATGCTATAACTTTCTCTCTAAGAATTTGTTTAGCCTCATCTTGCAAATTGCTATGTTTTATTTACATATTCATTCAGTTATTTTTTTTTCCTTGAGACTTCCTCTTTGGCCTTTGTCGAAGTGTGTTGTTTAATTTTCAAATATTTGGAGAGTCCCCCTATTTATTTCTAATTAAATTCAATAATGGTCTAAGAACATACTTTATATGACTTTTCCTTTTGTAAATTTAAGGTTTATTGAATTTATAGTCTATGTTAGTGTAAGCTCTGTGTGTACCTTTGAACAATATGTACTCTCCTGTTTGGTCTTTTTTTAATCCTCTATAAGTTCTGTCCATCCCACTCTCTCTTAAAATAGTACAGCTGTCTTGGACTCATCTGAAATAATGGTTTGGATAGGAAAATAATTCCCTTAATTGGACTTTTATTACTGTAGTGGCTCCAGTGTCACATTTTTTCATTAAAAAGATTTGGTGCCATATTCTTTTCTCCACTAAGGTGTTTTTGAAGCTTCCTACTATGACTGTTTCAATCTAAGATAAAAAAATCAATTCAGCTTTCCAATCCATAAGGCCACAAATTACCAGATTCTCTATCAAACTAGATTGCAAGCTGCATGAACAGAATGGCTCACTTAGCATATCTGTATAGTCTTCAATCTGTGCAAACCGTTTAGCTCCAGCTCAGTGTCATCCACCTCTCCTGGGCCTTTAGTAAAATATTAAAGAAGAAACTGATACCAGTATTCTGAATACTTCCAATCATTTCCTTTTAAGCATGGACTCTCAGAAAGTGGTCTTATTTTTAGGTACTGGGGCAAGTTTCACCACATATTTTACCACAACATGCTGAGAGTTATCAGCTTTCCAGAATGTATTATCTGTGCCTTCACAGCCTGTTCGACTACCTCAAAGGCAGTGCCACACATTTTATATTCTGTTAGAGAACCATCTCATTATAGGGTACCAAAGTATAAATTATTTAGAATATAGGTTCACATACCTTTAAAAAATCTGCATTACAAGATTTTGTAATGTAAATAATGTCAAGATCTTGTAATGTAAATAATGTCAAGATTTTGTAATGTAAAGATTTTTGTAATTGTAAATTACAAGCGGCATAAGGCAAAAGCCCAAGCTAGAAGATGTTCAAAAGCACAGAGTCATCAGGGGCCCTGGATTTTTCTATCCTATTGCTCTGTCATCTCTAGCATCTTGCTTTTATCTGCTTGATCCAGGATGGTTCAATAGTACAATGGTATTCCAGCCAAAAGGAATACAAAAGAGAAGGATATGATTCTCTCCATTTAACACATAATATAGATATTGCATACCTCACTTCTGTTCACATTCAATTATCAAAATTTATATAAGTGGCAGTATTTAACTGCAAGAGAGGCTAGAAAATGTAAATTTGCTTTTATGTAACTATTTGCGTAGCTTTCATGTTTCCCATTGCCTGAAATGATCGGTTCCCTTGTTTTCAAACTTGTCAACTCATATTTATTTTGAAACTGCATTTGTATATCACCTACTTTGAGAAATTTTTTATTAAACCACCTCTTCTCTCCATGCAGCATAGTTGTTTTCTCCTCTGCCACCCAGTACTTTTTCCAGATTCTTTAAATTAGAGCAGAGACCATGTCTTACTCATTCTGGCATTCTATGTGTCTAGCAAAGATATGCTACAAATAAAGAGCTTAATAAGGGTAATGCATGAATATATTTTTAATTAATAGATGAATATGTGAGTGTATCATGTGAGTAAATGAATAGACAGATTAGAAATAGGTAAATTAATACATGAGTGGGTGACTGAATAAGTGGACAGATTTGCAAGAGGTTCAATATACAGATGAGTGGTGGAATTAATGAGTGAGTTAGGGAATAATTAGAGGGGTGAGTAGATCAATGAACTAATGGATTGTTTAGTGTGTGCATAAATGGTTAGATGAAAGGATGGGTCAGACGAATGGATGGGTGAGTGAATGGGTGACAGGGTGAGTGGATGCGTGGATAGATGAATGGATGAATGTCTGGATAGAAGGGAAGGTGGGTGAATGGATGAATCATTAAATTGATGGATAAATGGACACAAGTGTATTGGTGAGTGAATGGTGAATGAATCATAGCTATAGTTATAGCTACAGCTATACATATATCTAAATTGACACTTCTGCCATGTTGGATCAGTTTGGGAGATAGAAAAATCTGGCTGGATTTTGAGCGCACCTCTGCCACTTTCTCTCTGATTTTCCCAAGTTACTTAAACTTATGCATCTTCATCTCTTCATCTCTAAAATCAAATTATAATAGATACCTTGAAAGTTTTTTGTGAAGGGAAAATAAGGTATTATATAATGTGATTGGTACAAAGCATATGTTCCATAAACAGTAATTGCTATTGCAGTCATCATTATCATCATCAAATACTTAACTAATTCTTGTTTCCCACACAGCATTTGACTGATCCCTGGACATATGTGGACATGTGTATGTAATCTTGGCTCTCCCTTCTAGGATCTCCCAGTTACTTTGGGTAGATAGGACATATGCATTAAAGGATAACCACCGTTAAAATGAAGGGAATGCTCAGTGCCAGATGACAGATTTATGAGGAACTGAAAAAAGAGAAAGATCATAACATTTCAAGACTTGCTTGACTTTTTATGTTGGAGTTTGGAAGGTAGAGAGAAGGAGGATTAAATTAGCGGGGAGCAGATGATAATATCTTGCCCATATTTCTTATTATATTGCAACTTATCTCAAGAATCTAAGAGTAAAAATGAATAAGTAGCAGGCGTTTCATTTAACTGTGAAAAAAAAAATGAGGTCTCAAAACAGTTGAATGAATAGCCCAAGGACAGACAGTGACTTTGACCCTGGCACAGTTGCAAATGGCAGCCTCAGTTCTTGGCTGCTGTGTCACTTTGGATTTGCCAGTTTTCTTAAAATAAGCAAAATATTTTTTTAATGCTGTAACATTTCTCAGAGGACAACTTGGCTGAATTGTTTTGACTTAAAAAAAGTAAATCACTGAGAACAGCTGAGGTGCTTATACATTGTACCCATTTGTTTACCTACCTGTCTAGATGCTAAGAACAGTATTCTAAAACAGTGAATTCAGATATGCTGCCTAGTCTCAGTGTTTTCCTTTTATTCCACCTGGTTCTGGTTAAGCCTCCTAGATTAACTTGACTTAATTTATTTACTTAGGTTATTCCTGAAAATTTTCTCACCCAGAGATCCTGAGGCTCCTGAACAATTATAAATCAAAGGGTTAGTGATCTAATTGAGCAGTTATTTTAGGCCCTGAAGTCTAACCCAAGTGGGTTCAAATCCAAACTCTGTAAGTTGTTACCTGTGTGTCCTTTAGTATATACAGCCTAAGCTCTCTGAGCCTTATTGGTATCCTTATAAGTATCACAGAAATGCCAGTATCACAGAAATACTCATTCTGGCATTCTATGTGTGTGTGTATGTGTTTTCTGTGTGTGCATGTTGACTCACTTACTCTGCTGGGTCTAGAATATTTTTTTTCCATACACTAATGGAATCAGAAGGAAAAGGTGACTACCTGAATCCACTCTGGGTTTATCATTTATACTAACTACAGTCTGTAGGCTCACTTGGTTTTAGATCTGGGC
Organism: Phocoena sinus; assembly: GCF_008692025.1. Lineage (NCBI taxonomy): Eukaryota > Metazoa > Chordata > Mammalia > Artiodactyla > Phocoenidae > Phocoena > Phocoena sinus. The sequence continues at coordinate 44,445,004 of NC_045770.1, forward strand.
TTTAATTCTCCTGGATTCCTTTACTGCTGTTTTTGTCCTGTGCCATCTATCAAATGCAACTAACTCTATTAGGTCACCAGCAGTGATAAAGAATCCAGGATAAATAACTCTCACAGTTCCCCAATTATCCCAAAATTCTTGGATATTGTTTACCAAATTTTCTTCCTGCTTCCACATTTGTTCTGCTATTGTCTCGTCTCAACATACAGTGTGTTCCTTTTATATTAGAAATTAGTTCTGTTGCATTGAAACATTAACCAGAAATCAACTTTAGTTAGCAGTGGGTGTTCCTTCCTAGGAAACTTCATCTAGCTGTCTAAAGGTGGTTTAGAAAGGCAATCTTGAGAACCCTATAAAACTCTTTTTAATATTTAACAATATTCTTTTTTAACAAAAATTGTATATATTTAAGATGTACATGATGATTTTCTGTGTGTATATATATATATAAATGATTACTAAGGTCCAGGTAATTAACAGGTCTCCTCACATAGTTACCTCTTTTATTGTGATAGGAGCACCTGAACTCTACTCTCTTACCAAACAAAATTGCAGTTATTTATCAATATTGTTATTGTGTCTACTTCCTAAGGTTGTTGTGAGAATTAGATAAGCTTATATAAAGTACTTGGAATAGTGCCTGACACACAGTAATTGTTATATGTGTTAATTATTGATAATCTCTGTGCTCTGTTTATAATCTTTCAGAATTTGCCAAACTCATTCTTAGTAAATGTAAATCAACCCACATTCTGATCCCTTCTACTTCTCTGACCTCATGCCCTCACCCCACTCATTCACCCATTTAGTCAGATTAGCCTATGTGGTCTTCCTGAAAAACTCCAAGCACAAGCCTGCCTCAGGTCCTTTGCAAGTGAAGTTTGCCTACAACGTGCTTTCTCCCAAATAGTCTGCTTGGCTTCCTCTCTTCCCTCCTTCAGATGTTTACTCACATGTCATCGATGAAAGCCTTGGTTGAACTCTGTATTTTAAGTTGAGTTGAAGATGTTCTATGGAAAATAAGAGAAGAAAATCTTTCCAAGTTCCAACTGTATTTTTTTTTCTGGTCAGGAAGACTTCATTTACCTTTATGATTTATTCCACCACATCTCTTCTAGGCATAGAAGTCAGTACTATGATTAATAGCAATCCACTGACCTCTTATCACATTTCCTTCTTCTTGGCTGGGCAATGGTTCTAGCCCAGAGCTCTATGTCTCTGGCTGACTCAACCAAGGTCAATATCTCAACACCCTCCCAAATAAGAGGTAAAACCTTGTGTGTGTGTATGTGTTTTCTGTGTGTGCATGTATGGGAGGAGTGTAGCCTCTTGACCCATTCCCAAAATAAGAATATCTCAAAACTGCTATAAAAGAACTGCAGTTTTGAAATGAGTGTTTGTTTTTCAATTCATACCTGTAAAACTGTGTTTTCTCTGGGACTTAACATTTTAAAATTGAAATTTAAAATGCATGTGAAATTATTTCTAAAAATTACATGTATTCATGTACATTAAAGGTAATTAAAATTTTTATATTGAGTATCTGAACATTAAAAATTATGTAAGCTGAATAACTATTATTGGTAAAATTTTACATAATTTTATCGGTCTTAGTCATATCTGTCTTTAATAGAGTCACTGATATTTTTCTGAGTATATTTATTTATTTCAATGTGATGTCACTGTTTTAAATTTTTCTGTAAAATTGCTACAGTCATCTCAAAATTGCATTTTCGGTTACTAACATTTAAATTGTTGATACCTTCAATTGACTTTTCAATGAAGAGCAACAATTACCAAAATGTGGTCCAAAAACTTCTGGGGAGTCTCAACAATCCTTTCACAGGGTCCATGAGATCAAACCACACACATACACACCCATATATATATCATTACCTTTTTTGTTTTCATTCCCTCATGAATACATGGTAGAGTTTTCTACAGGCTTCTTGACATGGTATCACAATAGACTGAATCAGAAGCAAATATGAGAATCCAACTATCTTCTGTAAATCAGATACGTTACAAAAATTAAAAAATGTAAAAAAAAAGCCACTCTTCTTACTAAAAAGGCTTCTATAGAAATATGCCAATCTTTATCAAAATATTTATGGTAACATGTAATGGTTTTATTATTATTTTAAGTAAGCTAATAAGTAAATGTTTTGTTTAAATTTCTAATTTGGTAAATATCAATACATACCACCCACATAAACAAAAGTCATTCTTGGTACTCAATAGTGGTCCTGGTAGACATCAAAACAAATTCTGCTAAATGAAGGACATGTTCAGTTATATTATATTGAAATGTATACATATTTAAGCCCAAATAGTCTTAGAGGTATGGTCTTTTCCCTTTCTTAAGAATATTTTCTTTAAAAAATATTTTTATAAGACAAACTCATCAAACAAGTTCTTTCTATGATTCTTTTAATTCTTTTAGCAATTTTAGATTCTGAAAAACTCTATATCTTCTCAATTTCAATCCTTCATGTTAATAAGATATAAATTTCTGAAATTAAAATAGGAATCCTTAAAAATATTCTCCCCACAATTTGAGATAGGACAAAACACAATTATAGAATTTAAAAATTAGAACATTATGTATAGTTTGAGCTTTCTTTCTCATCTTTTTTGCTGTGGTAGGATAAATTTAAATACTTTTTTTGGTAAGCTTTATTGTCATTTGCAGTTCTACTAAAAATTTTAAAAGTCAATATTTTTGGTTTTCCAGTAATTGAATCACAAATTCTAAACTGGCGTTGAACAAAATGTAACCAAAATTTATATAACTCGTTTATAAAATTCATTCAGTATCAAGGAAGGAAATGGAGATTTATGTAAAATTAGTTCTTTAAAAGCTGAAATATTTCCAAGTCTGACTGATGATGGGCAGCAAAAAGACAAAGGACATTCTGCAATATGTTGAAATGTTTAGAATTCAATATCAGCTACAGTTACAAATATTTTGAAGTTCAGTTACCCTTTGAATATGTGGTTGTGCTAGTGACCACTGTAGATTGTATTGAATTGGTAGAATATAGTAGCTTCTTTTCATGCTTGTATAATTTATGTGTATATCACAACAACTTGCAAGTATATTACTGATCCTTACTTCTGTTTATATAGCAAGAATATTGTTTTTCCATGGTACTGTGCTCCATCAAAGTTTATATTTTCATTAGCATCATAGAAACAAGCCATTTTATCTTCAAATGCTTATCTTTTTTTTTTTTTTTTTTTTTTTTTTTTTTTTTTGCGGTATATGGGCCTCTCACTGTTGTGGCCTCTCCCGTTGCGGAGCACAGGCTCCGGACGCGCAGGCTCAGTGGCCATGGCTCACAGGCCCAGCCGCTCCGCGGCATGTGGGATCTTCCCGGATCGGGATACGAACCCGTGTCCCCTGCATCGGCAGGCGGACTCCCAACCACTGCGCCACCAGGGAAGCCCCAAATGCTTATCTTTTAAACTGAATTTATATCGCTCACAGTACTGCCAGTTATTTCACATTCAGTGGAAAGAACTTTGAAAAGTTTGTTCCATGAAGTGGAAGAAAAAAATAAGAAGCCTCTGATGATTCTTCTGTGAACTGCATCGTTTAACTATTGCAGTTAACCTATTTACCACTTCCATTTTATTTCTCTTATCTACACAACTTGAAATGAAAATGGGCAAAATTAATACTGAACACAGCTATTTGATCTAACTGAAAAGTCATGCACCTTCTGCATCTATATGTAGGTTGCGTTATTAGCTCAGGCATAGTGTTTTTAAATTAATGACTAACTTGGGAAGCAGGTGCTGGCTTCTTCAGAGGGTTTGTGTCATCAGGTTTTCATCTGGTCAGTGATAATGACTGACCGTCCTGTCAGGTGGTAAACGTTCAAAAAAAGTTTAAGTAAGTTTATATTATACACCGGTTTCTATAGAAATGGAAACCCAGTAACTTTTCAGTAAACGTGCCCTTCTAGTTTTTTAGGTCATTGCTGCTGAAACAGTTTATTTACAAAATAAAAAAGCATTACAATCTAAATAAATGCATGCATAGTTGTACATTGATCCCATTCACAAATGACCAAACCACTGCAGAAAAAGAGTTCAAGTTACTGTCTTACACTCATCAGCAAGACTGCTTGACCTCTGTTTACTGAACATATTCCACATACACTCATTCATTTTCTACTTTTCCCCGATGCAGCTGACTGGCACAACAGATATAAGACAGCATCAAACATATCCCCTACAGCCACCCCAGACCAAAAAAAGTTATCTATCCCTAGCCACTCATGTCAAAATATGCTGTGTGTTGTCAGCCAGGGTCCTGCATGCTACCCTTGAAAGAAAAGTTAATTAGTTATATTGAGTCTGAAAAGTCAGCAGAGGAGAGACGAACTGTTTTCCTTCCTATTTAACCACCTGTTAAAGTGGAAACTGTTAACTGCATGTTTCTTTAAACACTTTACTAGATGAGATCATGGACAAAGGTAGAAGTACAAAATAGAGATCGGTCAGAACCATCCCAACTCCTTTAATATAGGTTTGTGGGGTTTTTTTCCAAATGAGAAAGATGTTTTGTTTTCTCTCATGCAGGTAAGAAAGATATTCAAAGGTTGATAGGCAGTTTGGAGCAAGTAGGTGTCTCTGCCTCGTGAGATTCCTGGGGGACATAGGTTGCATCTGTGTGGCTGCCCTCCAGTCTCTTAGGGTGTCGCCTCTATCTCACGGTTGAAGCTGGCTGATGATCACCATCCGCATTTGAGCCTGCAGGAAGGGAAAAGAAAGAAAGTGCAGGACGAGTAATTTCCTCCTAAGGAGGTAATACTGAAGCTCTGCACCTCTTTTCTGTGTACGTTCCATCTGAAGGAATATGGTCATGGACCCCTGTAGCTGCAAGTAAGATTAAGAAATATAGGCTGGGAAATGTTACGGGAAAATACCACAAACTTACTACTTGAAACCAAGACTTTGATAATTAAATGAACTACGTTCTCAAAAGGAAGGAAGGAGGCTTCCCTGGTGGCGCAGTGGTTGGGAGTCCGCCTGCCGATGCAGGGGACACAGGTTCGTGCCCCAGTCCGGGAAGATCCCACATGCCGCGGAGCTGCTGGGCCCGTGAGCCATGGCCGCTGAGCCTGCCCGTCCGGAGTCTGTGCTCCGCAACAGGAGAGGCCACAACAGTGAGAGGCCCGCATACCGCAAAAAAAAAAAAAAAAAAAAAGGAAGGAAGGAGAATTCTCACCAGTCAGGCCTCAGAACCATAATAAATTAAATATCTTACTTTATGTATAAATATGCACAAGGGCCCCTATAATATTTTCCTTGAGGTTTAATACAATCATTAAAATAATACTTTATTACAAAATGAAAAATCCAAAGGAAATACTAAACCAAGGACACCAGGGTAACAAGTATGTACTGGGACAGTTTTGGGGAAACTGTAGTAGTGTTCTCTGTATAAGAATGATGGAAAAGGGACTTACATTTATATAGCACCTAATACATGGCTGGACTATGCCAGTTACTTTAAATTTGCAGGTTACTTTGGCCTCTTAGCCATCTAAGTGTGTCAGTATTATTATCCTCAATTTCTATATGAATGAACAGGAAGGGTAGGTGGCCTCCTCAAAGGTCATGTAATCACTAACATATTCAAGTCTCCAAATCATGCTCTTTCTACTAGACCAAACTCTCTCAATTCTTTTTTTTTTTTTTTTTTTGCGGTACGCGGGCCTCTCACTGTTGTGGCCTCACCCGTTGAGGAGCACAGGTTCCGGACGCGCAGTCTCAGCGGCCATGGCTCACGGGCCCAGACGCTCTGCGGCATGTGGGATCCTCCCGGACCGGGGCACGAACCCGTGTCCCCTGCATCGGCAGGCGGACTCTCAACCACTGCGCCACCAGGGAAGCCCTCAATTCTTAAACAGATTCTAAATAAGTGCTTATCAGAAAACTGAAGAGTATTACAGGATTAGATAATGGTTTAAAAGGTTTCTCCCATGGGGATGATATTGCTTTTTATTTTTATTTTGAGTAATCTTAGTATTTTGTTACTTTCAATATTTAAGTCCTGGTAACCCAGAAAACATGTCTTATTTTTTGTGTATACTACTTGAGAAAATTCTCATGCAGCAGCATACATAGTAACCTAACCCATCTTATTGCAGTAAGTTCTCTCCACTGTTTCTAACATGATCTAGTTAGGTCCCAAGCAATGATTGAAATATACTATTTATCATTAGTAATTGCCATTCAAGCATTTGTATGTCCATTTTCATTACAGTAAATGGGTGAAAAGCAGCTCATTTGAGGAATATACTTTCTTCCCATGTGTTATTATGGTGATGTCTCAACCGCTGTTACCATGATTCCATCATCTGACTCTTCCTCAACCATGTAATCTATAACTAAATTTGAAGTTTTATCATAAATGGCCTGGCGTCATTGAAGTAACCTCCTAACTTATTTTCTCATTTAAAACTTCAGCTCTCTAAAGTGTACTTTGTAAACTGTAGCCATACTGATCTTTGTAAAATGGAAATCTGTTCACAGCCCTCCTCTTCTGAATGTTTCTTGGATCCCTTTACCATGTTCTACAGTTCCTTCTCCATATGCCTTCTGCTCCAGCTCTCCTGTGCTGTTTACAGATCTCTGAATATATTCTTCTGTGTATGTTTCCTTAATGGAAAACAGCCATCCCTTTCCCAGTGATGTCACCTGGAAAATTCCTACTCATCTTTCAAGTCTTAATTTCAACATTGCTCCCTCTGAGAAGGCTTCTTCCACTCAGTCTGACAGAATGAGGTCCTTGAGCTTTCACTTTTGCATAGCAGACTCCGTATTCCTTGGCCATAGCACTTTTCACCTTGAATTGGAATTATTATTACTAATAATTACAGAGAACTTGTTAAATTCCAAACAATGGACTAAGTATTGTATGTATTTATGTACTTTGGCTTATTTAATCCTCACAATAACCCAGTGAGGGTTATTCTTTTAGTATCCCTCATTCTAATAGATGAAGAAATAGGCTCAAGAAGCAAAGGGAGTTGCCCAAAATTAAATGATTAGTTGATCAAACCAGGAAAGAAATGGAAGTCAGTGTACTTAAAGTTGTGTTTTGAACTATTATGTGATTCTGCCTCCCCTACCAGATTTTGAGTTCCTGAGAACGGGACAATGTAGATATTTTGTTGAGCCGATTTTTAAAGATTTTTCTCCATCCCTCCTATTCTTCAAGAATTATGATATTGCACCCCTTGTGGTTATGTCCCTGAACAAGTTCTCTTATCTTAGCTTTCGTTTACATCTGTAGGAAAACAATACAGAGTTGCTTGTTTGCTGGCTTTTTTGTTACTATTGTTGTCGTTAATGTACAATTAAAGTGTGGGGAAGGCCATAAATCATTACAAAATTTGTCCACACCATTTTTCAGAAACTTGGTGAGTGGAAAAGGCATACAGTTTTACTTCAAGCGCTCAGTAGCCACTGGTATTGGACAGCTCAGATTTATAGGACATTTCCATCATTGTAGAAAGTTCTATTGGACAGTGTTAGACTCTAATAACATTGGGCCTGCCTGCAGTACTAAGAAATAGTCATTCATCAATTATCTATTCTCTCTGGGCATCATTTCTCTTTATATAAAATTATGATAAAATAATAACACTGGCTTTACTTACCTGAGGGAGAATACAAAGAAATTAGCTAAAAACCCTTTTAAACATTATATTAAAAATCACTATAAAGTGTCAGGTATCACTGCATCATTTGGGGGGGACTCATGAGTTTGATGGTGGTTTTTGAGTCCTGCACTGATTTCCTTTCAGCTCTGCATCATTACATCTTAAATGGAATATTTTTGGTACAGGTAATATGAAAGGTACCAACACGATTTGCTATTGTGCTTTCTTCACTCTTCAACTGGGAAGGGAAAGCATTTTAGCTAAACTATGGATTCATATTTAACTTTGAATAAAACTGCTGGAAGATGGCTGAAATGTGAGCCTACCCTAACAAAGTCGAACAGCATGTTGATAACCATTCTTTGAAAAGTAACTTTGTGTACACCATTCATGACCACAAAGACTGAATTAACATGAAACAGAATGTGTTTCTTGCGGTGGTATTTACAGAAGCCTTTGCTCTATGGCATGCGCATTTAGGTGAAACACTCGAAACCTCGCAAGGCAGGATGCCACCTTAAGGTCGTATGCAAATGGTCTCTGAAATACCTTTAGTAGCCTGAAACGTCCAATTTTATAATTTTCTGCCTCGCTGTGAATTCATACCTTTTTCTTTCTCCATAAAATGACATTTTGTATTTTTTTCCCGTAAGTGATATGATTAAACAGCATAGATTTGGGATCAAGTTGCCAAGTTAGGCAACGTTGATACTGTGGGTACTGAGGATTCTGTGAACATTGTGCTTGCTTGCTGGAGGCTGGCTGACAGTGTTTATTCAGGGGCTAGAACATCCCATGGAGCCCTGTAGTAATGCCCATAACAAGGGGAGGAAGGGAAGCAAGTGAGGGCGCAGGCTCATGTGGTCTTATGGCTTATAAGGGATCAGGGTATGTGACTTTAAGGGACGATCAGAATATATAAATTCAGGTTATATTTCTGCTTAGCACACCTTTATTTATTTATTTATTTATGTATTATTATTATTTTTGCGGTACGCGGGCCTCTCACTGTTGCGGCCTCTCCCGTTGCGGAGCACAGGCTCCGGATGCGCAGGCTCAGCGGCCATGGCTCACGGGCCCAGCCGCTCCGCGGCATGTGGGATCTTCCCGGACTGGGGCACGAACCCGTGTGCCCTGCATCGGCAGGCGGACTCTCAAGGCCCAGCACACCTTCTTGTAATCCTTTAAAATACTCTATTAATGAAGAAAATATGATACAATAGGCTTTTGCAATTTAAAAAACAGGTTAGTTCTTCTTAAGTTGTCATTCCGAGAACTTATTTCCTGCCCAGTTTTAAGCTAGGAGCTTTTGATCCACTTGCAGAGATGTGTGAGTGCATGCACACCTGTGTGTGTGTATACATCACAGTGAATGAATAAAATTAGTTTAGAACCTGGAGTGTTGATCGTCATGTCTTGATCCTTCCTCTTTTCTCATAGCCTTCAATCAATAAACATGGGACTCTTACAAACTGCAAGGTGCTGTAATGGGCTACAACGAATTTTATCTAAATATAACATCCAGGGGTTTTATTTCATTTTCTTTGTAGCAGTGGAAATGGTAATTCAGAAACCTGGGTGCTTTCTGTACTTTCTATTCATTTTATCTGTTACTATAAAGACAATATAAGATTATAAGAAGTTAGGAGAACCTAAGGAAAAAAGCTCATCCATAGTCCTGGCACTCAAATACAGTGACCATTACAATTTTACTTTTCTTTCCATCTTCTCTCTATTCATGTTAGGAGATATTTTACAGATAAAAACAATCATGGGATAACGGATGGAAATAGATATCTATTCCTCTGTTTTGTTTTTATTCTCATGTAAGAAATGGAAACAGGTGCCCAAGGCTGAAGAGGAATTTTTCTGATTTTTTTTTTTGAAGAGATACCTATTATCTGATTTTCCTCTAGACACATACATTGATAAGATAGAGAAATTCTTACAGCACCTGAGCCGCCATGACTTTCCAGGTTAGAACTGCTGGTGAAAAGAGTTCTCTTTCCCCAGTGGTCCTTTTCCCACTTACTGTGGAATTTAGAGGAGGTAGTTGACTGAGAAGTTGATGATAGAAGTTTTTCTCCGCGTTCTGGAACAGAAATTGTGCATTAGAATGTTAATTTATTTGTTCAGCCATTCAACCAATATTCATTGAGTGCATACCACGTACCATTTACCGAAACAATTCACTGGCAATAAGATGGTGGGAGAGGGAGAAAAATCTCTGCACTTGTCTAGCCTCCAGGCTTGTGTATGAGACGTACAATTAAACAGGCAATTACAATCCAGTGCAACCAATGCTACTGCAGAGACAATAGAAGTCCAGGAGCTATATGGGCCCCTTAAGGAATTTAGGAGGTCAGAAAAGCCTTCAGCGAAGAAACCTGAAAAATGAACAAGAGATTTTCAGAGAAGAAGCAGAGATTGGTGTTCCAGGAAGACAAGGTAGTGTGAGTGAGCTCAAAGGAAAAGCAGAGAGCATGGTGCATTATACTGGGGTGTGTGTGTGTGTGTGTGTGTGTGTGTGTGTTTGTTGGAGAGGTAGACTTTGTTGAGAACTAACATTGTAGACACTGGCAGGGCATAACCCAAAGGCCCTCCCATGAAGCTCTATCACCTTATTAAAAAAGCATGCAAAGGAAGTTAGGAAAGTTTAGTGAGTTCTAAGGAGGGGAGTGGCAGAAAGAGAATTGCATTTTAGAATGATCATTTTGCCGGAAGTGTCTTCTGCTATTTCTAGACAGTGATAGGAAAAGTTAATACAGAGCAATCAAATCTGAATAGACTGAATGAAGCCGCCATGTTTGGAAGATGAGGTAATACATAGTCTGTTTAATGATGCATAAATACATACACACACAATGCAGACATAGATCTAGGTCAGAATCAGTAATCATAATGGCACTTAGTTATTGAGCATTTAATATGTGTGTACCAACAAATACAAATAGAATACCTTTAGCCTCTCCAAATCCCTGCAGTATAGATATTACTTTATAATTAAGAGAAAACTGAAGCTCGGAGGGCCTCTTGCCTGGGCCTGTCTATTAAATGAATGATACAAAAACACATATTGTGTCAACCGTACCATGGTCGTTCTCTATTTAAGTGTTGACCCAAGAGAACCAATATGAACCATTGTTGAGATTTGATAGATTGGAAAAGCAAACACAACATGAGAGTAAAGAGAGGGATCAACCAGCTAAGGGGCAGAGACATGCTATCCAATCCAGGGAGGGCTGAGCTTCTGAGGAAGGTAGAAGTTCTTTCCCTTTAGCTTCCCAAAATCTGATTTTTCAATACCCTGATTAGTCCAAAGATAATTTCCTTATATTCCAACCTTAGCTCTTACCTCACAGTTCTTGAAAGCTGAGGCAGTTCTGGAAATGGAATTGAGCCTGGAAATGTTAACCACTCTCTTTCTGGTTTGGATTCAACACAGTTTGCCTGCAAAGGAGAAAAGAAATAGATATAAATCTCTATTCACTGGTTTAAAAAATGACTCCGGGCTTCCCTGGTGACGCAGTGGTTGAGAGTCCGCCTGCCGATGCAGGGGACACGGGTTTGTGCCCCGGTCCGGGAAGATCCCACATGCCCCGGAGCGGCTGGGCCTGTGACCCATGGCCGCTGAGCCTGTGCGTCTGGAGCCTGTGCTCCGCAACGGGAGAGGCCACAACAGTGAGAGGCCTGCGTACCGCAAAAAACAAAAAACAAAACAAACAAAAAAAAATGAGGCAAACTCGTTCTCTGTCTCTCATTCTCTCTCTCTCTCTCTTTCTCTCTCACACACACACACTCACACACACACACACACACACACACACACACACACACACGCTTGCCATTTGAGGAAGAGTAATTGTGAAGCAAAAATCCCAAGACCAATTTTCTGTAGTAAAGAAATTCATTTTCTGGTTTCAGTCCTGACCCTTGGTCAACAATGATGATATCAAATAGCTGGAATATCATTCGTGGGTGCATTTGTACACTTAGACATTTCCAGCTTCTCTCACAAGTAACATCTCCTTTGATCCTAACAATAAACCTGTGAATTGAATGTGAGTTAGACCTGTGAGGTGAAAATTCTCCTCAGTGATCACAGTAGAACTGGGTTTGCTACAAAATAGCTTTTTAGCTAGTACTCAGAAAATAATGCCAAAAGAAGAGTTTTCTTGTAATAGGACAGGATGGTATTTTGGACTATATTGTGAAATCTGCAATAGCTTTTCTTAATGTTTTTCTAATATCTCAGTCTTGCTCTTCTATTTGCCATTCTAACAAAAGACTGTCCCATGTCAAAGGATAGCACCTTATAGACAGTAATGTTGTTTTCAAGGGTTGTAACTCATGATCTGAGTCTTTACTTTTTCCTTAAAATTAATGTATTCATTGCAGAAAATTTAGAAGGTATTTCTGATTAAAATAATAAAACAAAATAAAATTTCCCCAGGGATAATTTTGCTACTGTCTTTCTTTTTGACTTTCTCTCTCTCTCCCTCTCTCTGTCTGTCTCTGTCTCTCTGTGTCTCTGTCTCTCCATGCATATTATACACACACACACACACACACACACATCTCTCATACATACATAGCTCTATATGCACACACATGCATATATCACATACATATGTCTTCTGATAGGCTCTTTTTATAAATTTTTTTATCTATATTTTTCAGTCGACAACACTACATAGATTGAAGTGAGCTACAACTATGTGCCAGGAATTTTGCTGAACAGTGATAGAACTGTAATTGAGAAAAAGTAGTTGTTCTAATGGAGTCCAATAGATAACAAACAGAAGACATACTGAATCATAAGTGATACATATATCATTTCAGGCTTCTAAAGATTATGTACTATCATTGTATGGGTATATGCATTGGGTATATATATATATATATATATATATATATATACATTGCTATTTTTTAAATGTCATAATGAATATCCTTATAGATAACTCTTTAACACATCCACAATTATTTTAAAAATAATATATTTCAAAGTTTTCCTTAAGGTTAGCCTTAAGTTTCTTTAAACTAAAATCTGTGCCCTGTTATTTTTGTATCTGGTATCTTATAATAACTAACTGGTACTTCATGAATTGCCCATGTTACAGGGCCTCAGGCTCAACCATTGATCTGATCAACTGCTTGAAATAGTTCTTCAAATAGAATAATATTTCATGATTATACTTTCTATGGTAAAATGTGTTCATCTAACAAATGTTTATTCAGTATACCTACTACAGTTCAAAAACTGGGATACACCCTGGAGGTGTAATGAAAATCAACTGGAACAAAATATTTCCCTCATAGATTTTATGGTAATGGAAGAGACACAGTAAACCAGCAGTTACAACAGTGTGATGATTGTATTGATGGAAGAAATTCAGAGCTGAAGGAGCACACAGGTAGAAAAGGACAACAGTGAAGGGAAAACAATTGGAAGAGTGTGAGCTCATACATGAAAGAAGGCAAGTTCACTCTGAGTAGCACTCAGATTTAAATTAGGTTCTGATGCCTTATCCATTGTATTTTTGTTATAAAACCCTAACCATAGTGGCCAGAGGTTGCTCATACATCTTAGGAGGGTAGCTTCAAGGGACAGCCAGGAAATCGGGTATCTGCACATCAGATGAAGGGGCAAAGAAAGCTGATTCTGGACTTGATATTTAGTTGGGAACAACGTAATGTCATTCCAGCTATAAAGTGGGAAGGCAGCCATGTTTCATTTCATATCACTTGCCCCAATGGAAAGCAGTCATTCTTTTTTACTCCCTTTTCACTTTATTTGCACTTTGCCTTTATTGCTCTTCTTTCTTTTTTTGTATTATATTACTTAGGTTAAGTCTTATTTCCCCTTTTATTCTGCTCTTTGAATGATTTACCTGATTAACTCCCATCTTTTTGAGATGTGTTATTTTGCACATAATAGGAGACCAATAAGTATTTCTTGAATTCGTGTTGTCTTTTGGAAATTAGCCTGTTCCTAATGATAATAAAAAAGGGGTGTGTTCATATTAGTGGACAGGGTATAGGGGTGAATAATAGTCTTGAAAAAAAATGTTTGCTCCATGTAATAGAGACTCAAAACTTCTGGGAACTTTGTGAGATCTTTGAGACTTGGATTCTGAGTCCAGCCAGGTTATACCTAAGTTAACCAAGAAAAATAATGCTTTTCTCTGTCAGGTGAATTTCATTAATGTGTAAAAGAAGGAAAGAATTACTAAGGTTTCATTTTTTTTTTTTACTGTCATGGGTAAAATTTTGTTTCTTGTCATTGGAGAATTGTGTAAACTGGAAGCAGCATGTCATCCTTAACTGAGGCTCTGAAACTGTAGCCATCTGTCTCTTGTGAACCACACTGGGAGCTTAATTAAAGAAACCTGCACCTGACTCAAACTGCTTCGAATACCAATTCCTGATTCATTAATTGGGGAATGAAGTTCCTAATGCTTTGAACCACTCGTGTGGGAAGTCAGAATGTTAATACCAGTAATTAAAAAAAAATCAGCAGTTTTTTCCTTTTCTGTCTTTTTAGAAAGGGAATCTTATACAGAATGTCAATATGTAAAACAGATAAAAGTGGGACTTCTCTGCTGAGACAGAATTCGTCTGTCCCAAGGCCCCCTCCTTTGTCCTCTACCCATCCTTTTTGGCCTCCCTCCTCCTTGCAGTCTCCCAGTCACCTCTGAGCATTTCCATGGAATCAGGCTTTTTTCTGATCACATTTGAAAGCCAAGGGCTGCACAATCTAATTTTTTGGTTCTGAGTCCAGAGTTTAGCCCTTAAAATTGTAGTCATTTCCAAGGGACATCTTCACACTCACGCAAATTATTGATATTATCATTGGTAGGTTTTGGATAGAAGTGGGGTGATCTGTAATAGTAGACTATTTATTTACTGCTTTTTTTTTTTTTTTTTTTTTTTTTTTTTGCGGTACGCGGGCCTGTCACTGTTGTGGCCTCTCCCATTGCGGAGCCCAGGCTCCGGACGCACAGCCTCAGCAGCCATGGCTCACGGGCCCAGCCGCTCCACGACATGTGGGATCCTCCCAGACCGGGGCACAAACCCGTGTCCCCTGCATCGGCAGGCGGACTCTCAACCACTGCGCCACCAGGGAAGCCCTACTGCTTTTTCCTTAGCTCTGAACAAGGTTGTTAAGAAAGAAGAGACGAGCCCTGGTGTCCTCACCCCACTCCCCTCACGCAGTAAAAGCAGGTCTTCTCCTGTGTTACTGATGGATGATATTGATGTGTCAACCCATCAGAACTACACCAACAGCAGAATGGGTAGTCAAATTAAAAACAAGAGATGATGTTTGAAAGTTAAAGCAGAGACTTAAATGATGATTTCACCCAGTGAAGAGTGTGGAAGAGATACTAGGAAAAGGGAGTACCAGTTGCAAGGGCACAAAGGTAAAAATAACACATTATATGTGGCTAAAACTCCGTGGTGTGCGTGTGCGTTGGTAAGTACAGGAGTTCAGTCAGGAGGTAAGGCCTGTGAGTGACTTTACTGTCCTAATGATAAGTTTGCATTTACCTCTGTATGGGAGGCACTGGCATGTGAGTAAATATGATTTTTTGGAGAACATTGCTGAATGTTAACTCAGCAAACATTTTCTACAAAAAGAACAGACATGCTCAAAATAGAGATTTCTATCAACTTTAACTTGCAAGAACATCAAAATATTAATGCAGGAGGTAGGGTGAAATGGAAAAGCTGTATATTCAAGTCACACATGAGGCTTCACAAGTGATACAATCAAAGGGAATCACTTTTCAGAATTCTAGTTATAATCTCTCACTCAGTCATCCTATTAAAATCTTGTTAATAATGCTTTCTGTTTCTTTGCTTAAAAAAATTCAGTATGTTCAATCCATTTTTAAAGCCAAAGAGCATTTTACTGATGGAGTTGTAAGAATTTTCAGTGAGTCTACCTGTGCAGAGACTTTTCCCATAGGTAAACATTCTCTCTCCTATTAAACCACAAGAAGTAATAAAGCAGTTAGATTAAGAATGCTCCAGGTGATAACATTTCATTGATTGGCATTCCATCAGCAGTGTGAATGCCATCCTGCTCTCATCTACTCCAGGAACCCTGTAGAGGAGCCAGATTGAATAACTAACCCAAAACAATGATAATAGTATTTTTTTAAAAGGTCAAGACAGATCGGTCCCTAAGATAATTGATTGCTTTGTTTGCATGTACAAAACCATAATAGATGACAGAGAAAATTTAAGGAAGCCACTGAACATATATTTGGTGTTTGTATTTAATTACTTGATAATTTACAAATTCTAAGCATCCTCATGAATTGCAGTCTTCGTTTTTTGGTTCTTTAGAATCCAGTGCATCTTCTGTCTGGAATTTGAGTCAAAATGGCTAACAAGAATTATAAAATTGTTAGAATAGAAATGTAGCTACAAGCCGCACACAGCTGTCTTCTTTTAGAAAGTAAAGGAATAAACAATTAATTTGTTCTCCCACTCTGATCCAACACACGTACACATACACAGACACGCACACACACAGATGTACACAATTTGACCATGCTCCTTTCCCACGTATAAACCTTCAATGGTTCTCTGTCATCCAAAATCCTGAGTTTGTCATAGAAGATCCTTTATAACCTGGCCTCTCCCTGTCTTTCCAGCTTCAAGTTTAGCCTCTGTGTCCCTGCCTCCTTTGCACCTATCAAAGTAAACTCGTTGCTCACCCTGTCACAAGATAAGCCTGTAAGGCTGGAACACTCCCCTCCTAAAGAGCCTTTTCATGAGGTCACAGCAGTGATCAATTTAACCTTCACCTGTATCTTGCTTCAGGTCACACAGCTTTAGGAACATCTGTTCTCTGCCCAACACTCTCAAAGTGCCAAGCGTTTGACACTGATTATTCGTAGTTATGATTCACAACATCTTGACGTAAGGTTTGTCATGTCCACTTTAGAAAAGAGAAATCTGAGGCCCAAAACAAGTAAGGGTGTGGGCTCAGTTCAAGATGCAGCCAGAATTTGAATGCATATCTATTGACATGATTCTAGATCTATCAGTACCTACTGTTTCGCTATTTCCGCTACACTAAGCTTCTTCCCATAATGGGTGAGAGAGAAAGAGAGGGCATCAAGGGTTCTCACTTGGAATCCTGGTGAAACATCATTCACTGATGAAGAAATCACAGAGCAAAGAGCATTTCCATGGGAAGAAAATAATCTTTGTGTTTATTTTGAAATGTTTTCAGCGAGTAATAGCAATATTACATACTGTTGTCGAGATGGATACAGACAATAGAAAATTGGCCATATCCAATCAGACATCAGCTTTCAAATTTCAGAATTAGTAGCCTTTATGCATTTATGTGGTGGAAGAAATGGCTGAGATTATCCGATTGCCGCTAACTCTGAGGGTAATGTAGAGAAGAGAGACCCAGGTCCATTTTGTGATGAGTTCTAGTTGTCTGGATAAATTTTCACCGTATGGAATTTTCACAAATGAAAGTTAGGTTGGATCAAATGACTACTATAAGTTTTAAAACTGTACAGAATCAAAGTTATTACCTAATATATGACAGGAGAGATCATACTGGTCATAGAGTTCGAGTTCCTTACTAATGACACCTATGAGAAGCTGTGGCAGACTACTTAATCGCTCTAAACCTCAAAGTAATAACAGTTATTAATAACAACAGATACAATGTGCTCACATGATACCACTTGCCCCTTGCTTCCTAGGAGGTTGTAAGGATTCAAGAAATGGTGCCATTTAATAGGGCAGTTGGAGTTGCTTACCTGATGCATGTATTAATCTAAAATTTTTGACTTAGGCCTCTACTTTGCGTCCTGCAATTTATTAGAACAAAAAATGAGAGACCTGGGATGACAACGATGTTGAAACCTATTTGTTGAGATACTAAACATGCGAGTGGCATATTATGAAAATCAGTTAAACTCAAAACATCAAAGTACTTTCAAAGTTCAGCAGTGTCATGTTTTTGAATTTCAGTACTGTCATTTTAAAGGATAAATGAGATATCTAGGTCATCAGATCTTCAAACGGGAGATCTTGTATGCTGTGTTAAGCTTAAAAGTTGTCCAGTGGGGCAACCGAAGTCCTGAAAGTGTTTTAAATAGGTCAGTGACATGTTCAGATTTAATTTATGAATATATAATTCTGAGAGAACCTTTGAGGGACATAAGAAACTGGTGATGGGGGAGACAAGCAACCAGCCCCTAGTGCAGTTCTCATTTGAGAAGGAAATAGATGACAAACATATACTCTGGGATTTAGGATGGACTGTGATTGCCCAAATATGGTCTCTCACTTGTTTTGTTTTTTATTTTGAAAATTATCAAACTAAAAATATTGAAAGAATGGTACAATGTATACTCACATATCTCTCACCAAATTCACCATCTGTTAACCTCTTGCCCTGCAATCCCCTTTTGCCAAATCATTTGAAAATATCTACAGCTGTCGTAACATTTCACCCATAAGTACTTCAGTGTGCATATTTCAAGAATGGGCAACTTCAGCTAACCTCAGCACCCTATGACACCTGAGAAAGTCAACATTAATTCAATAACATCACCAGTACACAGGCCATACATATTTCCCCAACCGTCTAACAAAATGTTCTTTATGGCTATATTTGGTTTTGTTTTTATATTCTTGTTGTTTATTTTTGTTTTTATTTATACTATCCCATCAAGTTTCATATATTCACATTATTTCTCATCAGTCTCTCTTGATCAAGCAACAGTCTCCTTCAGTTGCATCATTTCTCATATCATTGAATTACTGAAAAAGTCCAGGCCGGTGGTCCTGCCGAATATCTTGTAGTCTAGATACGTCTGACTGTCTCCTCATGAGTAAACTTAAGGCAGACGTTTCAGGCAAGAACACTAATGGTGACGTTGCATGTCTCTCACAGCATGACATCACATGTACAAGATGCACTGCTATTTGGTTAAGATGAAGACCATTAGGTGTCTCCACCGCAAAGGTGTTTTTCCACTTTGTAGAATTAAAATTGATATTGTGTTCTCCAGCAATATTTGAGCCTGTGGTTTAGTGACCTTGTCTAAAGTAATTATTACTACATTGGTTCCGCATTTATAGTTGGCATGTTTCTGTAAAGGAACTTCATTCTCTTCTCTTCTCTTCCCTTCCCATCTCTTTTCTCTTCTCTCTCTCTGTCTGCCTGTCTCTCACTCATTGCTATGTACACGATTTTTTTCATTCAAATATGTTATATTCCATTATCATCATTATTCTTTTTGACGTTCAGTTTGTTCCAGTTTTGTTAGTGGAATCTCTTTTAAACTGGCTTCCACGTCCTCTGTAATGTCCCCATTAGACTTTGAGCAGCTCCTAATTTTCTGGCACAGCAAGGTGTTCCAGGCTCATATTGTACTTTTCCTGCCCCAGAGTGGGATCAGACATTTCTCCAAGAAGCTCTGGTTTTATTATTAGAAAATGCTGATTAGAAACAAAGATCTAAGTTCTGGATGTTTATTTCCTCTGGTGTGTCATTGCTTTTTGGCCCTTGCAAGGGTTTAGTTAGGGAACAAATGTGTGTGCACACGTGTGCATGTGAGCACACACGTGAATGTGTTTATACTTATAGTTCATGCTGAAATCCAATACCACAGGGTTCTTTTTCCCCTGCCTCTGTTTTATGTTTGTGTTTCCCCCCTACAGTTAATACTATCGCTCTCCAAAATATGCATATCTAGTTATATTTTTAATCCCACAGTGTGCCCAAAATAGATTCAGAATTAAACCACCAAGACCAGTACAATGAATTATCTAAATAAAGTTTAAAAGGTTGTTTTTCAGTTCTTTTTATTCTTCTATTTCACATAGGTTTCACAGTCAAATTACTGTGATCATAAGTTACTTAAATTAATTTTTTCCTGTGTGAATATTTCATCAATTTTGCATGGAATTAGAATTACCTGTTTCTATTTACTTTTGGAGTTTGTTTTCTTTTCATTTACTGTATTTTTGAACAATTAAGCCATTTCCATTGTTCAAAAGTTACAACTATGTAAAATGATAAACTCAGGGAACTCTTTTTCCCATCCTTGTTCCAATCAAAAATCCTTTTTCCCAAGAAAATGAAGTAAAAAATAATTCCTGACTCTCCCTGGAGAGAGCCTTGGAAGCTGAAATGCTTTTAAAAGTTCTTCCAAAAAGACAGAAACCTGGGATGAGATCACAGTATATGGGGTGATTTTAGATCAGGAAAAAAAGGGCCACTCAAATAATGCTGCAGATTGAAGCTAAAGCACAAGAAGAAAGAAAATTACAATCAGTTTATTTTGGAGAATTTTGGAGTGTGTCAGCTAAGGCCTGAGCCACTAACAGGGCCTGTTCTGGTATATCCAGACAGGCTTTTAAAATTTTGTGTTAAGAAGTTCCAAGTTTACAACTAAGGCACCCAGGTCTGAGAGAAATGATTAAACCTCACTGAATGGTATTGGACCAAGTCAACACAGAATATACCACCTTCTACAATCTGGTTCCTTCTATTTCTGCATTTCAGCTCATGTTATCTTACTGCTGTTTCCACTAAGCCACTCCAACTTATGTTCTGGTACTTGCACACACTCTTTTATTTCTCATTTCTCTGCTTCTATCCATTGCTTAGAATGCCCCTCCTCTGACTTATATCTTCAACTGGGAGGCTACTACTTTTAAGTTCAACTATTAATTAGGCATCAGATATTTTGTTTCCTTCCTATCTCTCAATATTTGTTTACCCAGTGGCTATTAAATGACAGGTGTGTTCATTTTATTTCAGTGAACACACACATACTCAAAATTACTGTAATTTGGTTTTTTAATATTTATTTATTATTTATTTATTTTGGCTGTGCCGGGTCTTAGTTGCGGCACGCGGGATCTTTAGTTGCAGCATGCATGCGGGATCTAGTTTCCCAACCAGGGATCAGACCCGGCACCCCTGCTTTAGGAGCACAGAGTCTTACTCACTGGACCACCAGGGAAGTCCCTGTAATTTGATTTTGTGTTTGTTTATCTGTCCTAAACTATGAACTCCTTGAGGGCAGGCCTTAAGGGCCTAGCATAATGCCTAAAACATGGGGGTGTCCAATAAATATTTGTTAAAAGACCAAGTGAAAACTGCCAAAGAGAAATGACCATGATTTCTTCCTTTGGATCCTGCATGTGGAGATATAGTACACGAATTACAAGTTTCAAAAGTCCTTAGCTTCAATTTCCTTTGATCATTTTTGGCCTTTCTTTTCTCTAGTGCTATCCCCATGAGCCATGATAGTATAATATTGGTATAGTCTTGTTTGAGCTTCATGAAAATACAATTTCATTGTATTGTTTTGTATTCTAAAGATACTATTTTAAAGTAGGTGCACCTGGCACCAAAGTTCTGATGATTCAAAACAAAACAAAATATAATTGTGTAAACACTTCAGACCTTAGCAGTGGCATTGGGGAATGAAGTTGGAATATATGTTGCGGTGATCTCAAGAGAAGAGAAATTATTTCAGATGTGCCAGAATAAAAAGGAGTTCTTGAGTCATCCACAGATGAATTAGTCATCAACTAAAAATACAGAATATGCAAGGAAAATTATTGCAGAAGATGAAAACTAGAGCAATTGTGAATTTAAAATATAGTGCAATCAAGCGCTTTTTAGGCAAATATCAGTAGGGTAGCAAACAGTACAAATTCACAGTTATGGGGATAAAAGGGAATATGGACTAGAAGCCATGCTGGAAAGTGTTGTTGGGGATGTTTTGTTTTCAAGATGCAAAGCTACTATAACTTAAGAAGTCTAGGGGCTTCCCTGGTGGTGCAGTGGTTGACAGTCTGCCTGCCGGTGCGGGGGATGCAGGTTTGTGCCCCGGTCCGGAAGGATCCCGCGTGCCGCGGAGCGGCTTGGCCCGTGAGCCATGGCCGCTGAGCCTGCGCATCCGGAGCCTGTGCTCCACAACAAGAGAGGCCACAACAGTGAGAGGCCCGCATACAGCAAAAAAAAAAAAAAAAAAAAGAAATCCAAAACAAATTTAAACTATATATTTGATGCCAACATGCAGATGTAAAAATATAACCAAGTTTAATGTTGGTTAATAAATCCCATTCACATGACCACACTGTTTTGTTGCAGGTGGGATAAGAAACAGTAAATACTGAATGTTATGTACAGAAGTATTTGAGAATCAGAAAGACTGGATTTGGTTCTTCCACTTACTGAATTAGGCAAATTACTTCTCTGAGGCATAGTTTTTTCTTTTAAAAAAAAGGAATAATAAAAATTCTCTCACAAGATTATTGTATGAATTAAATTAGAAAATTTGTGAAAAGCATTTGTATAAGACTTGTAATACCTAGTACATGCCCAGTAATGATCATTTTATTTTCTTGTTGAAGATCAGCCTCTTTCTTTTAGGTAAATTTTCTAAATAAAGGATATTCAAGCCTTCAAAGACCAAAAATAGTTTTCACCATTAAAATAATAATCTGTTTTTTAAAACGCAAAATAACGTATTGCAAACTTGCCTGTCTTCCTAAAATGAGTAAAGAAAACAAAAGTTAAAATCTTATTCATAAGGCTCCTTGCTATGATTATTTGGAATCCCTTTTTTTTCTTGACATCTTTATTGGAGTCTAATTGCTTTACAATGCTGTCTTATTTCTGCTTTATAACAAAGTGAATCAGCTATACATATACATATATCACCTATCTCCTCCCTCTTGCGTCTCCCTCCCACCCTCCCTATCCCACCCCTCTAAGTAGTCACAAAGCACCTAGCTGATCTCCCTGTGCTATGTGGCTGCTTCCTGCTAGCTATCTATTTTACATTTGGTAGTGTATATATGTCCATGCCACTCTCTCACTTCGTCCCAGTTTACCCTTCCCCCTCCCCTTGTCTTCAAGTCCGTTCGCTACTTCTGTGTCTTTATTCCTGTCCTGCCCTAGGTTTTTCAGAACCTTCTTTTTTTTTTTAGATTCCATATATATATGTTAGCATACAGTATTTGTTTTTCTCTTTCTGACTTACTTCACTCTATATGACAGACCCTAAGTCCATCCACCACACTACAAATAACTCAATTTCGTTTCTTTTTATGGCTGAGTAATATTCCATTGTATATATGTGCCAAATCTTCTTTATCAATTCGTCTGTCAATGGACACTTATGTTGCTTCCATGTCCTGGCTACTGTAAATAGTGCTGCAATAAACACTGTGGTACATGACTCTTTTTGACTTATGGTTTTCTCAGCGTATATGCCAGGAGTGGGATTGCTGGGGAATATGGTAGTTCTATTTTTAGTTTTTTAAGGAACCTCCATACTGTTCTCGATAGTGGCTGTATCAATATATATTCCCACCAACAGTGCAAGAGGATTCCCTTCTCTCCACACCCTCTCCAACATTTATTATTTGTAGATTTTTTGATGATGGCCATTCAGACTGGTGTGAGGTGATCCCTCATTGTAGTTTTGATTTGCATTTCTCTAATGATTAGTGATGCTGAGCATCCTTTCATGTGTTTGTTGGCAATCTGTATATCTTCTTTGGAGAAATGTCTATTTAGGACTTCTGCCCATATTTGGATTGGGTTGTTTGTTTTTTTGATATTGAGCTGCATGAGCTGCTTGTAAATTTTGGAGACTAATCCTTTGTCAGTTGCTTCATTTGAAAATATTTTCTCCCATTCTGAGGGTTGTCCGTTCATATTGTTTATGGTTTCCTTTGCTGTACAAAAGCTTTTAAGTTTCATTAGGTGCCATTTGTATATTTTTGTTTTTAATTCCATTTCTCTAGGAGGTGGGTCAAAAAGGATCTTGCTGTGATTTACATCATAGAGCATTCTGCCTATGTTTTCCTCTAGGCGTTTTAGAGTGTCTGGCCTTACATTTAGGTCTAATCCATTTTGGATTTATTTTGTATATGGTGTAGGGAGTGTTCTAATTTCATTCTTTTACATGTAGCTGTCCAGTTTTCCCAGCACCACTTATTGAAGAGCCTGTCTTTTCTCCATTGTACATTGCTGCCCCCTTTATCAAAGATAAGGTGACCATATGTGTGTGGGTTTATCTCTGGGCTTTCTATCCTGTTCCATTGATCTATATTTCTGTTTTTGTGCCAGAACCATACTGTCTTGATTCGTGTAGCTTTGTAGTATCGTCTGAAGGCCAGGAGCCTGATTCTTCCAGCTCCATTTTTCTTTCCCAAAATTGCTTTGGCTATTCGGGGTCTTTTGTGTTTCCATACAAATTGTGAAATTTTTTGTTCTAGTTCTGTGAAAAATGCCATTGGTAGTTTGACAGGGATTGCAATATTTCTGTAGATTGCTTTGGGTAGTATAGTCATTTTCCCAATGTTAATTATTCCAATCCAAAAGCGTGGTATATATCTGTTTCTATCATCTTTAATTTCTTTCATCAGTGTCTCATAGTTTTCGCATACAGTTCTTTTGTCTCCTTAGGTAGGTTTATTCCTAGATATTTTATTCTTTTTGGTGCAATGGTAAATGGGAGTGTTTCCTTAATTTCTCTTTCAGATTTTTCATCATTAGTGTATAAGAATGCAACAGATTTCTGTGCATTAATTTTGTATCCTGCTACTTTACCAAATTTGTTGATTAGCTCTAGTAGTTTTCTGGTAGCATCTTTAGGATCCTCTATGTATAGTATCATGTCATCTGCAAACAGTGACAGCTTTACTTCTTCTTTCCGATTTGGATTCCTTTTATTTCTTTTTCTTCACTGATTGCTATGGCTAAAACTTCCAAAACTATGTTGAATAATAGTAGTGAGAGTGGCCATCCTTGTCTTGTTCCTGATCTTAGTGGAAATCTTCATTTTTCACCATTGAGAATGATGTTGGCTGTGGTTTTGTCATAGATGGCCTTTATTATGTTGAGGTAAAATCCCTCTATGCCTAATTTCTGCAGGGTTTTTATCATAAATGGGTGTTGAATTTTGTTGAAAGCTTTTTCTGCATCTATTGAGATGATCATATGGTTTTTATCCTTCAATTTGTTGATATGGTTTATCACATTGATTGATTTGAGTGTATTGAGGAATCCTTGCATTCCTGGGATAAACCCCACTGGATCATGGTGTATGACCTTTTAATGTGCTGTTGGATTCAGTTTGCTAGTATTTTGTTGAGGATTTTTGCACCTATGCTCATCAGTGATTTTGGCCTGTTGTTTTCTTTCTTCGTGACATCTTTGTCTGGTTTCAGTATCAGGGTGATGGTGGCCTTGTACAATGAGTTGGGAGTGTCCTATTCCTGCTATATTTTGGAAGACTTTGAGAAGGATAGGTGTTACTTCTTCTCTAAATGTTTGAAAGAATTTGCCTGTGAAACCATCTGGTCCTGGGCTTTTGTTTGTTGGAAGATTTTTAATCACAGTTTCAATTTCAGTGCTTGTGATCAGTCTGTTCATATTTTCTATTTCTTCCTGGTTTGGCCTCTGCACGTTTTGCATTTCTAAGAATTTGTCCATTTCTTGCAGGTTGTCCCTTTTATTGGCATAGAGTTGCTTGTAGTAATCTCTCTTGATCCATTGTATTTCTGCAGTTTCAGTTGTTACTTCTCCTTTTTCATTTCTAATTCTACTGATTTGAGTCTTCTTCCTTTTTTTCTTGATGACTCTGGCTAATGGTTTATCAATTTTGTTTATCTTCTCAAAGAACCAGCTTTTAGTTTTATTGATCTTTACTATCGTTTCCTTCATTTCTTTTTCATTTATTTCTGATCTGACCTTTATGATTTCTTTCCTTCTGCTAACTTTGGGGGTTTTTTGTTCTTCTTTCTCTAATTTCTTTAGGTGTAAGTTAAGGTGTTTTTTTGAGATATTTCTTGTTTCTAAAGGTAGGATTGTATTGCTATAAACTTCCCTCTTAGAACTTTTTTTGCTGTATCCCATAGGTTTTGGGTCGTCGTGTTTTCATTGTCATTTGTTTCTAGGTATTTTTTGATTTCCTCTTTGATTTCTTCAGTGATCTCTTGGTTATTAAGTAGTGTATTGTTTAGCCTCCATGTGTTTCTATTTTTTACATTTTTTTCCCTGTAATTGATATCTAGTCTCATAGCATTGTGGTTGGAAAAGATACTTGATACGATTTTGATTTTCTTAAATTTACCAAGGCTTGATTTGTGACCCAAGATATGTTCTATCCTGGAGAATGTTCCATGAGCACTTGTGAAGAAAGTGTATTCTGTTATTTTTGGATGGAATGCCCTGTAAATATCAATTAATCCATCTTGTTTAATGTGTTATTTAAAGCTTGTGTTTCCTTATTTATTTTCATTTTGGATGATCTGTCTATTGGTGAAAGTGGGGTGTTAACGTCCCCTACTCTGATTGTGTTACTGTTGATTTCCCCTTTTGTGGCTGTTAGCATTTGCCTTATGTATTGAGGTGCTCATAAGTTGGGTGCATAAATATTTACAATTGTTATATTTTCTTCTTGGACTGATCCCTTAATCATTATGTAGTGTCCTTCTTTGTCTCTTGTAATAGTCTTTGTTTTAAAGTCTATTTTGTCTGATATGAGAATTGCTACTCCAGCTTTCTTTTGATTTCCATTTGCATGGAATATCTTTTTCCATCCGCTCACTTTCACTCTGTATGTGTCTGAAGTGGGTCTCTTGTAGACAGCATATACAGGTCTTGTTTATATATCCATTCAGCCAATCTGTGTCTTATGGTTGGAGCATTTAATCCATTTACATTTAAGGTAGTTATCAATATGTATGTCCTATTACCATTCTTAATTGTTTGGGGTTTGTTATTGTAGGTCTTTTCCTTCTGTTGTGTTTCCTGCCTAGAGAAGTTCCTTTAGCATTTGTTGTAAAGCTGGTTTGGTGGTGCTGAATTCTCTTAGCTTTTACTTGTCTGTAAATATTTTAGTTTCTCTGTCGAATCTCAATGAGATCCTTGCTGTGTAGAGTAATCTTGGTTTTAGGTTTTTCCCTTGCATCGTTTTCATTATGTCCTGCCACTCCCTTCTGGCTTGTAGAGTTTCTGCTGAAAGATCAGCTGTTAACCTTATGGGGATTCCCTTGTATGTTATTTGTTGTTTTTCCCTTGCTGCTTTTAACGTTTTTTCTTTGTGATAGTTTGATTAACATGTGTCTTGGCGTGTTTCTCCTTGGATTTATCCTGTATGGGACTCTCTGTGCTTCCTGGACTTGATTGACTATTTTCTTTCCCATATTAGGGAAGTTTTGAACTATAATCTCTTCAAATATTTTCTCAGTCCCTTTTTTTTCCTCTTCTTCTGGGACCCCTATAATTCAAATGTTGGTTCATTTAATGTTGTCCCTGAGGTGTCTGAGACTGTCCTTCATTCTTTTCATTCTTTTTTCTTTATTCTGCTCTGCCTTAATGATTTCCACTATTTTATCTTCCTGGTCACTTATCTGTTCTTCTGCCTCAGTTATTCTGTTATTGATTCCTTCTAGAGAATTTTTAATTTCATTTATTGTGTTGTTCATCATTGTTTTTTTGCTCTTTTGTTCTTCTAGGTCCTTGTTAAGTGTTTCTTGCATTTTCTCTATTCTATTTCCAAGATTTTGGATCATCTTTACTATTATTGCTCTGAATTCTTTTTCAGGGAGGTTACCTATTTCCTCTTCATTTGTTTGGTCTGGTGTGTTTTGACCTTGCTCGTTTATCTGCTGTGTGTTTCTCTGTCTTCTCATTTTGCTTAACTTACCGTGTTTGGGGTCTCCTTTTCGCAGGCTACAGGTAAATAGTTCCTGCTGTTTTTGGTGTCTGCTCCTAGTGGGTAATGTTGGCTCAGTGGGTTGTGTAGGCTTCCTGGTGGAGGAGACTGGTACCTCTGTTCTGGTGGATGAGGATGGATCTTGTCTTTCTGGCGGGCAGGACCACTCCGGTGGTGTGTTTTGGGGTGTTTGTGACCTTATTATGATTTTAGGCAGCCTCTGTGCTAATGGGTGGGGCTGTGTTCCTGTCTTGGTAGTTGTTTGGCATAGGGTGTCCAGCACTGTAGCTTGCTGGTCATCGAGTGGAGCTGGGTCTTGGCGTTGAGATGGAGATCTCTATGAGGGCTTTTGCTGTTTGATATTACGTGGACCCAGGTGGTCTTTGGTGGAACAGTGTTCTGAACTCGGCTTTCCCACCTCAGAGGCACAGGCCTGACACCCAGCCAGAGCAACGAGACCCTGTCAGCCACATCGCTCAGAAGAAAAGGGAGGGAGAAAGAAAGAAAGTAAGAAACAAAGAGACAGAGAGAGAGAGAGAGAGAGAGAGAGAGAGAGAGAGAAGGAAAGAAAGAAAAATAAAGTTATTAAAATAAAACATAATATTTAAAATAAAAAAATTGAAAAGTAAAAAAAGAAATAAGAAAGATAAAAGGGAGGGAGAGAGAAAGAAAGTAAGAAACAAAGAGACAGAGAGAGAGAGAGAGAAGGAAAGAAAGAAAAATAAAGTTATTAAAATAAAACATAAAAGAATATTTAAAATAAAAAAATTGAAAAGTAAAAAAAGAAAGAAGAAAGAAAAAAGGGAGCAACCAAGCCAAAAAACAAATCCACCAATGATAACAAGCGCGAAAAATTTATACCTTAAAACAAACAAACAAACAAAAAACAAACAGACAGACCCTAGGACAAATGGTAAAAGCAAAGCTACACAGACATAATCACACAAAGTCCATTGCCTCAATTTTGGGATGATTCGTTGTCTTTTCAGTTATTCCAGTGATGCAGCGTACATCACGTTGATTGTGGAGATTTACTCTGCTGCTTCTGAGGCTGCTGGGAGAGATTTCCCTTTCTCTTCTTTGTTCGCACAGCTCCCGGGGCTCAGCTCTGGATTTGGCCCCGCCTCTGCGTGTAGGTCGCCAGAGGGTGTCTGTTCTTCGCTCAGACAGGACGGGGTTAAAGGAGCCGCTGATTCGGGGGCTCAGGCTCACTCAGGCCTGGGGGAGGGAGGGGTACGGAATGCGGGTCGAGCCTGCGGCGGCAGAGGCCAGTGTGACGTTGCACCAGCCTGAGCCACGCCATGCGTTCTCCCAGGGGAGTTGTCCCTGGATCATGGAACCCTGGCAGTGGCGGGCTGCACAGGCTGCTAGGAGGGGAGGTGTGGATAGTGATCTGTGCTTGCATACAGGCTCCTTGGTCTGTGCTGATAGCTGTGACTCGTGCCCGTGTCTGGAGCTCATTTAGGCGGTGCTCTGAAGCCCCTCTCCTCACGCACTAGGAAACAATGGTCTCTTGCCTCTTCGGCAGCTCCAGACCGTTTCCCGGACTCCCTCCCGGCTAGCTGTGGTGCACTAGCCCCCTTTAGGCTGTGTTCACGCAGCTAACTGCAGTCCTCTCCCTGGGATCTGACCTCCGAAGCTGGAGCCTCAGCTCCCAGCCCCCGCCCGCCCCGGCGGGTGAGCAGACAAGTCTCTCGGGCTGGTGAATGCCGGTCGGCCCCGATCCTCTGTGCGGGAACCTCTCCTCTTTGCCCTCTGCACCCCTGTGGCTGCGCTCTCCTCCGTGGCTCCGAAGCTTACCCCCTCCGCCACCCGCGGTCTCCACCCACGAAGGGGCTTCCCAGTGTGTGGAAACTTTTCCTCCTTCACAGCTCCCTCCCGGAGGCGCTGGTCCCGTCCGTATTCTTTTGTCTCTGTTTTTCCTTTTTTCTTTTGCACTACCGAGTTACAAATCATGTTTTTTTTGTTGCAACTACGCTGTGTAAATTTTTCGAGTCATTGCAGCTGTTTGCCCCTTTTGTAAATGACACTGATTGTATGTCATATAGATTTATTCATTACTCCCCATTTGGTCCACATATTCATTTCCTTTGCTTATAAATACAGTGTGTGACTCTAACAACCATCCCTTCTAATTTTCTGCTTCTATCCCACAGTATGCTTGGACTGGATTTGCTTTAAAATCTGTTTATAAAATAAGAGGACATATACTTAATGTGAGTCTGGAGAGTACTCTCCAAAGAGATGTGCAGAGTTGAAGGATTTTGTGGCACAGAATTTGTTTAGAAATATTTTTTTCTTTTAGCTCCTGAGAGTCTATTTCCTTTAATTTAGTGTTTGAGACATACTGGTGCTAGATAAAAGAAGCATTACTATGAAGATTTTCGTTTGGTTCATTTATTATATTCCTGTTCATTTATTATATACTGATAAATGGTGATATACAAATTCATATTAGAAATAAAGAAAGCTCTGTTGTCATTGTTTGTTTTGAACATGATAAATCTATCAATTAGATTTCCAAGTCATTGTAAATGATGAAAGGAGAGAACTGTTAGGAACAGCAAGTGTAAATATTGCTTTATCAGATACTCAGATTACTTTCATGTTGTGTTTGTTCTACTCAGAGACTATTATGATAATGTCACTTACTGTTTGATATTAAGCACCTTAAAGGCAAGCATATAAGTACTATGTTTGGTACAAGAAATTATGAGGACATCTCCATGCATGAAGGTTGAAGCAACTTGGTTCCTTTGTGCTCAAATTAAGCTCAGTACTTACCTTCTTTCTTAGAGATTTCGTGTCCAAATAAACATTCTTCTTTTTAGATGACTTTGAGAATTGGGTGTGTGTGTGTGTGTGTGTGTGTGTGTTTGTGTGTGTTTAACCACTCATACCAATGTCATTTATTTATTATCTTCTATAATAACTTAGAAATTATAGTATGGCCAAGATTGGAACTACTCTTTCCTTCTTTAGTAATCTTGCTGATTCGAACTTCTCCAACTCCCCCTACTTATACTTCAAATTCTAGAAGAGTTAAGTATACCATTAATGCTCAAACTGACTAATATTTAATAAATTGTGTCTGAGCTACCTCCTTCTCTCAATGGTAGGTTTAAATTTTAATAGTCCAGTTGGTTCAAATAAAACGAACTGACTGAATGAAGTGATTGAGCTCTTTAGGTGCCTATGGCTTGTTAATTGTTTGTGAACAAATGGATTAATGATATTTCTATTACCATTCATAAGTATGATTTAAAATTAGCAAGTTAAAATATTACAGGTAGGGATCTTTACTTCTGACTTTAATATCCATAAAAGCTAAAAATATATTTTTTCATCCTTTGTGTAAAGTACATGTTCTTACCACGTGTCTCGTCTAGTTATGTCAGCTTTCCTTGGTTGTATGTTAAACACCATTTTATTTCACATTGTTTTTCATGTTTTCATGACTTTCGTTTCTTTCTTTGACATGATAGTAAACAGAAGAAAGTGTGAGAGACGATAATGAGAAAGAGCTGGTTGACTCAGATGTGTGTCTTACTGCTACTGGCCTTGGTAGCCAAGCCTCTGTTGTCTTCCACAAGGGCTTTTACTCATTAAGTTTTGACTTATGCTTAAAATAATGGTCTCCTGACCAATAACAACAGTCATTATATATTGACTTCTTGCCAATCCCAGGCACTTGGTTAAATACTTTACATATGTCATATTTAATTTCTGCACTCACCTTGCAAGGATGGTGCTATCTGGTTGAGGAACTTAGATCTTAGGGAGTTTAAATAACCTAATCAAGTCACAGAGCTACTAGGTAGCTGAGATGGGATTTGAACACTGGTCTTTCTGACCATTTCCACAACTGCCTACAGTCTTGCTGCTTGTATCCATTAATAATCAGCAGTTCCTCCTAACTGCCAGTAGTCAGAAAAAGGGAATGTGGGATTTATTTTGAGGAGGAAGATGTAACAAAACCTTAAAATAGATGTAATCATTATGTCATCTAAATATTGCCAAAAGAGATCAGGATTAGTTGGAGTTTATTTTTATTTTTAACTATCCCTATCCCAAATATATGTTATACTAATCAGCCAGCCCTGTCTTTCCAGGAATCATAGAATGTATGCATTTTTTTTTTGTATGTCAGGCTCTTCACTTTTATTTTTTTCTTAACATTTTTATTGAAGTATAATTGCTTTACAATGGTGTGTTAGTTTCTTCTTTATAACAAAGTGAATCAGTTATACATATGCATATATCCCCATATCTCTTCCCTCTTGCGTCTCCTTCCCTCCCACCCTCCCTATCCCACCCTTCTAGCTGGTCACAAAGCACTGAGCTGATCTCCCTGTGCTATGCGACTGCTTCCCCCTAGCTATCTATTTTACATTTGGTAGTGTATATATGTCCATATATACACTACCACTCTCTCACTTTGTCCCAGCTTACCCTTCCCCCTCCCCGTGTCCTCAAGTCCATTCTCTAGTAGGTCTGCGTCTTTATTCCCATCTTGCCCCTAGGTTCTTCATGACCTTTTTAGATTCCACATATATGTGTTAGAATACGGTATTTGTTTTTCTTTCTGACTTGCTTCACTCTGTATGACAGACTCTATGTCCATCCACCTCACTACAAATAACTCAATTTTGTTTCTTTTTATGGCTAAGTAATATTCCATTGTATATATGTGCCACATTTTCTTTATCCATTCATCTATCGATGGACACTTAGGTTGCTTCCATGTCCTGGCTATTGTAAATAGAGCTGCAATGAACATTGTGGTACATGACTCTTCTTGAATTATGGTTTTCTCAGGGTATACGCCCAGTAGTGGGAATGCTTGGTCATATGGTAGTTCTATTTTTAGTTTTTTAAGGAACCTCCATAGTGTTCTCCATAGTGACTGTATCAATTTACAGAATGTATGTTTTTTGGTTTTGTTTTTTTTTTTTTTGCGGTACGCGGGCCTCTCACTGTTGTGGCCTCTCCCGTTGCGGAGCACAGGCTCCGGACATGCAGGCTCAGTGGCCATGGCTCACGGGCCTAGCCGCTCTGCGACATGTGAGATCTTCCCAGACCGGGTGGCGAACCCATGTCCCCTGCATCGGCAGGTGGACTCTCAACCAGTGTGCCACCAGGGAAGCCCAGAATATATGTTTTTAAAAAAACTTTTTAGGAAAAGTATAACAGAAAATAGCATATGAGAAACATGATTATATTTAGTTTATATATAAATGTTATATTTATATTTATATATATTATATATATATAAAATATTATATATATTATATGTATATAATATTATATATATTATTATATATAAATCTTATATTTAGTTTACATATAAATGTTATTCATCCTATAAAATTTCTATTTCCTTGAATGTTTTTGATTAGAGCATCTCCCTTTCCATTAATCCAGTGAAAGAGTGAGACTTGAAATGAGATCCATCTACTTTTTGCTCTTGGGGAGGGGCATCTGCCCATCACACTTTAGTAATGGGAGAACTTAACACCTAAACCCCATTGACAGCTTGCAGGAATCCCTTCCTATTTATTTGGAAGCATGTTTGCTCATAATAACTAGAGTGCCACTTCAGAGCTAGATCAGCATGATTAATAACTCCTACTTTACGTCTTAGAACCATATAGCTTTTTCAGCCTTGTTTCCTTATTTGCAAAATGGGAAGTCATTACAAGGATTGGATGAGTGATCATTACATATATATATATTTTTTTTTTTTTTCTTATCATCATCCATGTCATCTTCTCTCTCCACTAGTCTATTCACACTTGTCATCTTATACACTTATTTTTGGCACCCTCTAACCTGAAAATTGATAGCCAGAATAGTTCCTTTGGAGTAAAACATGGGCTTGTAGAAAAATAAATCAGAGTTTGAATCTCAGCTCTGTCTTTTCCTAGGTTGGGACCTTGGTGAAGTCACTATACTATACTATAGTATAGTATAGAATTGGAGTTCTATACTCCAATTTCCTCTTTTGTCATATGGGAAGATTAATAGTTGCAGATTTATGGTGTTGATGTGAACGTTAAATGAAGTTGTTAACTACAGTAGAAGTTAGCACAGTGTTTGGCACATAGTAGGCCTATAGTAGGCAATTGACATATGTTAATTTGCCTCTTCCCTTTCTTTCACCAGAGCTTTAAATTGTAGAGTTTGGCAAAGCATCTTGCATATTGGTGGTCTGTTTCTGTAGCCCAGTGTTTTTCAGACTTAATGTTCAACTCCTTTAAAAGGAAAAGCATTCACCTGGGACCTTACCACTGACTTAAATTTTTAAAACTTATAATAATATTTAAAATATAAAAGCAGTCTATTATGAATTAAATACTAATGTTTATAATGCCTATTCAATTATAAGTAGAGATTTTCAAATAAAGCTTCAATGAGATTAACAGCCAATAAAATTTAAATAAAATCATTTATTGTGTTGATGATGCTATTTTTCTGTAAATCATGGTGTGCTACATGAGTATAATACTGGATATAATTTTGCATTTAGCATGATTCTATCTCATTGTTTTATGTGATAACTTGAGTCTCCTGTTACTTTTCTTTAATTATCCAAATTCTTTATTTGGGCATTAGGTCCTAGTATGACAAATTTGTAGACTTTATTGTGAACCCTATTAGCATAGAATAGCGGATCACTGTTTGAAAATCCTTCCTTATTCAAAGACCAATGCAAGAATAAAAAATAAAGCCTCTCGTAATTGTTTTGATAAGATAGGAAAAACTAGACAAGCAGCAAGCTGTGGGGCAATGTAAAGTAAAGGGCTTTTTGTTTGTTTGTTTTCTTTTGGTTTATTTTTTTTTAGTCATGCTAAAGGAAGCATGACTTTTATTATGTTAAGCCCCTTTTTAAAAGAAGAAAAAGAAAATTATCAGTAAGATAAAAACCAATCTTATTACCCTAGACCTGAAAAGCCCTTTCCTTTTTTGCTAGTATCTCAGGGTACATTTTTATTTTAATAGGTCCAGGTCTGGTGCACTTTTATATTCCCTTTAATGCCTAGCACATGTAATAGATGTTCCAAGCCACTTACTGAAAGAAGTAGTGATTTTAATCTCTGAAGGATATTTTAAAAGAGGCTTTATTCTTATCTCCCTGGAGCAGTTTAGGCAGCCTATATATAAGGAAATGAATGAATTAAATACTGTTTTTACACATGTATGATTTCTAGGTTTTGTGATTTGGATCCAATGCAAGAGTGAGTAATGAATAGGATTAGGAAAAATGTCAAGTTTGACCGAGGCCATTGTGTGGTGTTAGACTGATTTTAAAACTCAAACTAAATAGATCCAACAAGTGAAACTGAGTGGAATATATGACATGGGATGATACATGAGAACATTAATGAAAGAATTTTAAAAGTGAGGTGAAATGTCCAAAGAATAGCATGTTCATGGATTTTGAGAAATGAGAAAGTACAAACAGTTGAAAAGGAAGTTTGGCAATGAACAGTGAGACAGGAGAGTCACAGATAAGGTGGCAAAGACATTTGACAAATAGAAAAACACTAGCTTGTGGACTTACTTAATTTTTTATTCTTGAGCCCCGCGTTTAGTTAGATGTTAGTTGAGGGAAAAAAAGGCACATTTCTTTTCCACTGGCAAATCAAAGCACGTGCTTAGCAAAAAGAATGGCCCAAAACATTTGAATTTCAGAGGTGAGGTATTTTCTGAAAACCTCTCAATTTTTCTAGTTTATTAAAAGATAGGAAGTAATAAGTAAAGTTTAAATGTTAATTACCTATGAATGACCTTTCTGGATTGCCCATTTGGGAGTCTTGTATCTGAGACAACTTAAAGGAATCTCAAAGAGTATGTTTTTCCAAATAAAATTGATTTGTAAAAAGGTCATCTACACGATTTAGAGACACATGAGTCAAGGCAAGTAGGTAAGTAATTGCAAATTAAATGTTAACAGTTTAGGCGGTCTTTAAGAAAAGCCTACCTGGCATTTTGGCAACATCAGGTTTTAAAAGACTTTTTATCTAAAGAATCAACAGGGCACTGAAACTTCCATGAAACACTGCTTTTTCTAGAGTGGATGTCAATTTGAAGTGAGCCAACGTGATTTAAAAATATTGGTAACCTTAGGAAATATCTAGAGAGTACCAGCTATTTATAAAACAAAGAATGATTTTTAAATCACTGTAATATCATGACATAAATATAACGACACCTAACATGTTATTTATATGGCTATTTATCTCTCTATGGTCATCCTGTATATATAGATATAAAACTTGCTTATTATTTATATATTTTACATTTTGCTACTAATAGAATGATAACAATAGCTAAGCAAGATCAAATGGTCACTATGCAAGGAACTCTAATAAGCATCACTTACACATATCACGAACATTTCCATGTCACTAATTATAGGTATATACATTGTAATTTAATATCTGCATAGTAGTATGTCAGTATGGTACAGATGACCCTAACACAACTATCTCTAGGCATTTATTTTATTTCTAAATATTCTGTGATATATATATATATATCATATATATGTACATAAGATGATTTTTTGCAGTCAAATCTTCATGCATCTTAAATCATTACTTGGGATAAGTTGTTAGAAGCATAACTGAATCAAAACACTTATTCCATTGAAACATAATTATTTTATTGTTGTGTCAGAAAGGTATAAAAATAGTGAGGTTTTGATATGATGGATGAATTATCATCCAATAATCTCATGCCAGTTTACACCCACCTTAGTAGTTCATGATAATTCTTTCCCTACATCCTTGCTGACACTGGTATTATCATGTGTTTCAATCTTTGGTGAGGCTGGTCAGCCTTGAAGCCCATCCAGGTGGATATGTTTTGGAGGCACTGAATTATTACTCTTTCTCCTAATAGATGGGTGTATATATTAGGACATTTTCATAGATGGAATAAGTAGTGGGCCCTTACAACATACACAGTGTTGTGTATCTGGAGACAGAAGGGAAGATTTAAACAGTATTACCAATTTAGTTCAAATGTGAACCATGAAAAAAGGCTCAAGAATTTTTCAGCATACTTCTTGTATAAACACAAATGACAATAAAAGTAAGATATAAGGGTATTTATTCCTCAGATGGGGTATGATGTTATACACAATACAATTCTCAGGTTATAATATAGAGCTAGTACAGGGGGAAAAAACAACAGCAATAACAACTGCAACTTATGTCTTCAAGAGCCCAGATGAGGGCTAAGAATGTGCACCTTTCTGTCTTTGCTCACGCTGTTTCCTCACCTTGGTTTTCCAGGCCTGCTCTAGGTTCCTTCCTTGTCTATTTACATTCTACTTATCAAGGGGACCTAGATTAAATACCAGTGTCTGCTTTGGTGCTTTCTCCATCTTCCTAATTAGCACTGTTTTTTTCCCTTTTGATTTACTGATAATATTTTTCTGTCTGTTTGCTTTAGTTTTAATTTTGTATGGTTCATTGTTAGCAAGGTCATTTCTCCTACTTTGATGAAGATTCCTTGACAATAGAATCTATCTCATTCACCTTTGCAGTATAACCAGAACTTTGCCTGCAAAGCACATACTTAAAAATATTTAAGAAACATATATATATATAATATATTAAAATATATAAGAAACAGAAACAGACTCACAGACAGAGAGAACAGACTTGTGGTTGCCAAGGGAGAGGAGTGATGGGGGAGGAATGATTGGGAGGTTGGGATTAGCAGATGCAAATTATTATATATATAATGGATAAACAAGACAGGGAACTAGATTCAATATCCTGTGGTAAACCATAATGGAAAAGAATATGAAAAAGAATGTATATATATGTATAACCGGATCACTTTGCTGTACAGTAGAAATTAACACAACATTGTAAATCAATCATACTTCCATAAAATAAATTTTAAATGAGTTATTAAATGAATAAAATATATTCAATCACATTTGTTTATAATGCTTATTTTTACAGTGCCTATTATATTCTAAAGTTCTTGGAGTTTTCTTAACTGAATTATTTTCAGGAAACGTTTTCAATTTGTTCTTTGACTACTTTCAAGAAGAGTACATCTGTAGCATTATAGCACATCTATACATCTGTTGTGTATATAATAGCATTTTTCTCATTCTTTCATTAGAACAATATCCTAAATGTACTTGGCCTAAATTTTCACGGCTAGAAATAATTAAATCAGAAATCACACTCTTTAACCTTTTTTTTTTTTAAAAAAAAAAACCTACCACCATTTCATTTCATCTATAATTGAAATGGCTTTTATGTCTACTTGTCTACTTTCTTTTGTTCTCTACCTTCAAAGAGTTAAGAATATGACATGAAATCATACTTGAGGGCCAAATAATCCAAGTTGTGTTTCTTTTCCTTTGGGTACTGTGCCAGATTATAATTTAAGCATCATTTCTCTTTCCCTGAGTTAACACAGCCAGTCCTTCTTTGGCATGTCTTATTTGGGGAGGTCTTGACAAACATGGACAGCAGTAAAGTTTGGAGAGATGATAGTCTCTTTTTTGTGTCTAACAACTTTATTCAGCTATTTATATATAAGTTATTTATTTGAAATACAACTCTGACCCAATTATCTTATTTTAAGGAAAACTCACGTAATAAAACAAACTAAGATTCTGGGTGTGTTTAAACATAACAGAAGTGGGTGAGAATAATGCATGTATCACTTATACATATAATGAATCAGTCCAGATGAACTGGGGAAGTTTGTTCTCATTTTTTATTCTTTTTTATTCTCTTGATCAGATTATTTATATTTAATTAGAAGACATTTATAGCACTAGCAAGTGATAAATATAGTTAATTTGTAATCCTTTGTAACCTATTTAAAAATAAGAACTTGTGAAGTCTCGTTGATAAATATAGGCTAACTTTACCAGGTCATAAAATACTTACTGATAAAGAGACAAGATGTCAATGTCACAAAAAGAAACATTTATAAACCCAAATTATGTTGTCAGGCTCTTTAGTAGCTTTAAGTAGACCATTAGCCTGAACAAAAATTTTTCATGATATATTAGAATGACTTCAAAATTTTGATCTTGCTTTTGGTATACATAGGAAAATTTGAGTCTGAATAAATGAATTTCCTAATTAAATTTGCATAATACCAGTATTTTTTTTTTAACATCTTTATTGTTATAAAAGTATAATTGCTTTACAATGTTGTGGTAGTTTCTGCTGTATAACAAAGTGAATGAGCTGTACCTATACATATATCCCCATATCCCCTCCCTCTTGCATCTCCTTCCCACCCTCCCTATCCCACCCCTCTAGGTGGTCACATAGCACCGAGCTGATCTCGCTGTGTGATGTAGCTGCTTCCCACTAGCTGTCTATTTTACATTTGGTGTAATACCAGTATTTAGTTCATGTTTAACAATGGTTAAAGATTAGTGGTAAAGGAAATTGTACATGGTTGTTTGTTTTCCTTAAGTCTTGCTTTAGAAATCATCTTTTTCATTATTGGGTTTTATTAACATGAGTAATTAACTATTTACAATTTCATTTTAAAAGGATAATTGAGTATAAGAACTTACTTGTGTCTTAGTTGGGTACATATATCCATGGAAGTAGAGATTGAACCAGTAATCCAGAACAAAGGACCTATTAGAGGTAGGCTGTAGAGTCTAATTTTTGAGCAACTACTATGCCATGATTTGGTTATTATCATCTCAGTTTCACATGATGAAACAAATTAGAAATGTTTATTTACTTAGTCATTTTTTTGGCTAGGAGAAGAGCTAGGGTGTTAACTTAGGTTTGTCTGACACTCAATCTTATATTCAGCAACCAAAGTACCTAAGAAATAAACTCTTGAATGTATATAACATAGTTACACACCTCTAGATAACATTAAGGGAAAAAAAGTTTCCATCTACAACTCCTAATATCCTTTTACTGCAATCAACAAAATCACATGCTAGCAAATGGTCTAAAACTTAGAGTCATATCAATGTATGTTAAACAGAAACTTTAAATTTAAAACCCCAAATTATAGGTCTTACATTTGGAATATTTAGTTAAATGTTTGAACATCATGCTTATTGAGCTGTACATAGCTTAGGGGTTATCTGGGCTAGCTCTTCCAGTATGTTGTGTCAGAGCCCTCACTTAGCTGTCATTTTTCTTTTTCAGTATTTGTTGATTCAGAAAACATGTAGTGATCAAAAACTAGACTGAATTGAGGGATGCTTTTAAATGTTTTTGTATTTTATTAATTGCAGTACAATCACCATTCATTAGAAACATGTATGTGTGAGATCAATTGTCAATCCATAAATGGAGCTTGGTGCACATCTGGATTCATACACTCACAACTCCTCTTTTTGGTGCTACAGTTGATTGTAGCCCACAGCATGGAATCACTGTTACAGCCTGTTATTCTCATTTCAGATGAAGGCCCAGAAGGGAAGTGATTTTTCACATTTACATCACTTGTGAGCACCCTACTACAGTTACAATCCAGAATTGCTAAATTCTGGTCTTACGTGCTTTTATCCACACTAAAGTGTCTCATCATTTTTGCTCACGGCTCTTTTAAGAGTTTGATGGACTGTCAGCCCAGGAAAATGTACATGTGCCCATCCACGTGACGTGCTGCACGTAATTCTGAGAGAAGTCACAAACCTCTTAGAAGACAGTCACAAGCCCAGGTAGTAACCCTCATCAAAACTACATCTTCATTTCTGAGTCAAAAACCAAGTAGTCTGGGAGGCAGAGTGAGAGTGGGCTCCTGGAACCTGGGTCTGAAATGAAATCCCAATGACTGAGGGAAGTTTTTAGATCGTATTTTTAAGTATATTTTCCCCTCGATTTTAACAGGAAGCACTTGATATAATGTGCATTTATTAGAGACTTCATTTGAACTATAAGTAGTGTCTTGGAGAATGTTTTCAAGAAATTTAAATCTCACTCTCATTTCATTAAAGTCAATTTACACACACACGCCAACAAAATCAACAAAGAAAACAAGAGAAAATAAAGAGTGAAAATCCTTCCTGACTATGTTGGTGGCTTAACTTTGTGGTGTTTTCGATAATAATGCCAGCCTTTAGCTGGAGGAAAGATGGAGGAGTTAACACTGTAGCTTGTAAATATTGAGGAGCATGGACTTCCTCCAGAGACAGCGCCTACCAATTCGTGTGGATTCTGGTTGCCAAGAGACAAAGTTTGGCCCATTTAAATTAAGTTCAGTGGCCTGAAAAATGCCAGATTTATGATAAAATACTAAGTCTTTTGTGGTAGAAAAATTTCTATTTAAAACATTTAGGCCTTTTAAAATATAATCTTTCTAAATGATGACAAGTATGGGCAGCTTTCAAACTGAGGGTTTTTTTCCTTTTCTGTCTTTTTTTGGGTTAGCATTCACATTGCAAATTCTAAATAATGATGCCTTCTCCCAGATAGTCAAAACAACCTAACACTGAGGTCTTACTTCTAGAATGCATTCCTGCTGCCAAAAATTCTGAAAGCTTGACTTTTCAATTCTGGGGTATTTGGCTTTGTGCAAAGAACTAGTAGAACTGGGGGAGGGCCAAGTGGAGGACAGAGCTTCCTGGACGACTATCCTGACTTCCTTCCTTTTGGTACTTCCTCTGTCCTGGTGGACTCAGCTAAGCTCTTCCAAACCACTGAGGGATAAAGAGGGCTTTCTTTATTCAAGACACCATGAGCCTGAAAGTGAATTAATATGGTATGCCTTAAGGTTCTAGCCTTCTGAAAAGGAAGGCTAAAAGAAAGGCTACAGGAAATAGGAAAGCGATAGTTCATAGCATTTTAGTGTAAATGGTTTAAATACGTAAACAGTTCCATCATTATATTTAACTGTTAATTAAATATTGAGTAGTTGAAATATAAGTGCTAAATATCTAATTATTTCAAGCAGAGAGGCCAGATTTACTTATTCATTGTACAGTATTTGCTGAGGTGAAGAGCCATTCTAGGCTTGGGATCAACAGCGAACAGACCAGGGAGCTGCCCTCATGGAGCTTATGTTTTTGTGGGTTCAAGACTGAGGTCCTGTGAGGAGTGGATTGCTCTACAATGTGTGTGCACACCCACAACCTGAGGTTATTTTAGAGAAGCTTTACAGGGCACTTTGGAGAATTGCTTCAGAGAATAGCTGTTGATATTTCTTCTCCTCCTCTTCTTCCTCCTTCTCCTCTGCTGCTGCTTCTTTTACATTTCTTTTGCTCTCAACAGAATTTGAGATTAAGATCTTTTATTCTATCAAGAGGAGGCGGTGCTAGCCATACCCGATGTTGTAAATATTATAATTATCAATTATCCTATCCTCTGAAAAATGTGGACATTCTCTTTTTCTTAAAAGCTGATTTTTGAAA
The DNA here is from genome assembly GCF_008692025.1 of Phocoena sinus. Taxonomy (NCBI): domain Eukaryota; kingdom Metazoa; phylum Chordata; class Mammalia; order Artiodactyla; family Phocoenidae; genus Phocoena; species Phocoena sinus. The sequence goes on from NC_045770.1 coordinate 44,486,808, forward strand.
AGCCATTATAAATCTTACTGAGGAAACTCTGACTATCTGAATATTTTCTTACTCTTACCTGAACACTGAGACCAATTAAAGATGATAATCTTTTTATTTCATTTTCGACAATTTTCAATGACTAATTCAATAAAATGTTTTTCATTTGCCTTGTATTTTTAATTTTGTCGTGGTCCCTAGGCAGCCAGTTATAATTTCACTTCCTTATGTTTGGGAAGAGAAAAAGTAATACGTATTGCTAAGCAAAAGGAACATTATTTTCCTTGTCCTTCTGAAGTGGGCATTATTGACCTTTGATCAAAGTGTTCATACCTTGTTTGAAGTAAACAAGTAAAGTGCAGATAGGGTACAGATCCTACCTTAGGATTGAGTGGAATGAGGCAATAGAGTCGGTAAGATGGGTGCTGAGGCCCAGAACTAGCCTTAGCAACCCTGCTGCCATGACCTTGGTCTGAGCTGCCATGACCTTGGTCAGAGCTGCCATGACCTTTCACCTGGATTTTTCTAACTGTTCTTCCTGCTTCTGCCCCTGGCTTCTGGCAGTCTGTTCTCAATACAGCAGCCCGAATGATTCTTCTAAATTGTGTCAGTCATATCATTTAGCTGCTCAGAGGCCTCTGGTTTATTATGTCACTCCTCACAAGAATATAAGCTCCATTAGGATAAGTGAATTTTATGTGCTTGGTCATTACTGTATCCCCAGCTTTTGGAAGAATGCTTGGCATATAATAACTGTTTCTTCATATTTGTTTGAATGAATGAATTCTGGAAACAATTTGTCCCAAAGATAGAGATTTGAGTATTATCAGCCTACAGATGGTGATTGAAAACATGGAAGGAGACAGATCAGCTACTGAGTGAATCAAAGAAAGTCAACTTTAGCCTTCCAGAGAAATTTCCAAAAACATATGCGAACTGGTTACATTAATTGATGCATGGTCTCTACATGCCATATGGTTTATCATTTTGGGTCTTGGCAGAATTTACCTCATAAGGTTGAAATGAAAATACTTTAATGAGGGGACTACATAGTGATGTGTGATCAGGGTTAAGGGACCAGCAACAACTGCAAACCAGTACCACCCACTAGAGCTGATGGGACAAGGAGAGGACTAGTAATACAAGCCCAGTGAGATATGGAGCTGTGGAAGAGGGACCAACCAGTGGGAAGTCTACTCAAGAAGGGATGCAGCTCCTATTAGAGGTGCAGCTTTGAAATGGGAAAGGAGGAGAAAGAAATATCCTACACTCTCTCTCCTACACCCCAGTCCCCTATTGCCTCCCATTAGCCAAGCCCAACTAGAAGCCAAGCAAGAAGGGATCCCAGTCGCTGCCCGCTTCAGGCGTCAGCCTTCTTGGTCACAGAGCAGGGGTATAGAGACTGGACCTGGAGTGGAGGGACAGGGAGACCCAGCGGATATCCACCATGGAATGTAATTCTGCTTCTAATTTTCTCACTGATCAAACCACACCTGGGACACTCTGCTTATTTCTGAGTACCACTTTCCTACATGGTCATTGACAAGCGAACACAAGCTATTTAGTTCAAGTCATTGTGAATGTAGGAACTGGGGTTATTGAGTTTGAGAATACATAATTTAAGAGAATATACAGAACTAGCTATGTAATTTGCAAGGCCCACTGCAAAATAAAGTTGTGGGATCATTGTTCAGAAATCATTAAGACTATCAGGACAGTGACAGCAAAGAATTAAACCAAGCATATTGCCATTCTAAGTCACACTCTCAGATTGTATGCCCACGTAGGCAGCCCTGGGAACACGTTAGCCTCCATCTAACATTTGAAGGATTGGCATGTGGATGATGGGGTCAGTGGGTAAAGCTTAGTGTGTGTCTTAAGATGGTATGACCCAGATCCAAGGAAGGGCATTTTATCAAATATTCTTTGTTTGCTTGTTGTTGTTTTTCTTTTTTGAAAACACGTTGATCTGTTTAACAGCAGAATATCCTTCCAATAAGCTGGAATTGTCTGTTCTGAATTTAGCTATGACCTGTCAGAGGTGCTATGGAAAGGATTTTGTGTTAAGCAAGGTGTTGGACATAATGAACAACATGGATGTTTCCAACTCTAAGGATTATAAATCTAACATATTCACGTGATGAAAATATCAGGAGATGATGTGTTATCCTAATTAGAGACAGACTAACTTGAGATTGTTATAGACAGATAGATAGATAGATAGATATCAGCAATGAAGTATGCTTTTGTCGTCTTATTCCTATGGAGAGGTCTTGTAGGTCTTTTTCTTATATAGTCATGATGCCAACATTTTAGACATTTGCTGTTACATTATTGTTGTTCTAATTTATTATATTCATATAATTAAGCCGTGGCAAAAAGTGACAATGTACAGAAATATAGGATAAATGCTTAGAGCGGGAATGCCAGCCTTTGACTGTAAAGTTAGTTTAGGGACCCAAGACCAGAGTCAGAGGATCTTGATTTCTAGCCTAAAGTTATTTCCACAAAATATAAGGGAGCAAAGAAGTTCCTCAGGATAAGCCAGACCCTTTTTGAAAATAATAAACATGGATTTGTTTGATGACGGTAAATTGTCCATATAGCATTATCATTACTTTAGTTATACTAAAGTAAATTTATAATTTAATGTGTTACCTTGATGCAAAAAACAAACAAAGAAAACTATTGAAGAACAGAATTGTGACTTGTACTCCACAATCTCAACTTTTGAGCACTCTGCAACTCTTCCTTTTTGTCCTTTTAGGAAGTTACGTAGACACACGATCCTCTGAATCTCACTTTGCACACTTACAGCAAGGCACTTACTTATCACTGCTCATCAGCACCCCCAACTGGTAGATGCCGTCAGTTTGGCTGGTTTATATTAAGTGAATTAAAGAAGTTTATACTTGGATAACAAATAATTTATTATTGCTAAATAGTTCATATTTATAGGTTCTCCTCTACTACCTCCAGTAAGAGAGCTTTTTCTTCTCCTCAAACAAAATTGTGCCCAGACTCCAAAAGCACAGGATAAATAAAAGTAAAACCACTGTGTCTGAAGTAAAGATAAGAAGCCCACAGCCCCCACCAATTTACCAACCCCTCACATCTAATTTTAACTTCTGAGATAACCCAACGTTTAAACCAACAACCTAGTTCAAGCTCCTCAGTTTACAAATAAGGAAACACAGCCCAGAAAGATTTTGGTGGCTCATTCAGCATCACAGAGCTAATTAGAAACATAACCAGGATAAAAACCAAGGCTGTGAACCTCAGTGCTTTTTTGAGTATAGTATGCCACCTGGGTTAAAGTCCTGAAGGTACGTGAATGAACTGCTCACATTGTCAATCAAACAGATAGAAAAGTTTAGACTGTTCCAACAGTGAGGGAAAGCTTAAAGTGCAAAAAATCTACATGCCTTCTAATTTGTTTGTGTTAATTTCACTTGGCTTATTTTTTCAGTAGGACATGAGAGGAAACAGGATAGATAAATAAATAAAGGTACAGACATCCACACAAGCTATGCAGTTACAATACTTCACCTACAGAGTAGGTGAAGGACTTGTTAAAAATGAGTCTTTTTTTATGAGTCCCCAGGGAGTTCATCCACTTATCCCTGTACCTGAAATTGAGTTGTGCATACAATGGGGACCAGTCCCTTTTCATTGTTATTAGACTCTATATTGTGGATTTTAATCTTTTTCATCTCTTCGGGAGCAGGTGTGTCACATGGAAAAATCAAGTGGCTGGGGAAAAAATGTGTTCCTATTTATAAGGAAACCGTTTTGTTCCAAATATTACATGAGGTGTTTACTTGTTTAGGGTGTGTGCTCATTCTGGTAGAAGATTTAATCCTTAAGAGTCAGGAAGACTTTGAATTTTTCTTTCCCTCACCATCCCCTAGCCATCAAAAAGGACAGAAACCAGGAATTCCAAAGCATTTCTTAGATTTCAGGTTGCATGGGATTTAGGACTTTTATTTGAAACTGAAATAAAATACGTTCTGCCACTTATCTATATCTATATTTATATCTGTAACTGTAACTCTATCTGTAGACACACTTCTGCGCATGGGTATTTCAGCTCCTGGGTTCCTGCTTAAAATAGGTCTCGAATACCTCTGCTGGTTTGTCATGTCTTTGCTTATAACTGCCACTGACTCAAATGTCATAGGTGGCAATATTTCACTTTGTCTAACTGCTTGACAATTTTAGACATATATATGAGGAATTGCTTCAAGCTTCTGTTTAATTCATCCCCACCTCACACTCTCAGTTAAAGCTAAAGCCAATCTAAATTACACCCACCACAATGTAAAATGGTGCAGCTGCTGTGGAAAACAGTTTGGTGGTACCTCAAAAAGTTACACGTAGAGTTTCCATATGACCCAAATATTCCACTTTTAGGTATGTATCCAAAAGTAAAGAAGGGACTCAAAATGATACTTGTACACCAATATTTGTAGAAGCATTATTTTACAACAGCTAAAAGGTGTACATAACTCAAATGTCTATCAGCAAATGAGTGGAGAAACAAAATGTGGTATTCTGTCGAATGGAATATTATTCAGCCATAAAAAATGGAGTTTTGATACATGCTACAACATGGATGAACCTTGAAAACATTATATTAAGAGAAATAAGCTAGACACAAAAAAATCAAATGTGTGATTCTATATGAAATATCTAGAATAGGTATATTGATAGAGACAGAAAGTAGATTAGTGGTTACCAGGGACAGGGGAAGGGGGAATGGGAAATTATTGCTTAATGAGTAAAGAGTAGCTGTTTGGGGTAAAAAGATTTTGAAGTTAGTGATGATGGCTGTACAACACTGTGGATGTAATTAATGCCACTGAATTCGACACTTAAAAATACCACAATTTAAAAGAAAGATTGAAGTACACCCACAATCTCTAGAGCGAAAAGAAAGAAAAACACCAAGGAAAATCTTATTTGCCCTCAAAATGACTATGATTGAAACATCTGGGGCTGCCCACTGCAGAGCTCTGGGTGCCTGATATCACATGAAAATGTATTTATTTGTGTTCCTTATCTATGTGAGGCATTGCTAATGGGGACTTTAGATGCAGAGGTGAATAAGACACACCTTCTGCCCTCTTGGAACTTATGTACCAGTGGGGAAAGCTGAGAAATATCAAGCAAACAGACGCAAAAAGAGAAAAATATAAGTTGCAGTAGTTGCCATGAAGGAAAGAAGTGGGGGACTGAAATAGAGCATGTATGTGCGTACATGTGTGTGCTGGTGAGGCCGGGAGTAGAGGGGGATTCTCCTTCTAGAGAAACATAGGATTCAGAGTGAAACAAAAAATCAGAGAAAACACAAAGTCAGAGGAAATAGGAAAGGCAAGTCGGTATAGCCGTTCAGCTACATGGTAGTGGCAGGTAAAATAGAAAGAATAGTAGGCACCGACCTTGGGACCCAGTTTACCTCACACATCAGCCACATTGAGGGAGGAGGTAGGTGAACAAGAGCAAGATGCCAGCTTCAGTAACATGTTGTGTAAGTGTAAGAAGAGTTTTAGATTTCCATTAAATAGTATTTGGCCAGAGGAACCCAGGATCGCTAGAACCAAGTCTTATAAATAATCTATTTCCCTTGAGGCTTCCAAGGCAATTATATACTCCACGAACAATGACAAATGAGAAATCAAAGTTCCACTTTAATTTTACTTAAGCTAGTGCATATAACTGCCAATTAAATTTGTTGAAAAAGCTGGATTGGAGTATGTGAGTTGGTCTCAGTATTCCCAAGCTAAGCTTCCTACCTCAAAGTCCAAATCTTACCAAGCCAAATCTGGCTGCCAAGTTCAAAGTGATTAGAGTTCCTGAGCCCCAAGGTAGTGAGAAAAGGCAAAGAAAGCTAAGGTGATGGGCTTCCTTGGGGAGTGGAGAGAAGCAAGAACCGCATGCTTTGGGGTGACCTTACTCTTTGTTGATGTGACCCATTTGGTGGGTATCCTGAAATCTAACTTATGAGTTTAGAATCTACTCTTTGATGGTATGTTAGCTTAATCTGAGATATGAAAAGGATTTTCACAGGCAAATAAAAGGAGAAGGATAATGCATACCAGTCAGAGGGAGAAAATGACCAAAGGTATGGGGATATATATCTAGAAAATAAAATATGGTAGTAAAAGAAAGTATAATAAGATAAAAAGCTGAAAATGGGATTTAAATCCATATTACTTTTGAAAAATAGGCCAAAAAATTAGCCTCCTTGTCTTTATGCTTTGGGCAATCAATTTCAAGTTCAGAGGAAAATAGTTACCTGACCCGGGGGTTATATGTGAAAGAGGGATTGGAGAGGAACAAGAATACGACAGGAAGGGTAGTAAGGATGTGGTCACTGTTGACCAGACCTGAAAGGATCATTGTTATTCATATTACTAGGAAAGAGTCTAATAATTTGCTCTCTCTTTCATCATGTAAGAAGAGATGGTGAATCATGATCATTATTTTCAAAAACCTATCATGCAGTCCTAGGCTTTTCAGGAGAAATCCCTCCTGTTGCAGGTGCCAGACAGAAGGCAGGGAGCAGCAAGTTTACTCGACTCTGAATAGCACTGCAAAATGGGCAGTGTTCACATGGGACCCTATTCACAGTTATTTGTATTGCATATGCCATTTGCTCAAATACTGAAGATACAGCATTTGTAGAAAGATGACAAAACGTGGAAAAGTATAAATAAGAAACATTGTCCCAAGTTTTGTCTCATTTTGATAACCACACTTAGTATTTTAGGGCATATTCTATTGTGTGTGTGTGTGTGTGGTATTGTTTTGTGATACAGTTATACCAGTAGTGGTCTTATTTCGCTTTTACCTCAGATAATATTGTTTCTAGTAGTGGTGGGATCATGTGTAAATGGTACCAGTCATAACAGGCAGAGCATGTGAAATACTTCTGAAGCTGTGAGGACCACCACAGCCAAATTTTCTGCTATCAGATTCTGTAACTATGTATAGGTACCCATACAAGTTTCTTTACATCTTTAACAGTTCCACGAGGAACACTTCATAATTACTACTCTCCAAATGAAGACACTGGGGCATACAGAAGTTAAGCGAAATTGCCCAGATTACACAGGGAGTAAATGGCAGAACTAGGATTTAATCCATATCTGCTAGATTCCAGAGCTCTAGTAAAACCTAAATGGTAAAACCTAATACAAACACTCCATGTAATTATAATGATGTCAAATATACGGATGAACAAAAACAGCTGCAGAGAAGGTGTGACATTTTCAAGTCCTACAAACATTTGGTGATAAGATAGAGCACTGGAGTCCAGGTCTTGAGCTGTGGGCTGGCACTCTACCTTCTATGGTGATGCAATAGCATGTTTTCTATTTCCACCATTGTCTCTCTCTCTCTCTCTCTCTCAGTTTTCTCTCTCCCGGTCTCTCTCTATGTCCGTGCATGGCATGAGCAGCAGGTCTGGACAGAATTGGAGCCCAGAAGGCCAGAGGAGGTCCCTGTGGGGCTTTTGTGGGAGGCTGCACTGTGATCAACTGTGACCTTCCGGTGGTTAGCAGGGTTTCAGCCTAGTTCTACCATGGCTACTACTAGCTGACATTAATGGGGCTGGCACTGTATGCCAGACAAGCCTCTAAGCACGTTATGTGTAGCTGCTTAATTCTCGTAAACATCCCCATTATACAGATGAGGACACTGTAGTACAGAGAAGCCAAATAACCTGTGCAAGGTCTCACAGCTGGAAAGATGGAACAGCCTGTACGTGAACTCTGGTATTTGCTTCCAAGCCAGCATTCTCCACCCATTAGCTGAACTACCTCAACTCCTCAAAGTAATTCTTAAATTACTAGAACAGCCAGACAAAATAAAGGTTCTAACTGGCAGTTATAAGTGTTCAAAATAGTAACGAGCACCTGGAATTACTTACTGCTTCTTTTTATGAATAATAAGTAACTGATTATCTCCTACCTTAACCTCATCTGGTGCGATTCCTTTCAACTTGCAAATGTGACAGTGTGTTTTAATCAGTCTAACTGTGCCATGCTAATTCACCCAGTTTTGAGCAGAGAAAGACGATGTTTAAGCAGGATTAAGTGATTTGCACAAGGTCACATAGCTAATATGTGACAAAGCTCAAAATTTATGCCACATTTCCTAACTCCAAGTCAGATGTTATAATCATTGTACCCTGATTGTGGTCATTTTTTTGTGTGTGTGGTCATTTTTAACAAAGGTAATTTCCAGTATTTGGCATATATTTATTTTTCAAAAACTTACTGACATCTGTTTCTCATTAGGAATGTGGGTTTGCCTCTGCCTAGAAGATGAAATGAAAACAGACAAAAAGAGCTTTTACAAAGGTTTTTCTCCCAAATGGCAAGCATTGTTTCTATAATGCTACTTATACCCCAGCGAGATATCCAGTGAGGTAATCTCTTGACAATAACCCTTGGATTTATGTATAAATATCCTCAAAATTTGGAGATAGCAAATAAAGTAATAAAGTATGTGTCACCTGCTAGAAAAATCACCTGAGAGACACTCAAGTTTCAACTGCCCTATCTGTTGTGTCTTTCATCAAAATGGCCCAGTGTAAATGCTGGAAACGCCAGTGTCAGAGGCAAGAGTAGCTGAAATTAACAAGCTAGTAATCTTAAATGTCTTTGATTTGTCAATAAATATCATTTATTTTATCTGCTTTACAGAGGTGCTTTCAAATTAATTCATGTTTAGCAAACGTGGAGGGCCAATATAATTCAATATCTATTTTTATATATTAAGTAGATTTAAGGGTACTTCAGAATTTTGAATGTATTTTTAAAGTTCCTTAGCAGTCTTTAGATAATGCTCTTTGTTTATACCTTCCCTTCTTTTTATTTTCTGAGAAAATTATAATATACTAAGATTTGAATGTAATGAATGTGTATGTTTCTCACCGAGACCCCACCACCGCCTTCAGCCCTGCCCACTCCATGCTTTATTATGTTCCCTTGGAGACAAGGACTCTGTTGTGTTCATTTGTTCATCTCAGTATCTGGCATTTAGTAGGTGTCTAATAAAAGCCTTTTGGAATGAGCTTTTGAGAGACAGTAAAAGAGCCCTGCACTCAAAGACAGATGTCACTAAGACAATCCTCCAGGAGAAACAACCTAACGAGAGATCCCGACCTCTCTAATACCGATACGTTAACTTCGTGGTTCTCTGGCATGTCTTCTGCTCTCTCGCAACCTCTGCTCTCAGGCTCCTTATACATAAATATTGCCCTATCGTTGGGAATATATACACAGACATACTTTTTCTACTCTTTCCTACCTTCTAATCTTCCTCCAACTGAGAATGGTTTATCTGCAAGGGTAACATTTTCTTTTCCTCACAGAGTTTTTGTCAGATCAACAGATAAGACATATAAACACAACAGGCGTGAATCCTCTGATTGGATGCAGATGTGTGATACATTCATTGTCCCAGTGGAACCCGTGTTTCAGTCACATAATCATGTACCAATAAAAGATGACGACATTATTTATATAATAATCCTAGATGCTTAACAGGTAATGCAGCCTGGTAGCTCTCCTTTGCAATCCACTTTCCTAATATATATATTGGGAGATATATATATTAGATCTATCTATATATATATCTATAAATATCTATCTATCTATATCTATATATATATATCTGTAGGAGTTGAGTGGTGGTTCCCAAAAGATATATGCACATCCTAATCCCCAGAACCTGTGAATGTTACCTTATTTGGAAGCATTATATGCACAATATGCACATATGTTCTAGAGATACAGTGTATTGTATACATACTACATACATGTGATTTAATAAGATATATAATGCATTACACAAGACACAGGTATATATACATTTGCAGGCTTACATGCGTATTGAGTCTCAAACCTATGGTTCATAGATTCCTAGGATTCCACCGAAGAAGTAAAGGGAGTGTAAAATTTTTTTCAATATTTAAAAGAACCCATGAGATAGCATATGATAGTTGCGATTAGGTAACACAGGTTGATGACAATCGGAGATTCATTTGCTCTTGCTTGGATTTGCTCTTGGCTAGAATGGTGATTCTGGGAGGGGGTGACATTTGTTTGCTCACAACAATCAGAAGTTCAGATTGATGGTTACTTACAGCTTTGGTGAATAAAATATGGTAGCATGAATTAATTGTAAATTCTTTTTGGTGAATAAAATGTTTTAAAGTATGGGCTCCAAGAGGAAGATAAAATAAATGGTCAAAGGTTCTCTAGGTGGTGCAGGCTTGATATCTAAACCCAGACATGCATACATACACTCACAATCTTGCACTGATCACAGTGACTTTGTCTTAATTTTCCTTTACACAAATTCAGTCTAGTTTTGCTATTAATATTTCATTCGTCAATTCATCACCCTTTCCTGAACTTCATCGCTTTCAGTGCATCCTTTCTATCAGCTGGCTACCAGACACTTGATTGTCAATCTGAAGCTGCCCTTCTTCCCAATTATTTATTATATTCTCAATTGAAGCATCACCAGTTCATGTCATAATCTTATTCCAGACTCTGAAGTGGCTCTCCATCTCAGTCAGAATGAAATCCATAGTTCTTACCTGGCCAACAAGCCCGAAAGGTCTGCCACACTATCATGCTCACCCTCTCCTTCTAGCATACCCCACCTAAACTTCCCTCCCATCCCTCTCCTTCTACCAGGTGCAGAATTGTATCAGGTGCAGGAGCTAATCAGGTTAATAAAAACTCTTCTCTGCTTTTAGACAGCCTATAGCTTTACGAGAGAAAGAGAAAGCAGCATGTAATATGATAGGATGAGGGTTACAACAGAGGTAACATGGGGACCCTTTGGGAGCTTCTCAGAGGATCGTCTGAATCACACAGAATAAAGGGAATTTAGCCATGTAAAAAATGGGCAAAAGGATGGGACCACTCCCAGAAGTGGGCAGAGCCTGTGTAATTCCAGAGTTGTGGGAAAACATGACTCATTTGTAGAATATATTTTGGCTGTCTGCATAGAAGGTGGGGTAACAAATTGAAGCATTCAGCTTGTTTAGCCCTAGATTTAAGATGCATTCAGAAGAGGAGGTTTCAAAAATGTTAAGTACTTAAAAATAAATAACCCAGAAGAGATAAAAAGAAAATATCAGAAGCTATGGGAAGATCTCTGATGAGAGCAGTCAAGCTGATGGTCACTTTTCAAAGGCCAAGGAGAAGATGGACCTCCCTCATAACTAGTATACTGGGGAATATTGCTGAAAAGTTAATGCGAAGACTTGATGGCAAAATTCCCTGCCATTTCCAGAGCTCGTTCACAAGGATGCATGTACCTGACAGGGCTCAGCCTGGATCCTTGGTTACCACTGGCTTTGCTGTATTGCCAATACAGTAATTAAGAGAACATTCCGGGATGGCTCAGAGATCCAAAAACATTAAGGCTAGGAACTACCTCAGGAGATGTCTAAGAGATTTGAGTCAGGAAGAACTAGATTGGAATTCTACTTCTGTCCATTCTGAATTTGGGGATTTTATGTAGCTTACAGTCATCTCAGATTTCTTGAATATAAAAAGAGAAAGAAAGATATCCACTTTATAGGTTTGATGAGAGAAGTGAATTAATGTATGTGAAGTACTTAACAACATTGAAATCACACAATAAAAATAGCTGTTATTTTGTTATTATCCAGCCCAAACCATTTATTTCACTGATAAGGAAACAGATAAGGGAAAAATGACTTGACTAAAAGCTCACTAAGTTCACACATGGAACTCGTTAATTACCTGGTCCACCAACCTCTCCATCTCACCATCCCCCCCAAATGGCTTTAGGTTCATTAAGGATCTTATATATGATCTAAATTTCTATTTGATTTTCAGCCTCTGTTTAGTATCCTCACAATATCATGGACTTGCTTCATCTTCAAGTAAGTCTTCAGACATCACTTCAAATATGAGGGCCGGGTGTGGTTGGCAATACTAGAATGACTCTAAAGTAACAGAATCTGTTTCATAAAGTGGCTCTGGCAGCACTATTTTTCCCAGAAAGCCGTCCTGAACCAGACTAAGCTAAATATCCCTTCTCTGTACTGCAGGACAGGTGCTTACCTCCATGTTACTATTTGTCCCATTACCTACTGGGACTACTAGTGACCCCCTCGCGTATGTCAAGGCAGATGCAATGCCCGACTCATCTCTGAATCGCCTGTTCATAGCACTGTGTCAAATACATAGTATGTGTTCTATGTAATTTAATATTACCTAATATGTACTTTGTTGCAATTATTATGAGCTCCAAAGAGAAAGTCATTACTGTTTTAATAGCATCAGTATTACCAGGATGACTATGCAAATGTAGATATTCAAAATGATAATTTTGACTACCATTCTCTTGGATGTATAGAATTTTCTATATAGACTCCTTCATATTATATCTGGCAAAATCATCATTCCCTCTACACATTTATATCTAAGCAGTGGTGCATTGCAGTTTGTTCACCCCAACTCACAAGGTCCGATTGTTCTTCTCTTCCCAATTCCAGGTTCAGTAATTTCATGTTGACAGCTTGAAATTGGCAATGGTGGGAATATTTTATGCCATGGAAATCAACAAATGCTGCATATCAGGGCCTTTTATTTTCCAGAGAGCAGGTTGTTGTACATTTACCAGAATATCACTGTATATAAGATTCTTAATCCACTATAATTTGTGTAGTTTTCTGTTTAACGTTTTATCTATCTAAGGTAAAAGCCATGTCTAGTTTTCTGGCTCCACCTCATTCTTTTTTTTTTTTTTTTTCACCTCATTCTTTATACCACCTAGATGCCCGTAAATAATTCCCAGCAGAGTTTTTTGCATATATAGCAGGCACCCATAAAATAAACAATGAATTAATATGGAAACTGTCTCTGTATTACCTTGCTCTTTTCCTAATATATCTTTTAAAGTCTCTTAGGTTTATTAAATAGCAGTCGGGAGGATCAGCTTTGTGAGTGGATCAAATTCAAAGTTCAGTGAACTGGACAAAAAAAACTTTGTGGAACTAGAAAACAGTGATATTGCTAAAAGTGTAGATAAATTTAATTAGCTGACCAAACCTTTTCTTGGCCTTGTTTATTTGGACAAAAAAACGTGGAGTTAAGATGGTTCTTTGGATGTTTTTGGAAAATATAAAACTGAGATTGCTTTACACCCCTTTACATAGGAAAGGGGTGAGGTTTTCCTCCCTTAACTTCAGATTTGTAAGCAGGATAATACAAGATTATTTCAGGCTATTCCAGTATTATGGATAATTGATTCATGTCCCTAAATGAAGCCTGGATTTTGAACTGCAGGTCATTATTATAAAGCAATCTTTATTGAAAAATCAGTCCATTTCCTCTGTCGTTACTACAAGAATATGGGTGTGTTTTAAAATTCTATTACAATGCTGTTCTCAGTCCTTTTACTCATAAATAATCAGTGAACCTAATAGATTTTTCTTCCAAATATAGTAAATGGGAAAGAAATAATTTTTATTGCAAAATGTAAATTGGTTGCGTATCTCCGCCATCTCAGAGAGTGTGAGATAGCATTTAACTGTGATTGATAGACATCTGAATTAAAACCAGCAACACTACTGATGAGATTTCTCCCCATACACCCTCCCACATAGAGTGTTGATGTCTTTGAAGGTGAATTAACCTGAGAGAACAATGAATTATTTTGGCAGATATTCTAAAAGGAAACTCCTGGCAAACTGCAGTGGATACTATTAGGATTTTAAATAACCAAGCTCATAGAAGAGTGAAAAGATCTGAAGGTCTGAATCGGTTAACTAGGAAACTAGTGAAGAGAAAAGAGTATAAACAAAGAAATAACAAAGGAAAACATGTATATTCCTAAGATTACTTTGATACTACCTAAACTTTGACCCACCAAGAGAAATTGAGGTTGAAAGGAGATAATTTTGGTAAAGCATAGGCATGTTTCATCTGTCCATCCATTTGTTCATTCCTCCTTCTATTTAATCAATAAATCCTTAGTGAGTAGACTAATTTTTATATTGGGTATCTAAAAATTACTCTGACAGTCTCTAAGCTCAAAAATAGTAGCAAGCTAGACAGACAAATAGATATGCAGGTTCAGTATAATGTAATACATGGAAATAAAATTGCATCATGCTTTATGTGAACACCAAGGAGATGTAAATATCTGGGAGAAATGTAAATGAAAGGGAAAATTATATATATTTGAGCACCTGTGATACACCAACTGCTATGCTAGTTGGTTTTCTATAGCTTATTTCTTTGACTCTTCTCAATAATGCTGCAGACAGTACTATTTGCATTTTACAGATGAAGAAACTGAAGCTTAGGGAAATTAACTAAGTTGATGTTTGTGGGTTGAATTGTGTCCTTTCCAAAAGATGTGTTGAAGTCCTAACCCCAAGTGTCTCAGAATGTGACCTTATGGAAATAGTCTTTACAGAGGTAATCAAGCTAAATGTAGGCTATTAGGGTGGGTCCTAATTCAATATGACTGATACTCTTATAAATGGGAGAGATTTGGATACAGAGACAAGCATGCACAGAAGGAAGACAATGTGAAGACATACATGTAAGATGGAGGATTGGAGTAATACATTTATAAGAAAAGGAAATGCCAAAGATTGCTGTGAAACCACCAGAAGCTAGAAATAGGCAAGGAAGGATTTCCCTGCAGATTTCAGCAGATCATGGCCCTGACATTTTGGACTTCTAGTCTATTGTGAGACAATGACTTTCTGTTGTACTAAGCTGCTCAGTTTGTGATACTTTGTTATGGCAACCTAGGAAACTAATAAAGTTGGGCAAAAAGCATAAGGCTCTTAAGTAATGACTCACAGTCATCCTTTACTGGCTCCAAAGCCCACATGTTTCCTCCTACACAGAGGAAGTGACTTCTACCCAAATCTTAAGGATGAGTTTAAGGTAAAAAAGTAAAGTAAAGAAAGTGCTTTCCTCTATTAGAAAACTCTGTGAGTTCAGGCTAAATCTAAAGGCCTTGAAGAATGACCCAACTATGAAATCAGTTCTGTCTTAAGGAGTCTTTGAATATCTCAGTTTAATTTGAACAAGTTGTTAACATGGCTGTTAGTCCCTAGAGTTGTCATTTTGTTTTGTTTTTGTTTTTAAATTTATGAAGATAGGGACTCAGTTGACTGGTATGTAGGATGGTAAAGCTTAAAAACAAGATATTTTCTGACCATTCCAGGCAATCATAGATAGCTACCTGACCCTCAGCACTCAAGTACTTACTGTCTAAATGCCACAGTTTTGACAACAGAATCCTACCTTGTAACTGTTCTGAAAATGGATGTATCTGGCTTCCTATCCATATTTTACTAAGCACCTATCAAATGTTTCCAGACTGTACTTATATATTTCATTTTCCTATTCAGAGTCCAACTAGTGAAATTTAAAACCCAGGTTGATTGCGTGGCAACTAGTCTAGCAAATTTTTATCATCAGTGCACTTGTGTTCAGTGTTCTGAAATATGTATAGGATTCATTGTTCTGAGGAAGGGAAGAATTTCTTCCCCTTTATTCCTATTGATAATTGATTGATAATTTCTTCCCCTTTATTCCTATTGATAATTGATAAAGCCAAATGGTTCTACTCAGCTTTATATCCAAAAATAGAAGAAACTTTAAAATCATATATGAATGAAGACTTAAAAAAACTTATGTGAGACCACATGAAGGAAATATACAATAATTATGTATAAAAATATATAGGCACAATTTTAGGATTCCCATTGTACTAATAATATGCTTTACATAAAAAACAAAATACCCAAACACATATGCTTTTGGTATTTTGATTTATTTTTTAACTCTTTCTTTAAAATGCAAATATTTATCAATATTCATGCTTAATTAACATAGAACTAAATTTATAAATAAGGAAATTATCACAGACTCTACTCTTACTACCCTAGCAGGTATTGTTCTTTTAAGATGGCAAAATATTTCTTAATATATTAAGCTGCAGAGAAAAAAAGACATCTTAATTATATTTAGTTTTCATCAATATTTGGAAAATACACTAAAGTTTTGTCTTTATATTTTCTTTCTATTCTATGGAAAAAATCACAGTTTTTAAAAAATAATCTTTAATACATTTTTGACCATTTAATAAGATGTTTCACAGCTTGTTCTGGTTATTACAATAGCAATATGACCAATTAGAATATACGTTTTTATTTTTTTTCTTTCTGTCATCTCTTCCGTTCTCTGCAACCATTGCAAAGGTTCTCCACTTTTAAGGACTCATGTGATTTGACTGAGATGACCTGAATAGTCCAGGATAATCCCCCATCTAAAGGTCCTTAACCTTAATCACATCTGCAAAGTCTCTTTCCCCAAGTAAGGTAACATATTTCTTGGATCTGAGGATTAGGGCATGGACACATTTGGGGGCCATTATTCTGCGTTTCACAGGCAGAAAACAAGTTTAAATGCCAACTCAAATACAGAGGTGAAAGAAGCATTTTATAATTTCTCAAGATTTGAGTTGTGAAACAACAAAAGTTGAAGTGAAATAATATTTATTTGAAAGGCAAATAAATGAGGACAATAATGTTAACTTGGGAGGAAAATTTCTATGACTTATGGGAATTAAGTTAATATAAATCTGAAGATGGTTTTGATGTGTTAAGGTTATATTGTAATATAAATCTGAAGTCGATTTTGACATGTTAAGGTTATATTGTAAGTCTTACAGGAACCACTAAAAAACAAACAAAACTCACAAAAAATAAGGGAAAACTGAGTTGATTTATTCTTTTTAGATGCCAATGATTTTAGATTGGGGAAATTTATATCACAGAATTACATAACAAACTCTGTGATGTACTTTCATCATCTGTAAAGTGGAGATAATCCTGAAAACCACTTCTCAGCTAGGTTGCAGGGGTGATGAACTTGAATGAGCTTTGGCAATAGGCAGACTGGTATTTTGAACCCCAATCTGCAGCTTTGTGACCTTGAACATATCATTTAACTTCAGGACGGCTGTTTCTTTCATTGTAAAGAGGGGATAAAAACCATACCCGTCTCTTATTTATACCATGAAGATTAAATAAAATAATACATTAAAGAATTTTGCACAGATAATACATTTTGACTATCACAATTGGGTTGTAAAAACATTTTTGACCTATAAAGAGTATGAATATTGCTATTCACCATTATTATTTTTCCACAAGCTACTTTGCCTATTATTCAGGCAAAAATGGACAGAGACCAATCTTAGGAACCAACGTATAGTTATTACTTGGTTTCTTGGCATCTGTGCTAATCTTTAATAACAATGTCAGCATTCTGAACTATTAGAAATTGTCTCTGCTGTGAAAATATTTGCTGCTCAATGGCATGTACTACACAGTAAAATATATCTCACATCTATTATAGAAACCATGTGTAGGAGGTCTGCGTGATCAGATGTAATTCAACAATATTTTTTGCATCTGCTATGTGTCAGGCACTATGCTAGATTCTGAGGATGTAGAAGTAAAAACGGTATGCCTCTATCCATAGCCTTGTGAAGGAAACAGCACTAAAATGGCAAAATATTAGGATAGCATTAGAATTTGACTTGAAGGATGAATTGGAATAAGCAGAGGCATTCTAAAATGTATTACCAGCTGCCTATTGGAGAGTACCTACGATGTACTGGGAGTATTGTACATAATATATCACTTAGACAATGACTACTCCAGTTTTCATAGATGAAGAAATAAGAATTCAGAGAGTTTAAGGAATTTGGTCAGGTAACTACAGCTAGTAGATGGTGGGCCGAGGTTAAAATCTAAGCTTGCCTATCTCCAACATGTGTACATTGAACCACTGGCATACCTACAGGAATAAGGCAATTCTCAAAGAAGTATTTTAAACCTCCCCGAACATTCTAAAAGGAAAAAAGCACCACATCATGGAGACTCTGAGTTCCAGTGCACCATGCTCCAATCAACTGAACTAGCCAACTAGTGCTACTGAAAGCTAAGATGCTGACATCAGTTCAATCATGGTGGCTAAAGCTAAACAGTTCTTCCTTAGTGATTACCTTCATGTCTGGAAGGAAGCAGCCTTACCAAAATGACAAAGTTAAGGAGCTGCAGAAGGAACTTCAAACTTCTCCTAAATACAGGCAAGAAAAAAACATGTAATTTAACAAATTAACACTTAAAAATGTTTAAAATTTTAATACAAAGGGTTTTCAGTCCTTTTCTTCCACTTAGAACTTCTAGCTGGAAGTCAGTACTTAACAGGAAAGCCCATAACTTTCCCTCCTGGGCCCATAGCAGATATGATTAACTGATAATAAAATCTTTCCCCACTAGTCTGTAAAAAGTCTAATAATCCTTTTTAGTACCATATGTCAGGCAACTACTACTTATCAGGTAAGTTGACAGATGAAATAAATTTTTCTTGCAATACTGTTACCAAGTGAGCATCAGCTGTTGCTTTATGGCAGTGGTTCTCAATGGGGAGTCCTTGCTCTCCTATGGATATTTGTCAACTGGAGACATTTGTGGTAGCTGAAAGGGGTGCTACTGACATCTATTGGGTTGAAGTCAGGGATGATGTTAAACATGCTACAATGCACAGGAGAGCCCCCCATAACAACAAAAAAATTATCTGGCCCAAAATATCAATAGTGTCAAGGTTGAGAGACTGAATTTATGGACAGTTCATTAAAGAAAAACATCATGCGATCCTATTAAGTTAATTTGTTGAAATACAGAAAGAGGTTTTGTTCTTAAAGGGCTGTGACAAGAATTACAGTGGTAACTGGACTGATTTTTATAAAAGCAGACACTCCCAGTTCCTGACAGCAGTATATCAAAAGACAGCACCCATGTCAGATATTGCAGAGTCAGCCCAGTGATTTTTCTTCCTCTCCAGAGCCCACGAAAAAGTTGCCTGGATAAGTGGCTGCCATTCATTTCTTCACCTAGAGAAGCTGACATATAACAAATGCCTTTTTGTACTCACTTTACAAACTAAGTGAGTTTTTGTGTGTCCTGCAGCAGACAGTACATTACAATTTGCTTGTATCATAAATACGATACATATTCACTGAATTACACACAGCTTTCTGAATTATTCTGAATCTACAAAAGTTTTCCACAATGTGTTCAAATGCACTCTTTAATTTCTAAGCAAGTAAAAGGGGAACATATAGGTTAGCTCACCAGATAAAATTAGGTTGATTAATAAGTAATTTGATGAACAGTCCTTTGGAGGAGTTTTGTTGGGCCCGGGAAGCTCACGTTTTAAAAAGCGTATAAATCTCAACAGTAGGTGAGCCTGCTTCTGCTTTGACCAGAGCCAAGGCAAGGAAAGAGTTGTGTAAACTTCAGTCAATCTACATTCAGTGAAGATCTACCAAGTATCCCAAATCTTTTTCTAAATAAATTTTTTATCAAAATACTGACGCTTTACATACTTCATACCAAGGGAATAACTCCATTTTTTATTATGTTAAATATCTCCAATAAAACTTGATTATTCATCATTACTGACATCCACAAATTCTAAGATTTTGGTGCATCCATATTTATACTAAATGTTTATTTTAAGGGTCCCATTTTTACCTATATATTAAAATATTGTCTGACATAGGCGTGATAATGTAATCTCAAAATGTAATGAATTTGCTTTTTTTCCAAGAAATATTGGAAGAATGTCATCTGAATTTTTTTAATATGCAGATTTTTTTTGTTACATTGTAATATTTTACCTTTAAATGTCTCAAACCAGTTTTTTAAATGTATAGGTAATAAAGTTTGATAATTTCCTTTCAGTTAAATATAATTTGTTAATGATGAGTTTTCCTCCATGACAAATTTAATCTGACTTTAAAAAAATATGGTACTCTGCTTGGGGTAATTGCCCACTTATAGATACATGCATTTGCCTCTGCATGTTTGCATTCACATTTTTTATATTACTGAAAATGCTATGCATTACGTTAATGTACCCCAAATCTTATTATTCAAAAGTGAATAGTAAAGCCTAACATTTGTTCTCGAAGAACTTAAATTCTCTGACAACACAGAAGTCTTTAATGACCATTTCTACTTTCTTTTTTTAAATACCAAAGTTGTACTTAAAAAAAAAAATACTTTAGCCCCTGTTCAACGATACATTTTTTACTGAACGTCATTACATGCAAGGAGCTCTGCCAAGTCCTGTGCATACATCTGGGGGAATAAAAATATAAGATTAGATCCATTCCTTCAGAAAGTGTGTTCTACTTGAGATGACAAAAGATAACAAATGTTGGCTAGGATGTAGAGAAAATTGAACCTTTGTGCACTGTTGGTGGGAATGTAAATTGGTGTAGCCACTATGAAAAACAGTATGGAGGTTTTTCAAAAAATTAAAATAGAACTACCATGTGATCCAGCAGTTTCACTTCTGGGTATAAACCCAAAGGAAATGAAAACAGGATATCAAAGAGATATATGTATTCCTATGTTTATTGCAGCATTATTTACAATAGCCAAGATATAGAAAGAATCTTAAGTGTACTTCAGTGGGTGAATGGATAAAGATGTGATATATATACACCCCCCCCACACACACACAATGTTATTCAGCCGTGAGAAAGAAATCTATTACATGCCTATAAATATAGATAAAGCTAACACTAATTTTTGAAGTGGAATTACTAGTACAAAGATATAAAAATATTAAAAATCTTGAAAAATATTTCCAAATTTATTAAAGTCTTGACCAATTTGAAAAGGAAAAAAATGTCTCAGTATTGCTTTAATTTTATATTTGTTAGATAGTCAATAAAACTGTATTTTTCTTACATTTACTCATTACTCTCAACTTATCTTTTGTAATTTGTTATTTTCCATTTCCACTTTTCTAGTGCTATGGCCATGTTTTTTCTTATGAATTAATGTATCCATTTCTAAGTTAAAGAATTAAACTCTTTTTGGTATGTCTATTCAAAATTTTTGCTAGTTAAAAAAATTGATTTGTTTTCTTATTGTTGCTTTTGAGAGTACTTTCTATATCCTGGATGCAAGTCTTTTGTCACATTTATAGTTATTCAGATACTTTCTCCAAGTCTATGTTATTTGTAACATGGGAACTTTTTACATTTTGATCCATTTAAATCTATTCATGATCCTTTTTATTGTGCTTATATTTAGAGTCCTTCTCTGTTAAATATTTAGGGGAAAATTCCCTCACTTTTCATGTTTTTATTTGTATTTTACATTGTACTCCTTATCCCATTACTGGCTTCTAAATTTATACCCAGTAAAATGTTTTCATTTTGATAAAATCATTCTTTATAAGTTTTGACAAATGCACAGATTTTTCACCAGAATCAAAGCACAGAAAAGTTTCTTCACTCCTTAAAAATTGCCTCATGTGACTCGTGACCATCTGCTTTCCTTGTCCCTCACAAGCACTGATCTGATTTCTATCCTCATAGTTTTACCTCTTCCAGAAAGTCATAAATGGCATCACATATTATGAACACTTTTGAATCTGATTTCTTTCACTTAGCATACTACATTTGAGATTAATCCAAGTCATTCCATGTATTCATAGTTTGATCCATTTATAAATGATTGGTATGTATGGATGCCTACCACTGTATGGATGCACCACAGTTTGTGAGTGTATTCACATGCTAAAGAATATTTGTGCTACTGGCGATTATATATACTTGGTGTAAATAAACATTGCATAAATTTTCTATGAACATAAATTAGCAATTATCTTGGACAAATAGAGTGGGATTGCTGGTTTGTACGGTATGTTTTTTTGTTGTTTTTTTTTGCGGTACGCGGACCTCTCACTGTTGTGGCCTCTCCCATTGCGGAGCACAGGCTCCGGACGCGCAGGCTCCTACATCGGCAGGCGGACTCTCAACCACTGTGCCACCAGGGAAGCCCTATGTTTCTTAATGATAAACTGACAAACCTCTGTCCAGAGTGGCCATACCATTTTTGTATTCCCACCAGCAATGTATGAGAGTTCTTGTTGCTTCACATTTTTGCCAGCACTTATTATTGTTATTTTGTTTGACTTTAGCTTTTCTAATATTTGCATGAAATTATCTCTGTTCCTAACTGAATTCCTCTAATGACTAATAATGTTGAACACCTTTTCATGTGCTAATTTACCATTCATATATCTTCTTTGATAAATTATAAATTAAATTATTTTGCCTAATTTAAAAAATGGAATTATTTGTTTTCTTATTGTTGAGTCTTGAGAGTATTTTCCATATTTCAATACAAGTCCTTTGTCCGACTTGTGGTTAGCAAATAATTTATTCCTATCAGTGGCTTGTCTTAAAATTCTGAGAATATCTTTCATAGATCAAAAGTATTTCCTTTTGATAAAGTCCAGTATATCAATGTGGCTTTAATTTTATGAATCACATCCTGATATGATATGTAAGAATTACTTACCTACTTGTGGTCCCAAAGATACTCTCCTATTTTCTTGAAGAAGATTTATAGTTGGGCTTCCCTGGTGGCGCAGTGGTTGAGAGTCCACTTGCCGATGCAGGGGACACGGGTTTGTGCCCCGGTCCGGGAAGATCCCACATGCCGCGGAGCGGCTGGGCCCGTGAGCCATGGCCACTGAGCCTGCACATCCGGAGCCTGTGCTCCGCAATGGGAGAGGCCACAGCAGTGAGAGGCCCGCGTACCGCGAAAAAAATAAAAGATTTATAGTTTTAGGTTTTATACTTATGTCTATGACCTGTTTGAGTTAATTTTTAATAAGGTATAAATTTGGGGTAGAGGTCCATTTCTTTACATATGGATGCCCAATTATTCCAGCACTATTTGTTAAAAAGACTATCCTTTCTCGTGTATGCCTTTGTAGCTAAGTCAAACACCAATTTATCGTATATCTTAGGGTCTATTTCTAGACTCTCTTTTCTATTCCATCGATCTGTGTATCTATACTTTTACCAGTACTATTTGATCAGTGTGACTTTATAGTAAGCCTTGATATCAGGCAGTGTGAGTACTCCATTAAAAAAAGATGTTTGGGCTATTCCAGGTCCATTGCTTTGCCATATAAATTTAAAAATGAAGTTGTCACCATCTACAAAAAAAATTTCTGCTGGAATTTTCATGGAAATTGTGTTGACTCTATGGATAAAGTTGGGAGAAAATGACATCTTAACAGTATTGAGTTTTCCAATTCATAAACATGTGTCTCTCTACATATATCTCCATTTGTTTAAATCTAGTAATATTTTCATCCATGTTTTGTAGTTTCAGTTTGCAGATCCTACACTATTTTGTTCAGATATAATTTATATCTAAGTATTTAATTTATGTGGGGTGCTATTGTAAATGCTATTTTTTTAAAACTGTGAATTCTAGTTATTCATTGCTAATACTTAGAAATATGATTTCTTTTGTATACTGATCTTGCATCCTGTGACCCTGCTAAACTCACTTATTAACCTAGGAGCTTCTTTGTAGACTCCCTAGGATGTTTTACCTAGACAATTATGTGAAACAATGTCTGTGAAAGGAGATATTTTTATTTTTTAATATCCAATCTAAATTTATCTTATTTATTTACCTGCCTTATTGGACTGGTTAGGACTTTCCAGTATAATGTTGAATCATAATGATAAGAAGGGATATACTTTCACTGTTCTTGATCTAGAGGAAATGTATTCAGTCTTTTACATGAAACATGGTATTATCTGCATGTTTTTGGTAAATGTCCTTTATCATGTTGATGACGTTCCATTCTATTCCTGATATGCTGAGAGGCTTTTTTATGAGTGGATGTTGAATCTTATCTAAAGTTTTTTTCTACAAATATTGAGAGGATCGTATTACTTTTCTTCTTTATTTTCTTAATATGGTGAATTATATTATTTGATTTTTGAATGTTGAGCTAGTCTTGCATTCCTAGAATAAGCTACACTCTATTGTGATATATTGTCTCTTTTATATATTGCTCGAATTTATTCATTAACATTTTATTGAGAATTTTTCTTTTCCATGTTCATTAAGAGGATAGGTTTATAGTTTCCTTGTAATATGTTTTTCAGACTTTGGTTTAGGACAATTCTGGCTTTATAAAATGAATTGGCTATTGCTTTCTCTTATCCTATTTTCTGGAAGATATTGTGTAAAAATTGTATTATATCCCCCTTAAATGTTCGGAAGGTTTCAGTAGTGAAATGGTCTGAGCCTGGAGCTTTCTTTTTGGAAGAATTTAAAATATTTACTTAATATTTTACCAGATATAGAACAATTCCAATTATCCATTTTTTTTCTTGTGAGAGTATTGGTAGGTAGGTGTGTCTTTGAAAGAATTGTTCCATTTCCCTGAAGTTGTCAAATTTTTGTTCAGAGTTGTTAGTAGTATGCTTAAGTATACTTTTAATACATGTACGGTATGTAGTGATGTCCTGGTTTCATTCCTGATTATTTGCGTCATCTCCCTTTTAATCATGGTCAGTATGGCTAGTGGTTCAGTTTTAGGTTTCATTAATTTTTTCAATTGTTCTTCTGTTTTAGATTTTATCAATATCAGTTCTTATATACACTATTTCCTTCCATCTGTTTGCATTTAATTTGCTCTTTCTTCTTCTAGTTTATTAAGGTTGAAGTTTAGGTTATTGATTTAAGATTTCTTTTCATTTCAAATTTAAGCATTTAATACTGTCAATTTCCTTCTAAGCGTTGGCTTACTGCGTTCCACAATTTTGGTATGTTCCATATCATTTTTGCCTAACCATATTCATGAATACAATGAATTCTTCCTGTAGACCCTTTGAGACCATGGAGACCAGGTGAGAAACCCTGTAAATGTGGAGTAGACCAAGAAATGCAAATAAAACATCTCTTCTCCTCTGAATGGCCCATGTAAGAATAAATGACAATTGGCTATCAGGGCAAAAGTTTCTCAGACCAATTGGTTTTGGGCTAATTTACTCAAAACACACTCAGAATCCTCTATAATTTGCCTTTAAGTTCTGATTTCAGCCCAGTGAACTTCTCTTATACTATTGGATTATTCCACTTTAAGCCAAACTAGAGTATACAATATTGACTAAAAATGATCTTATACACTCTCATCTTGCGTCTCTCTCTCCCTTCATTTGAAATGCCTTCCTTTTTAAAAATTTTTTAAAACTTTTTATTTTGAAATAATTTTAAACTTACAAAACAGTTGCAAGAACAGTACAAAGAATTCTCATGTACCCTTGACCAGATTCACCAATTCTTAAAAGTTAATTATATTTGCTCTCACTCTTCCACATTCTCTTTATTTTTTAAAATGTCTTTATTGGAGTATAATTGCTTTACAATGTTGTGTTAGGTTCTGCTGTACAACAAAGAATCAGCTATACGTATACATATAACCCCATATCCCCTCCCTCATGAACCTCCCTCCCACCTTCCCCAACTCACCCCTCTAGGTCGTCACAAAGTATAGAGCTGATCTTCCTGTGCTATGCAGCAGGTTCCCTCTAGCCATCCATTTTACATTTGGTAGTGTATATATGTCAGTGCTACTCTCTCACTTCGTCCCAGCTTCTCCTTCCACCACTGGTCCTCAAGTCCATTCTCTATGTCTGAGTCTGTATTCCTTCCCTGCCACTAGGTTCATCAGTACTGTTTTTTTAGATTCCTTATATGTGCATTAGCGTATGGTATTTGTTTTGCTCTTTCTGACTTACTTCACTATGTATGACAGTCTCTAGGTCCATCCATCTCATTAAAAATAACTCAATTTCGTTCCTATTATGCCTGAGTAATATTCCATTGTATATATGTGCCACATCTTCTTTATCCATTCATCTGTCAGTGGACATTTAGGTTGGTTCCATGTCCTGGCTATTGTAAATAGTGCTGCAGTGAACATTGTGGTACATGTCTCTTTTTGAATTACGGTTCTCTCAGGGTATATGTCCAGTAGTGGGATTGCTGGGTTATATGGTAATTCTATTTTTAGTTTTTTAAGGAACCTCCATACTGTTCTCCATAGTGGCTGTATCAATTTACATTCCCACCAACAGTGCAAGAGGGTTCTCTTTTCTCCACACCCCCTCCAGCATTTACTGTTTGGAGATTTTTTGATGATGGCCATTCTGACCAGTGTGAGGTGATATCTCATTGTAGTTTTGATTTGCATTTCTCTAATGATTAATGATGTTGAGCATCTTTTCATGTGTTTGTTGGCAATCTGTATGTCTACTTTGGAGAAATGTCTATTTAGGTTTTCCACCCATTTTTGGATTGGGTTTTTTCTTTTTTTGATACTGAGCTGCATGAGCTGCTTGTAAATTTTGGAGATTAATCTTTTGTCAGTTGGTTCATTTGCAAATAATTTCTCCCATTCTGAGGGGTGTCTTTTCATCTTGTTTATGGTTTCCTTTGCTGTGCAAAAGCTTTTAAGTTTCATTAAGTCCCATTTGTTTATTTTTGACTTTACTTCCATTACTCTCGGTGGTGGATCAAAAAGGATCTTGCTGTGATTTATGTCATAGAGTGTTCTGCCTATGTTTTCCTCTAAGAGTTTTAGAGTGTCTGGCCTTACATTTAGGTCTTTAATCCACTGTGAGTTTATTTTTGTGTATGGTGTTAGGAAGTGTTCTAACTTCATTCTTTTACATGTAGCTGTCCAGTTTTCCCAGCACCACTTATTGAAGAGACTTTCTTTTCTCCATTGTATATTCTTGCCTCCTTTATCAAAAATAAGGTGACCATATGTGCGTGGGTTTATCTCTGGGCTTTCTATCCTGTTCCATTGATCTATATTTCTGTTTTTGTGCCAGTACCATACTGTCTTGATTACTTTTGCTTTATAATATAGTCTGAAGTCACGGTACCTGATTCCTCCAGCTCTGTTTTTCTTTCTCAAGATTGCTTTTGCTATTCGAGGTCTTTTGTGTTTCCATACAAATTGTAAAGTTTTTTGTTCTAATTCTGTGAAAAATACCATTGGTAATTTGATAAGGATTGCATTGAATCTGTAGATTGCTTTGGGTAGTATAGTCATTTTCACAATGTTGATTCTTCCAATCCAAGATCATAGTATATCTTTCCATCTGTTTAGATAGTCTTTGATTACTTCCATCAGTGTCTTATAGTTTTCTGCATACAGGTCTTTTGCCTTCTTAGGTAGGTTTATTTCTACGTATTTTATTCTTTTTGTTGCAGTGGTAAATGGGAGTGTTCCCTTAATTTCTGTTTCTGATTTTTCGTTGTTAGTGTATCGGAATGCAAGAGACTTCTGTGCATTAATTTTGTATCCTGCTACTTTACCAAATCCGTTGATTAGCTCTAGTAGTTTTCTGGTGGCATCTTTAGGATTTTCTATGTACAGTAACGTGTCATTGGCAAACAATGACAGTTTTACTTCTTTTCCAATTTGGATTCCTTTTATTTCTTTTTCTTCTCTGATTGCTGTGGCTAAAACTTCCAAAACTATGTTGAATAATAGTGGTGAGAGTGGGCACCCTTGTCTTGTCCTGATCTTAGAGGAAATGGTTTCAGTTTTTCACCATTGAGAATGATGTTGGCTGTGGGTTTGTCATATATGGCTTTTATTATGTTGAGGTGGGTTGCCTCTATGCTCACTCTCTGGAGAGTTTTTATCATAAATTGGTATGGAATTATGTCAAAAGCTTTTTCTGCATCTATTGAGATTATCATATTGCTTTTATCCTTCAGTTTGTTTATAGGGTGTATCACATTAATTGATTTGTGTATATTGAAGAATCCTTGAAATCCTGGGATAAACTGCACTTGTATGATCCTTTAACGTGCTGTTGGATTCTGTTTGCTAGCATTTTGTTGAGGATTTTTGCGTCTCTGTTCATCAGTGATACTAGCCTATAAGTTTCTTTTTTTGTGACATCTTTTTCTGGTTTTGGTATCAGCGTGATGGTGGCCTCATAAAATGAGTTTGGGAGTGTTCCTCCCTCTGGTATATTTTGGAGGACTTTGAGAAGGATAGATAGTATCTCTGCTCTAAATGTTTGATAGAATTCACCTGTGAAGCCATCTGGCCCTGGGCTTTTGCTTGTTGGAAGATTTTTAATCACAGATTCAATCTCAGTTCTTGTGATTGGTCTGTTCATATTTTGTATTTCTTCCTGGATTAGTCTTGGAATGTTGTACTTTTTTAAAGTATTTGTCCATTTCTTCCAGGTTGTCCCTTTTATTGGCATAGAGTTGCTTGTAGTAATCTCTCATGATCCTTTGTATTTCTGCAGTGTCAGTTGCTTCTTCTCCTTTATCATTTCTAATTCTGTTGATTTGAGTCGTCTCCCTTTTTTCCTGATGAATCTGGCTAATGGTTTATCAATTTTGTTTATCTTCTCAAAGAACCAGCTTTTAGTTTTATTGATCTTTGCTATTGTTTCCTTCATTTCTTTTTCATTTATTTCTGATCTAATCTTTGTGATTTCTTTCCTTCTGCTAACTTTGGGGTTGTTTTGTTCTTCTTTCTCTAATTGCTTTAGACGCAAGGTTAGGTTGTTTATTTGTTGTTTCTTGAGATAGCATTGTATTGCTATAAATTTCCCTCTGAGAACTGCTTTTGCTGCATCCCATAGGTTTTGGGACGTCAGGTTTTCATTGTCATTTGTTTCTAGGTATTATTTGATTTCTTCAGTGATCTCTTGGGTGTTTAGTAGCATATTGTTTAGCCTCAATGTGTTTGTATTTTTTACACTTTTTTTTCCTGTAATTGATATCTAGTCTCATAGTGTTGTGGTAGGAAAAGATACTTGATACGATTTCAATTTACTTAACTTTACAGAAGCTTGATTTGTGACTCAAGATGTGAGCTATCCTGGAGAATGTTCCATGTGCACTTGAGAAGAAAGTGTATTCTGTTTTTGGATGGAATGTCCTTTAAATATCAATTAAGTCCATCTGGTCTAATGTGTCATTTAAAGCTTTTGTTTTCTTATTTATTTTGTTTGGATGATCTGTCAATCAATGTCCATCAGTCTGTGTTAAAGTTGCCTACTATTACTGCGTTACTGTCGATTGCCCCTTTTATGGCTGTTAGCATTTGCCTTATGTATTGAGGTGCTCCTGTGTTGGGTGCATAGATATTTATAATTGTTATATCTTCTTCTTGGGTTGATCCCTTGATCACTATGTAGTGTCCTTCCTCATCTCTTATAATAGTCTTTATTTTGATGTCTATTTTGTCTGATATGAGTATTGCTACTCCAGCTTTCTTTTCATTTTCATTTTCATGGAATATGTTTTTCCATCCCCTCATTTTCAGTCTGTATGTGTCCCTAGGTCTGAAGCGGGTCTATTGTAGACAGCATATATAGGGGTCTTGTTTTTGCATCCATTCAGCCAGTCTATGTCTTTTGGTTGAGGCATTTAATCCTTTTACATTTAAGGTAATTATTGATATGTATGTTCCTATTATCATTTTCTTAACTGTTTTGGGTTTGTTTTTGTAGGTCTTTTCCTTCTCTTGTGTTTCCTGCCTAGAGAAGTGCCTTTAGCATTTGTTGTAAAGCTGGTTTGGTCATGCTGAATTCTCTTAACTTTTGCTTGTACGTAAAGCTTTTGAATTCTCCATCAAATCTAAATGAGATCCTTGCTGGGTATAGTAATCTTGGTTGTAGGTTTTTCCCTTGCATCACTTTCATTATGTTGTGCCACTCCCTTCTGGTTTGTAGAGTTTCTGCTGAAAGAGCAGCTGTTAACCTTATGGGGATTCCCTTGTATGTTAGTTGTTGCTTTTCCCTAGCTACTTTTAATATTTTTTCTTTGTGTTTAATTTTTTGTTAGTTTGATTAATATGTGTCTTGGTGTGTTTCTCCTTGGGTTTATCCCCTATGGGACTCTCTGTGTTTCCTGAACTTGATAGACTATATCCTTTCCCATGTTGGAGAAGTTTTCAACTATAATTTCTTCAAATATTTTCTCAGACCCTTTCTTTTTTTCTTTTTCTTTTGGGACGCCTATAATTTGAATGTTGGTGTGCTTAATGTTGTCCCAGAGGTCTCTGAGACTGCTCTCCTTTCTCTTCATTCTTTTTTCTTTATTCTGTTCTGCAGCAGTTATTTCCAGCATTCTATCTTCCAGCTCACTTATCCGTTCTTCTGCTCCATTATTCTGCTATTGATTCCTACTGAATTTTTATTTCAGTTATTGTGTTGTTCATTACTGTTTGTTTGCTTTTTAGTTCTTTTAGTTACTTGTTAAACGTTCCTTGTATTTTCTCTATTCTATTTCCAAGATTTTGGATCATCTTGACTATCATTACTCTGAATTCTTTTTCAGGTAGTTTGCCTATTTCCTCTTCATTTATTTGGTCTTGTGGGTTTTTATCCTGCTCCTTTGCCTGCAAGATATTTCTCTGTCTTCTCATTTTGTCTAGTTTACAGTGTTTGAGGTCTCCTTTCTGCAGGCTGCGGGTTGTAGCTTCTTTTGTGTCTTTTCTCTGCCTCCAGCAGGTGAGGTTGGTCTAGTGGCTTGTATAGGCTAACTGATGGGAGGGACTGGTGCCTGAGTTCTGGTGGCTGAAGCTGAGTCTTTTCCCTCATCAAAGGTTTTGGGTCGTCTTTGAGCTTAGTATGACTTTAGGGAGGCTGTGTACTAATGGATGGGTTTGTGGTCCTGTCTTGTTTGTTGTTTGGTGTGAGGTGTCCAGCTCTGGTAGCTGCTGGCAGTTGGGTGGAGCTGGGTCTTGGATTCAGATAGAGGCCTCCATGAGAGCTCTCGGCAATTAGCCTTCCCTGGGGCCGGGTATTCTCTCATGGTCCAGCATCCTGGACTCTGTGCTCCCACCGCAGAGCCTCAGGCCCAACTTCTGGTCGAGGGACCAAGACCCCGCAAGTTGCTTGTGTCAGCAATAAAGGAGATTTAAAGGAAAAAAAAAAAAAGACTGAAAAACCCCAGACAAATCGTAAAAAGTAAAATCAAACAAACGGAAACAGTAATAAGGAAACACTCACACAAAAGAAACAAAAACAGAACCAAATAAATCAGAAAGCAAGAGAACAACCAGACAAACAAAAGAACCCAAGAATGATATGTATAACTGATTCACTTAGTTATAAAGCAGAAACTAACACACCATTGTAAAGCAATTATACTCCAGTAAAGATGTTAAAAAAAAAAAGAAGGGCTTCCCTGGTGGCGCACTGTTTGAGAGTCCGCCTGCCGATGCAGGGGCCATGGGTTTGTGCCCTGGTCCGGGAAGATCCCACATGCTGCGGAGTGGCTAGGCCTGTGAGCCATGGCTGCTGGGCCTGTGTGTCCGGAGCCTGTGCTCTGCAACGGGACAGGCCATGACAGTGAGAGGCCCGCGTACCGCAAAAAAAAAAAAAAAAAAAGCCGAAGAATGAAATCAAACAATTAAAAAGAAAACTGACAAAAACACAAAAACAAAACCAAAGCAGAGTGCCAACCGAAGAATGAAAGAAACAAAACAAACTGACAAAAATGATAACAAAGAAAAAGAGAAAGGTGAAAGAAGACAGACAACACAAAAGCAACATAGAAATAGAAATAGAAAAAATATAGAAAATATATTAAAGGAAAAAAAAAGAAGACAAAACCCCAGAGAAAGGGTAGAAACAAAATCGAACAAGCAAAAACAGAAACAAGGAAACACACACACGTAAAAGAAACAAAAACAGAGCCAAATAAAACAAAAAGCAAGAGTACAACCAAATAGAAGAACTCAAAAATGAAATCAAACAATTAGGATTAAAACTAACAAAAACATATGCCCTGAAAACAAAACCAAAGCAGTGTGCCAACTGAAGAATAAAGCAAGGAAACAGAACAAACAAATAAAAATGATTTAAAAAATAATAAAATAAAAAGAGAAAAATACAGGACAACAGAAAAGCAAAGTAGAAATGAAAATATTAAAAGAAAGAAAAATTTGTTAAAGAGAAAGAAAAAAATAAGGGAAAAGAACACAGAACAGAAAAGCAAAGTAAAAATAGAAATATATAAAAAATAGAAAATATGTTTCTAAATAGAAAATAAAACACAGAGATCCCAAAAGACTAAAAAAAAAAAAAAACACTAAAACAACAACAAACAAGCAAACAAAAAAAAGGAAAATAAAAGAATCAAAAAAAAAGGAAAATAAAAGTCAGAATCAACAACAAAATGAATCAAAACATAATAAAATTTCCCTGGAGTCTCCACTATAAGTGTCCTTGCACATGCCGTGAGCCACAGCCCACCTCCGCCCCACCCCCCCGCAAGAAGCTCTTCTCTGCCTCTGGGCTGGTTTCTGGACCTTCTGTGGGCCCTGTTTGGACCACTCAGGCTCTGATCTGGCCCAGTTCCTGCATGTGCTTGTCCCCAAAGTCCACAGCTGCCAGACCTAGATGGTTTTCATTTGTGGGAACACTCATTGTCTGCTCAGATATTCCATAGATGCAGTGTCTACCTAGCTGATTGTGGGAATTTAATCTGCAGCTTGTACAGTTGATGGAAAGATTTTTGATCTTCTTCCTTAGTCACCCCATCCCTGGGGTTCAGCTTTGGTTTTATCCCCACCTTTGCGAGTGGTCCACCCACAGGAGTCTGGTCCTGAGGCTGTCTTGGAGCTCTTGGGTCTGCCCCTGTGAGAACTGGGCGCAGAGGTGGTATGACTGCTTGGATCGCAGGAGTCCCAGCAGCACCAAATGCACACGGAAGCCAGCGGCACAGGAGCGAGAGATTTGGCCCTAGTGACGGCCTTTTCTGGCACCTGGCATAAGGCACGTGAGGGCCAGCTCTGAGGGGGCTTTTCTTTTTGCTCAACAGCCAGTGTGCAAGAGAGCCAGCCTGAGCAGGCTTCTTTTATTGTCGTTGGCAGGCACTGGAGTGTGGGGAAAGAATGGTTACAGTAGTGGCTCCACCCCCTGTGTGTGACTCAGCAGTAGTGCCCTGCTTCCATGGCAGTCCCGTCTTCCTCCATAGGCATTCCCTGCTGCGGATTTCCTCCCTCCCATCCCCTCAGTCCGTCTCCCCACAGCCAGCAGCATTTCTTGCTCTGGGCCTGTTCTCCAATCGCCCCGCACCAGCTCCCAGCCCCCTTGCACACCTGTGAACACATGTCCCAGTCTGGGGCACATAGGGCCACAGTACAGACCGTCTGTGTATTTCTCACTCCGTGCTGTTGGCTGCTTCACCCTCTTCTGACAGTGTCAGATGCTTCCCTTCTGTCCCAATTGATTTCCCCATCGGAGAGGGGTTTCCCCAAATTGGGGAATCTCTACTCTGCTTCAGCTCCCTGGCCCCAGGGTACAGGTCCCGTCCCACTTCCTGTCATCCTCTTTCTCCCTTCTTTTTTCCATCCTACACAGTTATGCAGGGATCTTTGTAGTCCTTTCTGGTGTTCAAGGTCTTCTGCTAGTTTTCAGCCCGTGTTCTGTGAGAATTGCTGCATCTATAGATGTATTCCTGATGCATCTGTGTAGAGAGATGAACTCCACATCCACCTGCTCCTCTGCCATCTTGAATCCCCCCACCTTCTTTTTTGAACTTCAAGTTTTATGAAATAGTAGCCAAATTCCAGTCGGCTTCTTTTACCATATATTGTATTGAATTGTTCTTTCCATTTTTTTAAACATTTTTATTGGAGTATAATTGCTTTACAATGGTGTGTTTGTTACTGCTTTATAACAAAGTGAATCAGTTATACATACACATATGTTCCCATATCTCTTCCCTGCTGCGTCTCCCTCCCTCCCACCCACCCTCCCTATCCCAACCCTCTAGGTGGTCAGAAAGCACTGAGCTGATCTCCCTGTGCTATGCAGCTGCTTCCCACTAGCTATCTGTTTTACGTTTGGTAGTGTATATATGTCCATGGCACTCTCTCACTTTGGCACAGCTTACCCTTCCCCCTCCCATATCCTCAAGTCAGTTCTCTAATAGGTCTGTGTCTTTATTCCCGTCTTACCCCTAGGTTCTTCATGACCTTTATTTTTTTTCTTAGATTCCATATATATCTTTTAGCATACAGTATTTGTTTTTCTCTTTCTGACTTACATCACTCTGTATGACAAACACTAGGTCCATCCACCTCACTACAAATAACTCAATTTTGTTTCTTTTTATGGCTGAGTAGTATTCCATTGTATATATGTGCCACATCTTCTTTATCCATTCATCCATCTGTTGATGGACACTTAGGTTGCTTCCAAGTCCTGGCTATTGTGAATAGAGCTGCAATGAACATTTTGGTACATGACTCTTTTTGAATTATGGTTTTCTCAGGGTATATGCCCAGTAGTGGGATTGCTGGGTCGTGTGGTAATTCTATTTTTAGTTTTTTAAGGAACCTCCATACTGTTTTCCATAGTGGCTGTATCAATTTACATTCCCACCAACAGTGCAAGAGGGTTCCCTTTTCTCCACACTCTCTCCAGCATTTATTGTTTCTAGATTTTTTGATGATGGCCATTCTGACTGGTGTGAGATGATATCTCATTGTAGTTTTGATTTGCATTTCTCTAATGATTAATGATGTTGAGCCTTCTTTCATGTGTTTGTTGGCAGTCTGTATATCTTCTTTGGAGAAATGTCTATTTAGGTCTTCTGCCCAGTTTTGGATTGGGTTGTTTGTTTTTTTGATATTGAGCTGCATGAGCTGCTTGTAAATTTTGGAGATTAATCTTTGTCAGTTGCTTCATTTGCAAATATTTTCTCCCATTCTGAGAGGTGTCCTTTGGTCTTGTTTATGGTTTCCTTTGCTGTGCAAAAGCTTTTAAGTTTCATTAGGTCCCATTTGTTTATTTTTGTTTTTATTTCCATTTCTCTTGGAGGTGGGTCAAAAAGGATCTTGCTGTAATTTATGTCATAGAGTGTTCTGCCTATGTTTGCCTCTAAGAATTGGATAGTGTCTGGCCTTACATTTAGGTCTTTAATCCATTTTGAGTTTATTTTTGTGTATGGTGTTACTGAGTGTTCTAATTTCATACTTTTACATGTCCCTGTCCAGTTTTCCCAGCACCACTTATTGAAGAGGCTATCTTTTTTCAACTGTATATTCTTGCCCCCTTTATCAAAGATAAGGTAACCATATGTGCATGGGTTTATCTCTGGGCTTTCTATCCTGTTCCATTGATCTATATTTGTCTTTTTGTGCCAGTACCATACTGTCTTGATTACTGTAGCCTTGTAGTATAGTCTGAAGTCAGGGAGCATGATTCCTCCAGCTCCATTTTTTGTTCTCCTGATTGCTTTGGCTATTCGGGGTCTTTTGTGTTTCCATACAAATTGTGAAATTTTTTGTTCTAGTTCTGTAAAAATTGCCAGTGGTAGTTTGAAAGGGATTGCATTGAATCTGTAGATTGCTTTGGGTCGTAGAGTCATTTTCATCATGTTGATTTTTCCAATCCAAGAACATGGTATATCTCTCCATCTATTTGTATCATCTTTAATTTCTTTCATCAGTGTCTTATAATTTTCTGCATACAGGTCTTTTGTCTCCTTCGGTAGGTTTATTCCTAGATATTTTATTCTTTTTGTTGCAATGGTAAATGGGAGTGTTTTCTTGATTTCACTTTCAGATTTTTCATCATTAGTGTATAGGAATGCCAGAGATTTCTGTGCATTAATTTTGTACCCTGCTACTTTACCAAATTCATTGATTAGCTCTAGTAATTTCCTGGTAGCATCTTTAGGATTCTGTCTGTAGAGTATCATGTCATCTGCAAACAGTGACAGCTTTACTTCTTCTTTTCCAATTTGGATTCCTTTTATTTCTTTTTCTTCCCTGATTGCTGTGGCTAAAACTTCCAAAACTATGTTGAATAATAATGGTGAAAGTGGGCAACCTTGTCTTGTTCCTGATCTTAGTGGAAATAGTTTCAGTTTTTCACCATTGAGGATGACGTTGGTTGTCCGTTTGTCATATATGGCCTTCCATATGTTGAGGTAAGTTCCCTCTGTGCCTACTTTCTGCAGGGTGTTTATCATAAATGGGTGTTGAATTTTGTCGAAAGGTTTCCCTGCATCTATTGAGATGATCATATGGTTTTTCTCCTTCAATTTGTTAATATGGTGTATCACATTGATTTATTTGGGTATATTGAAAAATCCTTGCATACCTGTAATAAACCCCAATGAATTATGGTGTATGATCCTTTTAATGTGCTGTTGGATTCTGTTTGCTAGTATTTTGTTGAGGATTTTTGCATCTATGTTCATCAGTGATATTGGCCTGTAGTTTTCTTTCTTTGTGACGTCCTTGTCTGGTTCTCGTATCAGGGTGCTGGTGGCCTCGTAGAATGAGTTTGGGAGTGTTCCTCCCTCTGCTATATTTTGGAAGGGTTTGAGAAGGATAGGTGTTAGGTCTTCTTTAACTGTTTGATGGAATTTGCCTGTGAAGCCATCTGGTCCTGGGCTTTTGTTTGTTGGAAGATTTTTATTCACAGTTTCAATTTCAGTGCTTGTTTTAGGTCTCTTCATATTTTCTATTTATTCCTGGTTTGGTCTCGGCAGGTTGTGCATTTCTAGGAATGTGTCCATTTCTTCCAGGTTGTCCCTTTTATTGGCATAGAGTTGCTTGTAGTAATGTCTCATGATCCTTTGTATTTCTGCAGTGTCAGTTGTTACTTCTCCTTTTTCTTTTCTAATTCTATTGATTTGAGTCTTCTCCCTTTTTTTCTTGATGAGTCTGGCTAATGGTTTATCAATTTTGTTTATCTTTCCAAAGAACCAGCCTTTAGTTTTTATTGATCTTTGCTATCATTTCCTTCATTTCTTTTTCATTTATTTCTGATCTGATCTTTATGATTTTTGCCTTCTGCTAACTTTGTGTTTTCTTTGTTCTTCTTTCTCTAATTGCTTTAGGTGCAAGGTTAGGTTGTTTATTTGAGACGTTTCCTGTTTGTAAAGGTAGGATTGTATTGCTATAAACGTCCCTCTTAGAACTGCTTTTGCTGCACCCCATAGGTTTTGGGTTATCATGTTTTCATTGTCATTTGTTTCTAGGTATTTTTTGATTTTCTCTTTGATTTCTTCAGTGATCTCTTGGTTATTAAGTAGTGTATTCTTTAGCCTCCATGTGTTTGTATTTTTTACAGATCTTTTCCTATAATTGATATATAGTTTTATAGTGTTGTGGTCGGAAAAGATACTCGATATGATTTCAGTTTTCTTAAATTTACCAAGGCTTGATTTGTGGCCCAAGATATGATATCCTGGAGAATGTTCCATGAGCAGTTGAGAAAAATGTTTATTCTGTTGTTTTTGGATGGAATTTCCTATAAATATCAATTAAGTCCATCTTGTTTAATGTATCATTTAAAGCTTGTGTTTCCTTATTTATTTTCATTTTGGATGCTCTGTCCATTGGTGAAAGTGGGGTGTTAAAGTCCCCTCCTATGATTGTGTTACTGTCTATTTCCCCTTTTATGGCTGTTAGTATTTGCCTTATGTATTGAGGTGCTCCTATGTTGGGTGCATAAATATTTACAATTTTTATATCTTCTTCTTGGATCAATCCTTTGATCATTATGTAGTATCCTTCTGTGTCTCTTCTAATAGTCTTTATTTTTAAGTCTATTTTGTCTGATATGAGAATTGCTACTCCATCTTTCTTTTGGTTTCCATTTGCACGGAATTTCTTTTTCCATCCCCTCACTTTCAGTCTGTATGTGTCCCTACCTCTGAAGTGGGTCTCTTGTAGACAGCATACATACGGGTCTTGTTTTTGTACCCATTCAGCCAGTCTGTGTCTTTTGGTTGGGGCATTTAATCCATTTACATTTAAGGTAATTATCAATATGTATGTTCCTATTCCCATTTTCTTAATTGTTTTGGGTTTGTTATTGTAGGTCTTTTACTTCTCTTGTGTTTCTTGCCTAGAGAAGTTCCTTTCGCATTTGTTGTAAAGCTGGTTTGGTGATGCTGAACTCTCTCAGCTTTTGCTTGTCTGTAGAGGTTTTCATTTCTCCATCAAATCTGAATGAGATGCTTTAGGTAGAGTAATCTAGGTTGTAGATTTTTCTCCGTCATCACTTTAAGTATGTCCTGCCACTCCCTTGTGGCTTGCAGAGTTTCTGCTGAAAGATCAGCTGTTAACCTAGGGGGATTCCCTTGTGTGTTATTTGTTGTTTTTCCCTTGCTGCTTTTAATATGCTTTCTTTGTATTTAATTTTTGACAGTTTGATTAATATGTGTCTTGTCATGTTTCTCCTTGGATTTATCCTGTATGGGACTCTCTGTGCTTCCTGGACTTGATTAACTATTTCCTTTCCCATATTAGGGAAGTTTTCAACTATAATCTCTTCAAATATTTTCTCAATCCCTTTCTTTTTCTCTTCTTCTTCTGGGATCCTTATAATTCGAATGTTGGTGCATTTAATGTTGTCCTAGAGGTCTCTGAGTCTTTCCTCAGTTCTTTTCATTCTTTTTTCTTTATTCTGCTCTGCAGTAGTTGTTTCCACTGTTTTATCTTCCAGGTCACGTATCCATTCTTATGCTTCAGTTATTCTGCTATTGATCCCTTCTAGAGTATTTTTAATTTCATTTATTGTTTTGTTCATCATTGCTTGTTTCATCTTTAGTTCTTCTAGGTCCTTGTTAAGTGTTTCTTTCATTTTGTCTATTCTCTTTCCACGATTTTCGATCATCTTTACTATCATTATTGTGAATTCTTTTTCAGGTAGACTGCCTATTACCTCTTCATTTGTTAAGTCTGGTGGGTTTGTACCTTGCTCCTTCATCTGCTTTGTGTTTTTCTGTCTTCTCATTTTGCTTACCTTACTCTGTTTGGGGTCTGCTTTTCACAGGCTGCAGGTTCGTAGTTCCCATTGTTTTTGTTGTCTATCCCCAGTGGCTAAGGTTGGTTCAGTGTGTTGTGCAGGCTTCCTGGTGGTGGGGACTAGTGCCTGTGTTCTGCTGGATGAGGCAGGATCTTGTCTTTCTGGTGGGCAGGACCGCATTTGGTGGTGGGTTTTGGGGTGTCTGTGGACTTATTATGATTTTGGGAAGCCTCTCTGCTAACGAATGTGGCTGTGTTCCTGTTTTGCTAGTTGTTTGGCGTAGGGTGTCCAGCACTGTAGCTTGTTGGTCATTGAGTGAAGCTAGATCTTGGCGTTGAGATGGAGATATCTGGGAGATTTTCACCATTTGATATTACGTGGAGCTGGGAGGTTTCTGGTGTGCGAATGTCCTGAACTTGGCTCTCCCACCTCAGTGGCACAGCCCTGATGC
This sequence comes from Phocoena sinus, assembly GCF_008692025.1. Taxonomy (NCBI): domain Eukaryota; kingdom Metazoa; phylum Chordata; class Mammalia; order Artiodactyla; family Phocoenidae; genus Phocoena; species Phocoena sinus. Next base: position 44,526,004 of record NC_045770.1, read on the forward strand.
CTGGCTGGAGCACCAAAAGCCTGTCCTCCACATGGCTCAGAATAAACGGGAGAAAAAGTAAGAAAGCAAGCAAGCAAGCAAGCAAGAAAGGATACAATAAAATAAAATAAAGTTATTAAAATAAAAAATAATTATTATGAAAAAAATTTTAGAAAGAAAAAAAGGGGGCTTCCCTGGTGGTACAGTGGTTGGGAGTCCACCTGCCGATGCATGGGACACGGGTTCATGACCCGGGCCAGGAGGATCCCACATGCTGCGGAGTGGCTGGGCCCGTGAGCCATGGCCTCTGAGCCTGCGCATCCGGAGCCTGTGCTCTGCAATGGGAGACGCCACATCAGTGAGAGGCCAAAAAAAAGAAAAAAAAGAAAAAAAGAAAGAAAGGAAACAAAGAACGGGTGGTGGATAGAATCCTAAGACAAATGGTGAAAGCAAAGCTATACAGACATAATCTCACACAGAAGCATACACATACACACTCACAAAAAGAGGAAAAGGGGAAAATATAATAAATCTTGCTCTCAAGTCCACCTCCTTAATTTGGGATGATTTGTTGTCTATTCATGTATTCCACAGATGCAGGGTACATCAAGTTGATTGTGGGGCTTTAATCCGCTGCTTCTGAGGCTGCTGGGAGAGATTTCCCTTTCTCTTCTTTGTTCTCACAGCTCCCAGGGGCTCAGCTTTGGATTTGGCCCCGCCTCTGTGTGTAGGTCGCCTGAGGGTGTCTGTTCCCGCCCAGACAGGATGGGGTGAAAGGAGCAGCTGCTTCGCAGTCTCTGGCTTGCTCAGGCCGGGCGGAGGGAGGTGTACGGATGCGTGGTGAGCCTGCGGCAGAGGCCAACGTGATGTTGTACCAGCCTCACACGCGTCCTGTGTTCTCCCAGGAAAGTTGCCCCTGGATCACTGGACCTTGGCAGTGCCGGGCTGCACAGTCTCCCCGGAAGGGAGGTGTGGATAGTGACCTGTGCTCGCACACAGGCTTCTTGGTGGCTGCAGCAGCAGCCTTAGCGTCTCATGCCTGTCTCTGGGTTCCGCGCTGTTAGCCGCGGCTCGCGCCGGTCTCTGGAGCCCCTTTAAGTAGCGCTCTTAATCCCCTCTCCTCGCGCACCAGGAAACAAAGAGGGAAGAAAAAGTCTCTTGCCTCTTCTGCAGGTCCAGACTTTTCCCCGGAGTCCCTCCCGGCTAGCCGTGGTGCACTAACCCCTTCAGGCTGTGTTCAGGCTGCCAACCCCAGTCCTCTCCCTGGGGTCTGACCGAAGCCCGAGCCTCAGCTTCCAGCCCGCACCCGCCCCGGCGGATGAGCAGACAAACTGCTCAGGCTGGTGAGTGTCGGTCGGCCCTGATCCTCTGTGCGGGAATCTCTCCGCTTTGCCCTCCGCAGCCCTGTTGCTGTGCTCTCCTCCGTGGCTCCAAAGCTTCCCCCCTCCGCCTCCCGCAGTCTCCGCCCGCGAAGGGCCTTCCTAGTGTGTGGAAACCTTTCCTCCTTCACAGCTCCCTCCCACTGGTGCAGGTCCCCTTCCTATTCTTTTGTCTCTGTTTTTTCTTTTTTCTTTTGCCCTACCCAGGTACATGGGGAGTTTCTTGCCTTTTGGGAGGTCTGATGTCTTCTGCCAGCATTCAGTAGGTGTTCTGTAGGAGCAGTTCCACATGTAGATGTATTTCTGATGTATCTGTGGAGAGGAAGGTGATCTCCGCATCTTACTCTTCCACCATCTTCTACCTCCCTATTATTTCCATTTTTAAGTGAGCTTTTCTTTCTTTCTTTTTTTACTTTAATGTAGACTTCTCATAGTCATGGGCTGTTTCAACTTTCTGTATATGCATCTCAGTGCCCAGGGCCTCCCATTATAAATGCTTAGTAAATACTTACTGTTTAATTTGTGATCTGTCCATCTTTCAGCTTACTGTCATTTAATGGAAGGTTTTTAGATTAAAGCACTGGGGCTTCCCTGGTGGCACAGTGGTTGAGAGTCCGCCTGCTGATGCAGGGGACACGGGTTCGTGCCCCGGTCTGGGAAGATCCCCATGCCGCAGAGTGGCTGGGCCCGTGAGCCATGGCCGCTGAGCCTGCACGTCCAGAGCCTGTGCTCCGCAACGGGAGAGGCCACAACAGTGAGAGGCCCGTGTACTGCAACAACAACAACAACAACAAAAGATTAAAACACTGTAATAGCATGCCTTGTCCTATAAAGATAGATCTGATTATCTTAAAATATTTTATATGGTCTATTTTGCTTTCATTAATATTCAGAATATAATTAACATATGAAATTATTTTGTTCTATTCTAAAAGGTTTACCATTTAAAATATAGAGGTGCTTTTTTTCTGTCATTTTAAATTTAAGTATAGTTGATATAAAAATATTAGTGTCAGGTGTATAACATAGTGACTTAACATTACATCTTGATCACTACAGTAAGTCTAGTAACCATCTGTCGCCATAGAAAGTTATTACAAATTACTGACTTTATTCCCTATACTATACCTTATATCCCCATGACTTATTTATTTTATAACTGGAAGTCTGTACCTCTTAATCTCCTTCACCTATTTTGCCCAACATCCCACTGCCTCCCCTCTGGCAACCACTAGTTTTTCTCTGTATCTATTTGTCTGTTTCTCCCTTGTTTTGTTTGTTCATTTGTTTTGCATTTTAGATTCCACATGTACATGAAGTCATATGGTATTTGTCTTTCTCTGCCTGATTTATTTCACTTAGACCTCTAGGTCTATCCATGTTGTTGCAAATGGCAATTTTTCTTTCTTTTTTATGGCGAGTAGTATTTCAGCATGTATGCATGCATGTGTGTGTGTGGGGGGGGTATATCTTCTTCTTTATCCATTCATCTACAGATGGACACTTAGATTGCTTCTATATCTTGGCTATTGTAAAGAATGCTGCAAAAAAATATAGAGACGCATGTATCTTTTTGAATTTTTTTTTTGTTTTCTTCAGATAAATACTTAGAAGTGGAATTGCTAGATGATCTGGTAGTTCTGTTTTTAATTTTCTGAGGAACTTCCATATGGTTTTCCATAGTGGCTGCAGGAATTTACAGTCCCACCAACAGTGCACGAAGGTTCCCTTGTCTCCACACCCTTGCCAACACTTGTTATTTGTTGTCTTTTTGATAGTAGCCATTCTGATGGGTGTGAGGTGATTATCTCATTATGGTTTTGATTTTCATTTCCCTGATGATGAGTGATGCTGAGCATCTTTTCATGTGTCTGTTGGCCATCTACATATCTTCCTTAGAAAAATGTCTATTCTGGTCCTTTGCCCGTTTTTTAATCTGATTGTTTTTTTTATATTGAATTATGTGAGTTTTTGATATAATTTAGATATTAACCCCTTAATGGATATATCATTTGCAAATAAATTCTCCCATTCAGTAGGCAGCCTTTTTGTTTTATAGATAGTTTCCATCACTGTGCAAAATCTATTTAGTTTGATGAAGTTTCATTTGTTTATTTTTGCTTTTGTTTTCCTTGTGTGAGGAAACAGATCCAAAAAAAATATTGCTAAGACTAATGTCTAAGAGCATACTGCCTGTGTTTTCTTCTAGGAGTTTTATGGTTTCTGGTCTTATAAAATACAGAGTTTTTAAAATTATTATTATTATTATTTTTTGGCCACACTGCATAGCATGTGGGATCTTAGTTCCCCAACCAGGGATTGAACCTGCACCCCTTGCATTGGAAGCACGGAGTCTTATCCACTGGACCACCAGAGAAGTCCTAAAATATAGAGGCTTTGAAGGAGAAAAACATTGCAGCTTCACCTTAAGTTATCATGAATTTACCATTTAGAAGACTCAGTTTGATAAAATGCAAATTTTAAATTATCCCTGATTTCTATAATTTCTCTGTATTATAATTCTTGGATGACTGAATTTATCTCATCGTATTGTTTGTGCATTGTTTCCCGTATCTTGACATACTTTTCTTCCTTGGCTGTTAATTTTATTTCTCATTATTCTTTGCATATATGATAATACACTATCTTCTAGAACATGTAGCTCTCATTAGTCTCACAAAGATTTCCAGGAATACCCTGACAATGCTAAATAAAGTTAATTTCTTCCTTTCTGTCCTTCTCATTTTTCTTCTAAGTGATAATGTAGGTACTCCTAATAGCAAAATGATAATCGGATTTATAAGTTTCTGTGTGGTAAAATGGAAATAGTGTAGATAGGTTCCAGAATCCTAATTTCGATTCCTAATATTTATTAGTTTTGTGATCTTCAGCAAGTTATTGAAGTCTTCTGAACTTCAGTTTATGTGTATATTGGATGTAATCATCCTCATTCTCCCATGGTTATTATGGAGTTACAATATGTTTAACTGCCAGTAAAATGCAGTGAAGTCATTTAGTTTAAAATTATAACCATTGGTTTAATCTCTGTACAGTCTTTTTTAGTAAATAGCATTTTATATTACGCTGACAAATGAAAATATCCCACGGATGAAAGCTTCCCTAATATGCTAGTGTTGATTTACCTAATTTAGATTGGTTACCTCCTACTTCAACCCCGTATACTAGAATTTTCAGTCTGTAAAGGCTCTCTGTACCTCCTATTCCTCATCTTAGCTTTGTTTTGTATTGTTTTGTTTTGTTTTTGCAGTACACGGGTCTCTCAATGTTGTGGCCTCTCCCGTTGCGGAGCACAGGCTCCGAACGTGCAGGCTCAGTGGCCATGGCTCACGGGCCCAGCCACTCCGCGGCATGTGGGATCTTCCTGGACCGGGGCACGAACCTGTGTCCCCTGCATCGGCAGGCGGACTCTCAACCACTGCGCCACCAGGGAAGCCCTCACCTTACTTTTGCACTCTGGAGTCTGATCTGTGCTCCACCACCCTCTATGATGCCAAACACTGTTCTCTTCTCAGAAGTGCCTTGTTCTTCTTCATTTCTGCTGCCTGTGTCCTATTTCAGGCCCTTGTCATCTCACAGTTGATTTCTTCAGTAACTTCTTAGGAGATCTCTCACTATTCTCACCTCCAATCATCACTACATACCTCTTCCAGGACAAAAAAAAAATAATTTAATACAATTTTTATTCTGGAACTTTCCTGCTAGATATGTAAAATGGTTTTGCTGTCTGCTGCATTAGCTTGAAACTCTCTACCTGGCTTTGAAACCTTTCTGTATTTTAGGGCTTTATCCCATTGTTAACCCATATAGACCCCTGTGCTTCAGAAAAACCTGATGACAACTACAAACATTATTCATCTCCACTATCCCTCCCTTCAACTCTATATAAGGTTCTGTTTCATATGTGGAATTCTCTATAATCTACTAAAGTACTGACTGTCTCTACCCTTCCTTTGTGGCTTAACTAACATTCTAATACCTCTGTGAAATCATTTATTCCTTTATCTTATACTTGTTTCTTACTTCGATTAGAATACCAGTTAGGACACTATCATTATAAACAGATTGGAATTGAAGTCAAACTAGCTTAACCAATAATGGGAATTTATTTAAGTAATGGTGAAAGCCAGGAATGTAGTAGGAGAAACTAACAAATACAACCAGGAGCCCAATATAGACAGATCCACTCCCTTCACCTCTTAATTCCTCTCCTTTTCATGGGGGCATCGTTCTTTCTTTTCATTTTTTCATGAGTCTAGAACCATAGCTGCTGACTACTCTTGGCTCACATTTTTGCAGAGAATAAAGAGATTCCCTATATTAACTTGAATTTAAAAAAAATACAACCAAAAAAAGAAACAGTTTAGGTAACATTTCACCCCTTTAGGCTAATCACCGAGGCCAGGGGGCTGAAGAGCTGTAAGTGTAAAGTAGACTGTATACTTATCTCAAATAAACAGAGAAGCAGGGGAATCTATTGCCAGGAAAAGGGACTATGCACAGACATGGCACTAAGGCGCTTCTTGGAAGCTGGACAGATACCATGTTTGTAGCAACAAGATTAGGTTCTTATTAAACTTAAAACATGACCATGATCATTTCCTTTTTTTCATAGCTGGCCTACAATTCCATGAGTTCATGACCCAACATAGTCATGAATCCTAGGATTATTTCTAAAACTGACTCACTTTTTCAATGAAACGTTGGAATAGAAAGGACTCCCTAATCAGGGATTTTTCTCAGCCAGAAATGCTGCCTGGAGGCTTGGGAAGTTTCAAAGTTATCTTCAGGGACAGAGAGGAAATAAGCCATGCTGGCAGCCTCTATATGCCTCAGAGAGTAATTTGCTATTCCTGTGTGTTAGGTATTCCCAAATGGTTACTACACTGTAGTATCCCAAAGGTATGATTAAAGGATTAGAGTGTGGGGAAAAGAGCAGACATTAGTGCAACTGAGTGAAAAAAGCCAACACTTTGGTACTATCCTGGGATTTCATTAGCAGCAAAATGAGGACAAGAGAATTGGACCATGAGTGATTTTATTAAAACACTGGGTAAATCCAGTCAAGATGCTTTAGCTATTAAGTTCCCTGTTGACTGTTCTAATTTGCTCTTTGAGGTGCCTACATGGGCAATAGGGATTATGTTCTTAAGAAACATTAAAATGTTACTTTGTAGCAGTACTACTGAACACTCAGTGTACCACCCTATCTAACGAGCAGCTTTAGTTTTACATTTCTTGGAAGAATGCTTGGCAATAGTTGAATGAACATTTTCCAAGTATCTAACTGGAGGTATAAATTGGGAGCCGAAAGTGTTAGCTGAAGAATTGAGAATAGAGGCGACAACACAGGGAGAGTTTCTATTAAGAGGAGCTGGTCATAGACAGTGATGGCAAATACTAGCATGTAAAAAAACAGAACTTATAGAAAAAGAACTTATAAAACTGTGTATGATTAATAATAGCAATACTTGTTGAGGCTTTTTTTTTTTGGGTGCGCGGGCCTCTCACTGTTGTGGCCTCTCCCATTGCGGAGCACAGGCTCCGGATGCGCAGGCTCAGCGGCCATGGCTCATGGGCCCAGCCGCTGTGCGGCATGTGGGATCTTCCCGGACTGAGGCATGAACCCGTGTACCCTGCATCGGCAGGCGGATTCTCAACAACTATGCCACCAGGGAAGCCCTTGTTGAGGCTTTTTTATGTGCCAAACTTTGTTCTTAGAATTTCCCATGCAAAATCACATTTAATCCTTATAACCACTGTATAAGAATTTTATAGATAAGTTAACAAAGGCTTAGAAAGACTAAGCAACTTGCCCAAGTACTGAAATAAATGAGAGACGAAGCCAGGATTTGAGCCAGGTTTGATTAATTCAAATGGGACTTAAACTTAATCTAACTTTAGTGCCATTTTCTTAAGGCCTGTTTTGTGACTGCCTCTTAGGAACAAAAAACAAACAAACAAAAACAAAAAAACTAAGAAAGAGCTAGGACAGAAAGTAACTTTTGTTGAGTACCTATTTTGGGGCCAGACATTGGGCTGGTGGTTGTCCTACCACATCTGATGTGATTTTAAAAACTGAAGCTCAGAGAAACAGCAAGTCTAAATAGAACAAGGGTCAGAGAGGAAATAAAGAAGTTTAAAAGTTCCACTACAGAAAATCACCAGGCCAGATGATTTCACAGGAGAACGCTAACCAACTTTTAAAGATCAGAAAACCTCAATGTTACTTTAATTATTCCAGAGCATAGAAAAAGAAGGAAATCTTTGCTATGCTCTGGGCTCATATGCTCTGAGTTGTCTGGGCTCATCTATCTAGGAATCTGCAGATGCAAGATTCAAATTCCATCTATATTGCAAAGGCCAGTATCTTTTCCAGATAGTACGATGCCTCTGACAACAAAATTATAGTCATTTTTATCTTGCCTAAGAATTTGGGTACCTTTCGTGACTGGAAGTTTTGGTAAGCTTCAGAGGGCTGTATTAATTTGCTAGGACAACCACAACAAAGAACCATAAACTGGGTGGCTTAAACAACAGAAATTTATTTCCTCAGAGTTCTGGAGACTAGAAATCTAAGATCAGTGTGTTAGCAGGGTTGGTTCCTTCTTAGGACCTTACTCCTTGGCTTGTGGATGCCTGTCTTCTCACATGTTCTTCCCTCTGTGCATGTCTATGTCCTGATCTCCTCTTCTTAAAAGAATACTGGTCATAATGGATTTGGGACTATCCAACCATATGACCTCATTTTACCTTAGTTGCCTCTTCAGAGGTCCTATCTCCAAATGCAGTAACAGTCTGAGGCACTGGGGGTTAGGATTTCAACATATAAACTTTGGGAGGCCACAATTCGACCCATAACAAAGGCAAACAGTGCTCTGGGATCATGACCAAAACTGAACAGTCCGTGTAGGATGTAATGTCCACTGCCACCACTTTCAAGTTACCATCGTTTCTCACCTGGACTACCTCATTAACCTCCAAACTAAGCTTCCTGCTTTCTCTCTTATCTAATCTCACATGAAGTAATAATGTGTCAGTGTTTTGTCTTAAAGACCACAAAGCATAATTCCAAAGACCATCATTCACTTTGTGTTCCATGTGAATGTCAATACTCTCTGAGCAATATTACCGAGTGGCCCTGCATACTATCATGTCTTTGCTTCCATTGTCCCCATCCTAATTCAGTCCCTTATTACTACTAAATTTGTAATTATAAAACTCTGTTGTTTCTCTCTGGACAATCACTCCACTCTCTTGTCTCATTATTGCTAGAATACTCTTTCTTAAGTGCAGTTCACATAATGTCACTACTTTTGCAAACCCCTTCTAATGTACCTCTTTATCTGATAAAATAGGGTCTTTCCCATTGCGATCCTAGCCTACTTCTGGTCCTCCCTTCTTACAGCCTCTGCAGTGGGAAGACTGGATCTTCGCCACACATTTACCCACCTCAGCCTACCTGTGTCATTCTGTGTGCTCCATCTGGAATGCCATCTCCTGACTGCCAAAATCCACTCCTTCTGCAAGGCCAAACTTAAATTCTACTTTATGCACAGGCATTCTCCTGACATATTCAGTCAGAAGTGATATAATCTTCTCTCCACCATCAGACTTCCACCTTTATTGTACTGGATCTTTTTACAAAGGAAGTCTCTATTATTGCCACTGTAAGTACAGTGGCCCTTTAAAAGCCCTAGAGTAACTGAAAATATGACAGATATTGGCTAGCAGAATCTTAGGAGATTCTATTGGCATAGTCCAGTGTTGGTGCTGGCAATAACTCGTGGAAATATGCACAAGAGAATTGTTAAATTTGCAATAGCCTTTTGTTAAGCATGGCCATTATTAAACATTAAGTTATATTACATAAATTATTTTAAAGAAGTAAAATATCAGAAAATTCTAATTAAAAACATTATTACTAATGATTTGACCACATTTTACTGTCTTCTGTACTCTTTAAGCTATTTACAGCCATAGGATTTATATGGTCAATAGACTATATATTGGTATGCCATTGTGCATCTTTTTCCAGCTCCATGTTCAGTCACCTACCATTGGTAGATTGAAATTAGTCATAGTGGGAATATTTACACCATCGAAATGGGCACGCTAAAAATCAAGACTTGATTTTTATTGTCTAGACTTAAGAAAGTGATGAAGAAAATGTTAATTCAGATTAAACATAGAAGTGTGTCATGTCTGTAACCATCTTGGGAATAGCACAATATAAGAATAAAAAGGAATATTCTAGTTTTTGAAACTATTTTCCAATTTAACAAAGGAGTTACTTGTATCATTGATTGGTGAGCCAAGTTCTGACATACAACTTATTCATCAAACATCTTAACATATATAAAAATTTCAGTCACCATTCATGTCAGAAATACACTGATTAGTCAATTGTACCATACATTGGCTACTGGCAGAAGATTTTGGCAAAATTCAGTGAAGGCATTTTATAATAAAGAGGATTGTATATTTTGTTATTTCTAAACTGTAAGCTACTTTATTTTATAATCAGTAAAATTTGTAACACACACACGCACACGCACACACACACACACGCACACACACACACACACACACACACACACACACTCTCCAGAGAGGTAGTCGTTAAACATTTACCACCAGATGTCCTTCATATCATGGGAGTCAAGTAAACTCCTTGTCAAAAGCTAAGAAACAGAGGTATTTGAAAATAGTTTAAATAACACCAGTGTTTTTCCTCACCTGTATCAGATATCACTTCACATCTTGACTTCACTGATTTCTAGGTCTTTGTTCTTTGTTTTACTCTCGGCCAGTGATGCAGTGACCAACTTTACATGGACTTGAAATAATTGCACATGGGTGCAGCTCAGTAGTGCCTTGCCTCCTGTCTGCTGTACCCACCTCTGACTATCTCCTGAGGAGCTACCTTGCTAAGGCAGTGTGGAGCCAATTCATGATAAGAAAGAATACGGGAAATAATGCCCTGTGGAGGCAGTCTTTAACCATTGGCAAGTAAGAGACTGAGGACATATTCTTCTCCCTTCCTCCTGAACACAGCCTTGAGAATCAGTCTTTATGACCTCTGTAAGATGGTCCCATGAAATGAGCAAACAGCCTCAGTGACGCACTCTTGTATTAGCTTCCTCTTCTTCCCTCTCACTCTTTGTTTCCCTCAGCCTTGCGTTATGCAGGACCTAGGCTAAGATACTTCTCATAATCATGTGGGGCAGGTGGAGAAAAGCTTGATAACATCTACTTCACTTGACTAAACTAGCCCTTTGAAATAGGGCATAACTAAGCTATTTGCCATTCAAATATAAAAATTAAAATTACCCAGACATCATTGAAGAGGGAAACAGAAGGTGTAAAAGAATGTGTAGTATATAGGTCTCATCACCTGTGTCCAATTAGAAGGAATTTTTCCTTCCTTTGAACTCTAACACCTATGTCCAACCAGTACTTTGTACCTTTATTATGTTATATACATATATATGTATACATATGTACGTGTGTGTGTATATCATATATGGATATGAATATCTGTCATACATATACAAACATATATAAAAATGCCTATCATTATATATATACAGACATTCTTATATCAGCCCCCTCTATATGCTTATTAATATTATATTAACTGACATTTATTTATGTACCTGCCCCCTCCTCCAGCCTTATATAGTTTTTATTTTTTTATTCATTTCAGTAAATTCTTGGACATTGAGTGGGATTCCTCTTAAAGGTATTGAATCTGGGATCAATGGAAACTGCCTAAGATTAGGAAACTAGTAAACTGGTCAGTCTTCCTCCAACTACCCCCTTTTTTCCTCAGATTAAGCAAGAGTTTTAGTAGCATTTATCAGTATATAAAACCCTGGAGTCAACATACAAATGCTTGAAATTGGGCTTCTTTCTAGAAGAGAGCTAAAATCACAACCCTTGTGGACCCAGGCCAGGAGATTTTTGCCCTTGCTTTAGAACAGATACTCCTTGGGAATTTTTGGTATTTAAAAAAAAAAAAAGCAAACAAAACAAAACAATAATTGGTGACTCTGATTAACAAGGAACTGTACATTTCTTCCCCACAGGGTTCCAATTATTATCAGTAAAAATTTTAATTCTTTTAGAAATATATTTAGTGAGTTTTGTTCTCTTTGGCTTGATACATATGGTCAAAATGCATGTCTTGTGTCTGGTGGAAAGTTATTGCCATTATTGCAATCTTTTAACAAATGGACATGAGTAACTGGAGGAGGAAAATAAAATCTTGATCAGAATAAGCAGATCTTACAAAAGGGTGGAATATCTCAAAAGACCAGCTGATACTTAATATAATGTCTGAGAAATTAGGTGGAACAGATGACTGAATGAGGAATAGTTACATAAGTAGCAGAATTTCCCACTTTAGTGAAGACTAGTTTTCATAATGTTACCTAACACCTTTCCAGTAACTCTGCATTAAGTAGAATTTCTGACTCTTGAAACATACTTAATTTTACAAAGAAAACTTAGCTTGGGAATTATCCACAAGATTCAGTGATGAAATTTGGAATGGAATGTATATTGAGAAATGGAAAATGGAATTTGAAATGGAGTATATATTGAGAAACAGAAAATTGAAATGTGAGCAAGCACCTGTAAGAAAAATGAATAAAATGGCTAAAACTCTATAATTATTACAACTTAATAAAACAATGTAGGAGGCAGATCTAAAATCCCATTTTGTGGATCCTGTGTATATTATATTATAGATAAAGAGACAAATTCACAGAGACCATGCAGGTGATAAGTTGAAGAACAAGATTTCAAACACTATCTCCTCACTCTGTCCAAGGCACAGGTTACTAAACAGTGCTGCCCTTCCTCATAGGTCTTATCTAAGTCCAGTTCTAGCCCTTTTGGGTCACAATGAATGCAGAGTAGCTTCCATACCAGAGCTTCTTTGCACGCTATTCATAGTCACTGCTCAATAATAATTTATGAATGACAAGTCAATGAACCTTGAGGGCATGCTAAGTGAAATAAGTCAAGCAGAAAAACACAAATACGTATGATCTCACATCTTTGTGGAATAAAAAGCCAAGCTTATAGACACAAAGAGTAAATTGGGGAGTTGCCCAGGGCTGGGAACGTGGGGAAAATGGGGAGTTGTTGGTCAAAACATACAAACTTCATCTTATAAGATTAATAAGTTCTAAGAATATCATGTACAACACAATGACTGTAGTTAACAGTACTGTATTGTACACATGAAAGTTGCTAAGAGAGTAGATCATAAATATTCTCACCAAAAATAAACAGGTAACTATGTGAAGTGACGGATAGGTTTGCTAACCTCACTGTGGTAATAATTATGTATATCAAATCATCACATTTGCACCTTAAATTTACACAATGTTATATATCAATTATATCTTTATAAAGCTGTTGGAAAAAGTCAGTACTCATCTTCTAAAGTGCATTTATTCAACAAATACTTAGGCCACCAAGGCTCTGGAGAAAAAAGGGTAATTAATTAAGATGTGATCCCTTTTGTTGATTAGCTCACAGCCTCGTAGAAAGTCAAACTAATAAATAATTACAATAAAACATGAAAAATCTTGTGACATTGAAGTGAGGGTTGGCAATGAGAGAACAGTAGAGGATATCTACTTTGAATTAGGGCGCTAGAGAATTCTGTCACTTTTCAGCTGAGTCTCGAAGTATGAGCAGGAATTAAACAGAAGAACATCTCAAGAGCAAGGAGTGTTGTGAAATTTAGAGATGTGAAAAAGCATGGTGTATTTGGTGGTCTATATATTCTTTGGTATGGCTGAAGAATGTGCCATATATTCAATACATAAAGAAAAGACAAGCAGTGAGGCTGGAGAAAAAGCCTAGATGATAGATAATAAAAGTCCTGGATGTCATAGAGTGTCCTAAGAAGTTTACATTCTACCCTGAAATGTATAGGATATAAATCTTCTCTTTATATGTATAATTCAGTACTCTCTAATAAAGATATAATTCTAGCTATGTGTGTGATTTTAAGAAAGGATTAAAAGAAGTGAAATTAATTTTTAAACCACATTTTATTTACCCCAATACATCCAAAACTTTGTCATTTCAACATATAATCAATATTATAAAATATTAATGGGATATTTTACATTGTTTTTTTCATACTGTCTTTGAAATCTATTTTGTTTTTATGCCAGCAGTGTCTCAATTTGAATTAGCTACATGTCAAATGCTTATTTGCCACATATGGCCGATGCTGCCGTATTGGACAGCAGAGGTCTTATCTACAGATGACAGTCACTAAGGCCATAACCCTAGAACACAGCATGGATGACCCTCTCCTGAATAGAGCTCAGAATTTGGCAACAGTAACAACAGCACAGCCATTACACTACACTTCAGTTCCTTCTACTCATTTCTGAATCCTCCAGTGAATGATGGTCCAGACAGATATTTCCAAAATGAGTTCCTCCTCTCAGTACTGTGGTAGTCACTGAGTTCTTCCAGAGGGATTCTAGCAACCACAGAACCCACACAGTGCAGATCTCAACTGGAGAAGGTTGTGGCTGAGGCCACGAGCTGCTGTCAAAGAAGTTACTTCTTTTGAGCAAAGGCTGCCAAGTGTGAGCGGTTTTGGCTGTGCGGCAAAGGATTTTCTGCTTTCAGCTGGTGATGAGTGAATTTCTGTGTTGTCATTAGATCCAGTTAGAATCGAGGATCAGAGGTGACCAGTGAGATAAAACAGAGGCACGGTGAGAAACTCACCAACCTACCCGACCCATTGACACACAGTTCCGTACAGAGATTTGTCCTTTCTGTGGAAATGGAATCTCTCCTAATGAGACATGCACTCCAGCAGGTTTCAGCTCTGAAGTTGACAGCTTACAAAGAAAGCAGAGGAAGTTGAATCCTGGAAGGTTAGAGTGGGAATTTGGGTCATAGCTTCTGTCTCAACTTTTTATTTTCCTCTAGGAAGAATAGCCAGAAAGAATCAAGGCAAAAACACCATTTTTTTAGAAGATTAATAAAGTGATATGTTTTCACTTTGCAGATCTCTATTTAAGCTATAGTAACAAGTATTTTAATAATTAAAATACTGTATATTTTTAAATATAAAAATCAAGTTTTTCCATTCCCGCTGTCCCTCTGAAGTCCTTCCTCCCTCCACAGCGAAGATTTAGGTAATTAGTAACAGGTGTATGGCGTGTCTGTTTCTGAAAGCCTCCTCTTATTTTACAGGTCTTTGTCTATAGATAAGCTACAGTTAAGCATTGTATATTTTGTAGGAAGACTCTGATGTTTAAATGTCAATTCTCAGTAATGATATGGATTGGATCATTTGGTGCTAAACCACACATGTCTATAATATTTCTAGTAATTGGGCAAAAAACTTATTTGTTAAATACTATGTTTGCTTAGATGAATTCAATTTGGTAGTATCTGGCATCGGATTCAAATGAAATACTTAGTGGTGGGTGAGCACCTTTGGAAGAACCACAGAACTAAATTGAGCAATTCTCTCTCAGTGCTTCAAGGGTAATAATCTACTGTAGGAAAAGAGCATGGGCTTTGAAATTTAACAGATGAAAGATGAAATTTCAGCTCTTCTGCTCACTAGCTCTCAATTATTTGGCAAATTCTCTCAGCATAAACTCTCTGTTTATAAATGTGGAAAATAATAGCTACCTCATAGGATTGGTTGGTTTAAATAATAATAGTAAGAGTTACTATTATGACTATTTTTATTTGAAGTGACTAGTACAGTACTTGGTACATATTATTAACCTTTTACCAGTTAATTCCACAAGATCTAGATAAATGTTGATGATGATGATGGTGATTAAAACTATCAGGTACTGTGAGTGCTTACTCTGCCCCATGTTCTGGTCTAAGCACTTTCCCTAAGGTACCCCTCTCTAGAAATAAGCAAACAAAATCCCTCCTTTGATTTCCACTTTCTCTTCCAATTACCATCATACTTCTTTGCTCTTCTTCACTGCCAAACAACTCTCAAAAAAAGTTGTACAAATCTACTGTCTTCACTCTCTGACTCCTATTACACACAGCCTACTCCTTTATGGCTTTGACTGTGTCGCCAAAATCAGTGGATTTTTTCCACTTTAATAGTCACACTGTTAATGTCCAAAAGAAAGTAAAAGCACGTTGTTATTTTCGTTCCCATAACAATACGTTCTCTTGGTTTCTTCTTCTCCATTGTCTTTGTCAGCTTTGCCTTCTCAATTAATGCATAAATATTTGAATTCTTTAGGGTGTAATCAGAGCTCTCTTCTTTCACATCCTACACTTTGATCTATTACTGTTGCTATCCATATTCTGATGATCCCAAATAGTTCCAATTTTAACTCCTATTTTCTGAGCCAGAATGTCCTTATTCAATTTCCGATTTGGCATTTCTACTTGGCAGAAATTTAAAAGTAAATTAAAAATAAATTCTAAAACTTGATTTTTTTCTCAAAACTTGATTCTCTTTCAGTTTTGTCTATCTCAGTTAAACCCAATTGTATGAACTAGAGTTATTGGAGGGATTAGATATCACAACTTTTGATTCCAAGGTTCAGCAACCTACATTACAGAACCAAAGATGACACTCATACTTGCTGTAATCGACATGGGTGACAGTTATAACTCTCATATATTTTTATTTCATTGATTTGATTTCATGTTATCTGCCATGTATGAATTTGAATGGTCAACTTGTACCTTTGCTCTGAAGATCAAACTTCTTTTTCTAGCCCCATTCCTGGTAGCCAAAAGAAAAATTCAGCAACATAGTATACCACTCAGTAATGCACTTGGTGCTTACTCTTCTGACAATATCTTATATCCCCGGTTAGTATTCCCATAAATAATATTTTTATATGTAGTCCAAAATCTAAGTTACTAAGTTATGCTCTACTAGCTTTATTTTTCTGAATCACTATTGGAGTGTTGATTGAATGTTGCTTACATACTCCATGCCTGGTGTAATGCCTAAAGTGAATTCGCTAAATGAAATCCTTCTAGTACTTGCAATAATAAAACACCCTGGATGAGATTCAATAATGTCCTGCCTCACACTGAGTACTCTGCTATGTGGGTCATGTCACAGAAAAACTCAAGGGTAAGATTTGGGAAAAAAAAAAGGAACCAAAACTTGGAAATCTGTTTGTTAGCAAAGATTTTCATGGCAAAGGCATTTGCCATAATTTGTGGAGTCTTGATGAGAGTATATGATATATTTATATATAGTTTTGTTGTGAGGATAGAAACACCTACATTGAAGAACTTTGTTGT
Source organism: Phocoena sinus (assembly GCF_008692025.1). Lineage (NCBI taxonomy): Eukaryota > Metazoa > Chordata > Mammalia > Artiodactyla > Phocoenidae > Phocoena > Phocoena sinus. The sequence continues at coordinate 44,542,677 of NC_045770.1, forward strand.
CTAGTGCCAGGAAGTAAATGTAAACAAATGAATGCAATATAGAGTTTGAAATTGCCATACTCATTGTACATGTGGCTATATTGGGAAAAGACATACATTTTTGAAAAGGGAAACATCTTTATAAAGAGATAGTAATAAAATAAGAAGAGGTGTTTATCTCTTTGGGTTTTCTCCCTCCTGGCTGTTTAACTAACCACTAGATTGACTAAGACACAGCACACTCAATATGGGCAGTTTTGGCTAAGATCCCTTGATGAACGTTTATGGCCCCATGAAAGGATGGGAAGTGGTGATTACACTGACTGATTAATCCTGCCCACACATATTTTAGGGGGATGGTATCATGCCAGGCAGTAACTCCAATGAGAAATGGCAGCATTTTTCTTCACTAGTAGTTGTCAACAAAATACACTGTTTATAATAGCAACAGGATATTAGGAGTAAAAGCCATTTGGAATGTATTTATAAATTATTATTTATATTGAGAATCTTAATCTCCTTTTTGAAAAAAAAGACAGTTTGGGTCAAATAAAAGGGAAAAAAGCTCTAATATGGAAGGCCAAGCTCAATAGCTTTTTCTTAAGTGAATTAAATTTCCTAAAGTGAATACTTTCTGAAAGAGTAGTTTTTACATTTTTTTAGCATCCACGTGATGATTGTATTTGAACAAATAAATTAACTCTTCCAAACTTTTACTCTTATCTTTCTGTACCATATTTTCTATTCAAGAAATCCCTGAATAACTATTATGTGATGATACATAGTTAAATAAGTGCATCTAGTACTCTCAAGGGGCTTACAGTTTTGGAAAATAGCATATACAAATATATCCAAAATATAATAAATAAATATATAAAGCAAGTAACATAAATATATGTACAGAATATAGAATACAGAATTTATATTTCAAATTAAGTCTAATACGTTATCATACTTAGCACCATGACTCATTATCTGACTCTGGGAAATCTCCTTAGAAGTCCCCTAATGAAACACATTATATGAAGTGGATTATGTTTTCCTAAGGAAAAAAAATTAATATCATGGGTTATAGTTTTAATCAAATTCTCAATATCAAATAAATCATTAGTGATCAGCCTTGTCATAAAGGTGAAGGAGGGACTTCCCTGGCGGTCCGGTGGTTAAGAGGTTAAGACTCTGTGCCTCCACTGCAGGGGGCGTGGGTTTGATCCCTGGTGGAGGAACTAAGATCCTGCATGGTTAAAAAAAAAAAAAAAAGTGAAGGAACTACAATTATAAAATTTTCTAGCAATTATAAGTAACAAAAATGATGCTCTTCAGTATTATAAAATAGATCACTAGGCTAAAATGTGTAAATATCTAGAGTCTACCACGTGCCTAGTATCATACCTGTACGTAATTAATTAATCCTTGTAAAGCATGGTGGAGTATGTCAGTTTAGTTCCACAAGCATCGCTAGGTGGCGCTATGGAGAAGATGTGGTCTATCCTAAGTAAGTTACATACAGTCTGGGCAACTGAGTTGAACCAGAAAGAATGGGTAAGATTTCAACATAAAGAAATGGGAAAAGGGTATTCCAAGTAGAAAGAACATCATGAATAAAAGTAAATAAGTGGGGACATGTGAGCCATCTGAGCTACACATGAAAGAGCATAATAAGAAGACCACCCCCCTCAAAATGAGACATAGGAGATGATAAGAGGTATGTTCCCAAGTAAGTTTCTATGAAGGGAATAATGGGGGTCTGATTATGGTGGGAGAAGTAAGAGTACAATGGAAAAAAGGAAACGAATGTCAGAGAAAGGAAAATTATTTATCTTTTTAGTATGATTCTATTAATTTAATTTTTATTCTTACAATCAGTTTCTTCAACACACATATTTATAAATTTGAGCCATATCTCCAATAGATATTTTGCAAGAAAAATACCTCATTCACCAGATGTAGCCTATCTATGTTGCCATTCTCTATTATCTTTATCCAGAAGTATGTTTAATCCACAGTAGCACAGTATCTACTGAAAGTGAAGTGGTGCCACCTGAAATAGCAGTGGTCTATGGTTATGCATTGCATACTAAAGGATTGTTCCATGCCTGTGCCTTTAAACATAAAGTGCAAAGAATCTCTTAGGTTAGAAGAAAAATTTAAAGTTATTCTTTAGCAAGTCTTGTTTGCATTGTGTACTTTGTAGGCACAAATGGAGTCAGATGCTTCCAGATCCCAGCTGACATAATACAGGTCAAATAGTACTAGTGAAAGCAACTAGCTTTAAATAGCATTTGAGGTTAAAATATTAGAATCTCTTATTATCCAGGGGAACACTGAAGCCATTGGAAAAAAATCTAGATGTTCTGACTGTTTTGACTATTGTACAATTCTGTCCTTCAGATTTTAAGTGGAATAACATTACATAATCACTCAATAGAGTGATACATTCTAGACACAAATGTTGCAGTTCTGATGAGAGGTAGGATAATTAATTGCACAAATATTTTCATCTGGCAAATTCCCACTTGGTGCTGATTACTTTGTACCACTCATTCATTCACTTATTTTTTTATTCAACTTGCGTTAGTTATCTTCTAGGCCCCTTTGAGGAATTAAGAATACACAAGAGAATAAAATTTATGTCCCAAAGGTATACAGTCTTAAAGGAGCAGACACAAGTAAAGACAATTTTCTATTGTAAGATCAAATGAGGAACATAGGAAGGGATACACAGGTTGGGCAGACTTTGCAGAGGGATTCCTTGAGCTTGATATTAAAGGAACAGTAAGTAGAAGGTGATTTGACTGGAGGAAGGAAAATTAACTGGACTTTTCTATTTTAATTTAGATGTGACATCTTGTTGAAAACCATCTCAATTGTAAAGTCTTTCTGGCATACTAGAAATGACTAATATGATTTTAAGTAGAGCATCTGCTCTTAGAATAAATGTGAATTAAGCATTCTGCCATGGCTTCAGGTTTGGTATCTTTCATGATATAAGAAAAAAAATAACCTTGATCCTATTTTATATTTTTATCCATTAGGCTCTCATTCTGTGGTTGAAATGGAAAATAAAATGCGTACAATGTAGCCAAATCTAACTGATGTGATAAAAACATAGAACCAAAACAAAGTGATATCTAAGCAATTGTTTGAGATAAAATTTGATTCTGATCAATTTTGCTCTATAATAATTCTATTTACAAAATTAGCTACCCCCAAGTTCTCAAGTTATTTTCATTATAGAGATTGTATTTTAATAATTGAATGTGAGTATATCCCACCAGAAATATACAAAGATATCTAAAAGTTATAAATTAATATTTACTCTTACATTTGATTTAAGGAAATTACAGGAAAATTTTATCCTCACTATCAGCATGCTGAATTTCTTTTTTCAGTAATGTTCACTTGGCATTCCATTTTAAATGTTCCATATCTCTCTGCAATTTCAATAACTTTTAAGTCTGTTATTTAAAATTTTTTCATCAAACTTGTACTTTAATATTTTTCAAAATCATGTCATTCAGAATGGCTTAAAGTAAGAAAGAGCACTTTACATTTTTCTTTTCTGGTTTTCACTTTCATATTTCTAAGTAGTATGAATATATGTTTACTTTTTTTTTTTTTTTTTTTTTGCAGTACGCGGGCCTCTCACTGTTGTGGCCTCTCCTGTTGCGGAGTACAGGCTCCGGGAGCGCAGGCTCAGCGGCCATGGCTCACGGGCCCAGCTGCTCCGCGTCACGTGGGTTCTTCCCGGACTGGGGCACGAACCTGTGTCCCCTGCCTCGGCAGGCGGACTCTCAACCACTGTGCCACCAGGGAAGCCCCTACGCTTACTTTTTTAATGCCTACTTTTTAATTTATGGAAAGTAGACATCTCTTAATTCACATATATTCTTATTTCTTCTCAATATAATTGTATTATTAGATTAATCTCATTTTTTTCAGATTCAAATAATTCTGTTAATCATCTCTCTCTTGCTTTCTGTATATCTTAACTTCCAAATAATGAGTGGAGTATTTTAATAACCTTCCCTTTCTCATCAACTCTCCCTGCTTCCACATCTCAACCTAAAATCTTCCTCTGCTGTAATTTTCATTGGTAAGGTTGGTAACATATATTTTCTATTGCATAATAAGTCTACCTTGCCTATATGTGGACTTATACAGTTGAAAATTAATAATTGACATTTGCATCATTACAATTATAAATAGTGTGAGCTAAGAGTCAAGTCGGACTACGATTACATTTTCTTCTCATAATTCCAAGCCACAGACCCTCTGCTACTTAAAGAAGAATGTCTAATAGATTCCTTCTTACTTTTGCCAGATGCTTAGTTGAAGCCACAGACTAGTTTCATATTTTACACCATATCTTCCTTTTTCTAGCACCTTTGTTTCCTTGTTGGAAAAATAAATCTTTGCTTCCTCACCATTTTTCTCATTCTATACGGTGCTTGAAATCTATTTCATTTTCTTCAAGAAGCCTATGAAATTTTTATAGTTTCTCCTTTCTTTCTTTCTTTCTTTCTTTCTTTCTTTCTTTCCTTCTTTCTTTCTTTCTTTCTTTCTCTTTCTTTCCTTCTTTCTTTCTTTCTTCCTCTTTCTTTCTTTCTTTCTTTCTTTCTCTTTCTTTCTTTCTTTCTTTCTTTCTTTCTTTCTTTCTTTCTTTCTTTCTTCCTTTCTTCCTTTCTTCCTTTCTTCCTTTCTTCCTTTCTTCCTTTCTTTTTTCCACTATGTGGGCCTCTCACTGTTGTGGCCTCTCCCGTTGCGGAGCACAGGCTCCGGACGCACAGGCTCAGCGGCCATGGCTCACGGGCCCAGCTGCTCCGCGTCACGTGGGTTCTTCCCGGACTGGGGCACGAACCTGTGTCCCCTGCCTCGGCAGGCGGACTCTCAACCACTGTGCCACCAGGGAAGCCCCTACGCTTACTTTTTTAATGCCTACTTCTTAATTTATGGAAAGTAGACATCTCTTAATTCACATATATTCTTATTTCTTCTCAATATAATTGTATTATTAGATTAATCTCATTTTTTTCAGATTCAAATAATTCTGTTAATCATCTCTCTCTTGCTTTCTGTATATCTTAACTTCCAAATAATGAGTGGAGTATTTTAATAACCTTCCCTTTCTCATCAACTCTCCCTGCTTCCACATCTCAACCTAAAATCTTCCTCTGCTGTAATTTTCATTGGTAAGGTTGGTAACATATATTTTCTATTGCATAATAAGTCTACCTTGCCTATATGTGGACTTATACAGTTGAAAATTAATAATTGACATTTGCATCATTACAATTATAAATAGTGTGAGCTAAGAGTCAAGTCGGACTACGATTACATTTTCTTCTCATAATTCCAAGCCACAGACCCTCTGCTACTTAAAGAAGAATGTCTAATAGATTCCTTCTTACTTTTGCCAGATGCTTAGTTGAAGCCACAGACTAGTTTCATATTTTACACCATATCTTCCTTTTTCTAGCACCTTTGTTTCCTTGTTGGAAAAATAAATCTTTGCTTCCTCACCATTTTTCTCATTCTATACGGTGCTTGAAATCTATTTCATTTTCTTCAAGAAGCCTATGAAATTTTTATAGTTTCTCCTTTCTTTCTTTCTTTCTTTCTTTCCTTCTTTCTTTCTTTCTTTCTTTCTCTTTCTTTCCTTCTTTCTTTCTTTCTTCCTCTTTCTTTCTTTCTTTCTTTCTTTCTCTTTCTTTCTTTCTTTCTTTCTTTCTTTCTTTCTTTCTTTCTTTCTTTCTTTCTTTCTTCCTTTCTTCCTTTCTTCCTTTCTTCCTTTCTTTTTTCCACTATGTGGGCCTCTCACTGTTGTGGCCTCTCCCGTTGCGGAGCACAGGCTCCGGACGCACAGGCTCAGCGGCCATGGCTCACGAGCCCAGCTGCTCCGCAGCATGTGGGATCTTCCCGGACCGGAGCACGAACCCGTGTCCCCTGCATTGGCAGGCGGACTCTCAACCACTGCACCACCAGGGAAGCCCTCTCCTTTATTTTTAAATATACAATTCTAAAATGTAGTCATTATATCAACTACTGAAAATCTAAATACTACAAGCCTCCCAATTTTATTGGAATACATATTCCCATTTTTAATTCCCAACTTAGAATGGGTTTCTTTTATTAACTCAAAATGAGTATTCTGAAGAAATTTTTATGTTACACATATATTGCAACTGTTTCCTGTTTTAATTTTAAAGAATAATTCTTGGGCTTTGCTCTAACAAAATCATATTTCCCCCACTAGTTTAAGCTTATTTTTTAGTCTATTGTTCAGTATTAATGTCATTTGCTCCATGATTTGTTTTAGTTGCTCCAAGAGAGGGCATCTTAACTGTGTCTAGAATATTCTTTATAACCCCAATATGTGCAATTAATTAGGTTCAGGCTATCTATAAGATATTTTACATACATAAAATATAATATACAAAATACCCATGTATTAGGCAGTGTTATCTGTGATTTTCCGGTGATAAAGCTGAGATTTAGAACAACCCAAGCTACATTAGAACTCAGATCTCTCTAATAACAAAGTTCTCTATGGCAAGGTGCTTCTATATATAACTTACTGTATAAACAAAAAAAAATGTTAAAACAAGTCTGTTGGAGAGGTGCTAAAGATTATAAATCTGTCAGGTATTTTTTGTTGTTTAACTATGAATATACTGAGAATTTTCGTTATTGCCATCACAATCACTATGCACCTAATATCATATTATTTATCCAAATGCCCTAGCGTTAATTAAAGCATCAAGTGCAGGGTAGTCAATTGAAAAATAGAGTTGGCTAAAAGTAATCAGAAAATAATAGATTACTCAGGTTAGTGTAAGACTAATAATTTAGGCCCCTTTGCACATTTTTCAGGAAGAGCCCTTTAACCTTTGTTAATTGCAAAATAACTACATCGCCTACCTGCCATCATCATAGAGGTTTCTTTTTGCTTTAATTCTGGGAGAAGAGGGAAAGATGCAGCTGGGCCTACCAGTGTTTTTGGCTGGGACTCAAGCTGGCCTGTTCTGCTTTGCCCTTTACAGTTTGTTCATGAGGATAAACTTACACAAAAACCCACCCTCAAAGTCTGAGGCTCTCATTTGCAACAAGGCACCCCTGCTAAGATGGAGCACACACAGGGCCAGGAGGGAGAGGATAGATTTTCAAATCAAGACTCTGCCATCTGCTTGTTAAATGTGAACTTCAGTTTTATCAGCTGCGAAGGGAAGATAATAGTACCTTTATCACAGAGTTGGTGTAAGTAGCATGAGCTCATATATATGAACTAACTTTCCAAACACCAAAATGTTACATGAGTGTAGTTATTTATAAGTTATCTCTATTATCATTGTACAGTGAAATGTATGCAGTCGAATGACTTGTACTTGCTTGTTCATTTGAGATTAACTCCTCCTGATGAAATGCCATTTCCTAGGTCTAGTTGATTGCTAGGCCACTTACATCCCACAGCTTGGCTGTCTTGTAATAGTCTCCTGTATTTCTCAAATCAATCGCCCTTACCCACCTAATCTTTTGAAAACTCAGAAAATGAACCTGTCATAATTTATAGGGCCTCAGAAGGCTCCCAAAATATCTAAACTTGAAGCATCATGACCTTTAAATAGGAAAGAGAAACACAGATATAATTTGGCTTCTGAGTCTCGTAAAAGTCAGCTGTAGAAGAATGGAGGGAGCAGAATCTTCACTCTTAGACAGATCTGTGAATGGAATGGAACTTTCCACCTACTGGGGATATTAACTCTGGGCCACTGTAAACCTAAATGCCTCATCTGTTTTCTTATCTGTAGAAGGAGGTCATAATATATTTCTCAATATATTCTTCTGAGAGTTAAATGAGGTCACATATATAATAATCTTGATACACTTCCTGGCCTATAAGTGATTGTCAATATTGATCCCCATGTTTCATAATTTTAAAAGGCCACCATCAGTCCTTAACCCCAAAACGTTGCAAAATACTTTGGAATTATTCCCCCATATATCGGTAATTTTTCAATGGTTATATATAATAAAACTTTAAATGTTTTAAATGAGCTAATACATTTATCTGTGACAAGACTAAAATCTCAATCAAGGATCTGGAATTTTCACTTGGGATAAAACCACAAGCTCTCATGATTATTTATGAAATATATGGATAATATTCTATAAAATAAAATACTCTAAGATATTTGTACATCTATACTATATAAAGTATATGTATTGCATCTGTGTATAATGTCTTTAAACACAAAAATCTGAATCGGTGGGGTAAGAAGATCATATAATGAGAAACAAAATGAAGTGATACAGAATGAAAAGATAGCAGATAAATATTTTCCATCATCTCACATTAGAATATGAGTTTTTTTGAGTCAAAGGGGGAGCCAAATTGCTTGTATTTTTGTAATATTCTCTCTGAGTGAAAAAGTTTTAAATGATCAATGCATATATGTATCCTGTAGTTTCATTGTAAACTGCCCAGATAAGCAAGTCAGTGAAAAAGCAAAACCTCACTCAGGTCTTCAGGTTCCAAATCCAACACTACCAGGTGACCTTCATGCTCCCAGCACTTCGGCATTCCAACTCTACCCAATGAATCCAACACTCTCCCCTCTGCTTATCTGTTTCCACACAGGCAACTATGGAGAAAGTGGGATGGAAGCGTTCAAAGATATGTCAGCCAAGGAAGGGATTTGCATCGCTCACTCTTACAAAATCTATAGCAACGCGGGGGAGCAGAGCTTCGATAAACTGCTGAAGAAGCTCAGGAGTCACCTGCCCAAGGCCCGGGTGGTGGCCTGCTTCTGCGAGGGCATGACGGTGAGAGGTCTGCTGATGGCCATGAGGCGCCTGGGGCTGGCAGGAGAATTTCTGCTTCTGGGCAGGTAAGTGACAAGGAGAAAATTCACATGGAAGTAAAGTCAGGAATTTGGGGAAATCGAAGGGTATCTTTTGGTGCCTAAAGACAGATGCTTTGGAAGCTTAATCTGTGTAGTGGAAGTAGAGCTTAAAAATCATAAAACACCAGAGCCTGAAAATAATCATGGAAAATAAGTAGATATGCCATGTGCTGATTACTGATAATGACAAGAATCAACATATGAAAATGATGAGTCCTTCAGTCCTCAAAAACTAATTGTAAGGAAATGAGAAGGATTTTTAAATTCTTGCATAATTCCCTTGGAGGTAAACACATTTCAAACTTTATGCTGTTGCTTCTGAAATTGATTCTGAGAATGGCTATGTAAGCTTGTTTTATAAGATAGAATCTTAGACTTTGGGGATGGAACGTGAGGAATTGCTTCTAGAACTAATTGTAAAAGCATTCGTAATTTGGCTCATTATTTTATATTGCAGAAGTGTTATCACGTCACCTGATCACACTCACATTGTTAGCAGACCAGTTTCTAAAAGATCAACTTCTGCAGGGACTGACTTTCATTATCTGGATAATGCACTTGATTGGCACAGCTCAGCTCATTTCTTCCTGATCCTGTTGAGTCAGCGTATTAGTTAGGGTTCTGCAAAGAAATAGAAACAGTAATGTATGTCTATGGAGAGAGATACCCAGGAGAGTCAGTGTTACAGCTGTGGTCTGAAAGCTGGCAGGCTTGAGACCCAAGAAAAGCCAATGTTTCAGTTCAAGTCTGAAGGCCAGAAAAGACTAATATCTCAACACAAGCAAGTCATGAAGGAGTTTTACTCAGCCTTTTTCAGGACTTGAATTGATTGGATGAGCCCACCCAATTTAGGGAGAATAAACGTCATTATTCAGTCTACCCATACTAATGTTAATCTCATCCAGAAACACCCTCGTAGACAGAATAATGTTTGGCCAAACGTTTTGTCACCCCGTGGCCCAATCAAGATGTCACATAAAATTAATCATCACAGTCAAGTCAACACCATAGTTTTAACAGGTGAATGCAGTTCACCATTTCATACCTTTAAAAAGTTACCATGTTATCACATATCTTTTCTCAATAGGTAGCCAACTTAAAGAACAGAGAAAACCTTCAGAACCATTGCATCTTTCTCAGTATTACTGTCCAAAATAAAAAGCCAACTCACTTGTTATTAACTTTTGATGGCTCATTATAGAAAACATGCTTCCTTTATTTGCGAACATGTGTAACTGACCTTCTGTGATCAGACTTCGCTCCTACTCAGCTACATTTTATGACAGCCAGTTTATGTACCTAATTCTTTTCTGTCTGAGCTGATGGCAATAGATTGATGGGACTGTTTTATATGAGGCCAACCATCCTTCATAAAAATGATACTGAGATTCCTTTCTCATCGATGCCATACATTTTGTCTAAAATCATCCCTAGTTGGCAAGAGTGATGCATCAGTTCATTTCATGTAAATCAAGAACATTCTCACTGCCAATATTCTGAAAGTCCAAAGTGCAGTGTTACCAGTGGGATAAAAAGAACAAGAAAGAAAGATGCTGGCTTGAAACAGTCCTGTTTTTCCTTGTCGGGGGGGAATGGGGGGTAAGGGATTCTGTAGCTCCTGTCTGCTGCTTTGCCAACATCAATAAACAAGTCAGCAGCACTTGTTTTTCAGCCATATGTTAGGTCACAAACAAATGTTTTTTGATCACATGTACCCAAGAAAAATAGGTTGGTATCTACTGTATTTGCCATTTTCCATCTACATTTTTTGCCAGCAGCATCACAAGGCCAAAATTCAATATTTTGTATATTTAAAATTTTATTCTGTATATGCTGTTTATAAGTTCCTTTCAAATCATTTCATCCATGAAATAATAGATTTATAACCTTTAATTATATTTCCTAATTCTCTCATTTATTGGCCAATAATAATTCAACATTTGCTTGAGCACCAGTTCATCTTTGAGCAATCGTTGTTAGAAAAATCCTCCTTTCTCTGAATTTTAAAAATGTCTCTCTGTAGTTTCCACATCTTGGATCATATTATTTTCTTTGCAGGTGACATGTGATACTCTTTACAGTATTTGGAAACAACATTATGGTCCTTAGTCCCCTTCATCTTCTCATGAAATCCCCACTTCTTCCATTCCTACTTCTTCATAGTGAAAAGGCACTGTGGGTATTAATAAAACCATTTATCAGGACCATCTATAGGATCATTTATCAACTGTTGTGTGCCAATTACTGCACTAACCACTTTACATGCATTGTTTCATTTAATTATTCATTTGACAAATATTGAGTGGCTAGTATCTGTTAAGATGCTTGGAATACATCAGTGAACAAAATAGACAGTAGTCACTACCCTTATGGACCTTACAGATGATAAGTTAGATAGAAGGAAATAAGTGCTGTGAAAAAAATCTAAGAACAACTTGCATGATGAGTACTATTATCATCTCCATTTTATAGGCAAGGACTCTTAAGACTCAATAAATGCTGAGAAATAATAATATGATATATAGATGTATGCCATGAAGGCAAAATTTTAAATGTCTGTAAGTCTAGGAACTGAGCAGTTAGCACTACGTTCTGCTGCTTCTTAGTAAGTTTAAAATATTCCTGTTAGTAAAAGTGGAGGTCTAGGACACTGAGCAGAAAAGCAGAACTTAATAGTTGTAAGAGAATTTAGAACATCTATCCACTCTCATTTTACAAATGAGGAAACTGATACCACAAACATTTGAATGACATGGTCAAGGTCACACAAAAACCCAATTACCATGACTCAAAATCTTGTGCTTTTCTCCACTAACCTGTCTCCTATAGAATAGAAACAGGGGAGAAGTTATAATCTGACAGCAAATCCCTGGTTCTTCATAGACCCTCGGTGGAGAAAAAAAAACTATCCTAGATAATTCCAATTGAAGTTAGCATTTTTATATTAATGTTCCCTCCTAAAAACTCTTACTCAACTCACCCTACCCTATACTCCTCCTAGAATTTTAAGATAATTTTGTTTGCATATACTCCCCAATCTCTCTTTCTGCTCCTTCCTTCCCCTACCCCCAACTCAAACTTGGGTGGATAGTTCCTATAAACTAGGAGTCAAAGCTAAGAGAAAGACTCTGTATTCAGAACTTCCTAGAGGTTTCCACATTTAACAGCTATAGTTACTTAAAAATCTATCCAGCTGCCTTGGGACAGGCATGTTTAATGGGGTCATTCAACTAAAATGTTAGGCAGGTCTAAGAACTCTGCTGCCAAGACAACCTCATCTATCAACATACCTCACCATCTGTGTTGCACATCTGTAGAATGTTAGAGTGACATAGACCTGGCCACTGGGTCTTCTCATTTGAACTCTGGTTAATCTGTTGTCTTAGTGACAATAAAAATGTCCTCTCCAGGTCCCGGAAATAGTCTTGCTAAACACTTTAGCCCTGGCAGCAGGATGAGATCAATAATCTGAATGGTAATGACATTTCTAAAGGGGCTGATTTTTCTAGAATGGATACAGTGTTTTAGATCTTGACTTGGGAAAATATTATTTGAGATGTATTATTTACAAGTTGTAAGCCTAAAAATGTGGAAACAAGGACCAATTTTTAGCAAATTAACAATGTAAAGATCTTTTTATCTTATCTATGATTAACTAAAACTATTTAGCTATTTGAATTAAGAATTTCTGTCCTTCAATGTTATTATAGTTACCAGGACGCAAGAAAAATGTACTTAAATTTCAAAACTAATGGGAATTATTACCAGTGTTTCTTTTCTTTATGCACAGGTTACTGATTTCAAGCCACATTTTTTTTTTTTAGCTTTTAAAATGTTTTCTTAAATTGAAGTATAGTTGATTTACAATGTTGCATTAATTTCTTCTGTACAGCAAAGTTATTCAGTTATACATATATATATACTTTTTTCATATTCTTTTCCTTTATGGTTTAATCTCAGGGTATAGAATATAGTTCCCTGTGCTACAGAGTAAGACCTTGTTGTTTATCCATTCTACATATACTAGTTTGCATCTGCTAACCCCAAACTCCCATTCCATCCCTCTCCCATCACCCCCCCTTACCCTTGACAACCACGAGTCTGTTCTCTATGGCTGCGAGTCTGTTTCTGTTTCGTAGATAAGTTGATTTGTGTCATATTTTAGATTCCACATGTAAGTGATATAATATGGTTTTCATCTTTCTTTTTCTGACTTACTTTGCTTAGTATGATAATCTCTAGGTCCATCCATGTTGCTGCAAATGGCATTATTTCATTCTTTCTTATGGCTGAGTAATATTCCATTGTATTGATATATATGTACCACATCTTCTTTAACCATTCATCTGTTGATAGACATTTAGGTTGTTTCCATGTCTTGGCTATTGTGAATAGTACTGCTATGACCATAAGGATGCATGTATCTTTTTGAATTATAGTTTTCTCTGGACATATGCCCAGGAGTGTGATTGCTGGATCATATGGCAACTCTATTTTTAATTTTCTGAGGAACCTCCATACAGTTTGCCATAGTTGCTATACTATTTCACCCCTCTAGTTGGTCACAAAGCACCAAACTGATCTCCCTGTGCTATGCAGCTGCTTCCCATTAGCTATCTGTTTTACATTTCGTAGTGTATATATGTCAATGCTACTCTCTCACTTCGTCCCAGCTTCCCCTTATCCCTCCCTGTGTCCTAAAGTCCGTTCTCTATGTCTGCGTCTTTATTCCTGTCCTATCCCTAGGTTCATTAGAACCTTTTGTTTTTTAGATTCCATATATATATGTTAGCATATGGTATTTGTTTTTCTCTTTGTGACTTATTTCACTCTGTATGACAGACTCTAGGTCCATCCACCTCACTACAAATAACTCAATTTCATTTCTTTTTATGGCTGAGTAATATTCCATTGTATATATGTGCCACATCTTTATCCATACATCTGTCAATGGACATTTAGGTTGCTTCCATGTCCTGGCTATTGTAAATAGTGCTGCAGTGAACATTGTAGTACATGTCTCTTTTTGAATTACGGTTTTTTCACAGTATATGCCCAGTAGTGGGATTGCTGGGTCCTATGGTAGTTCTACTTTTAGTGTTTTAGAGAATCTCTATACTGTTCTCTGTAATGGCTCTATCAATTTACATTCCCACCAACAGTGTAAGAGGTTCCCTTTTCTCCACACCCCCTCCAGCATTTACTGTTTGTAGATTTTTTGATGATGGCCATACTGACCGGTGTGAGGTGATACCTCACTGTGGTTTTGATTTGCATTTCTCTAACGATTAGTGATGTTGAGCATCCTTTCATGTGTTTTTGGCAATCTGTATGTCTTCTCTGGAGAAATGTCTATTTAGGTCTTCCGCCCATTTTTGGATTGGGTTGTTTTTTTTTTTTTTATATTGAGCTGCATGAGCTGCTTGTAAATTTTGGAGATTAATCCTTTGTCATTTGCTTCATTTGCAAATATTTTCTCCCATTCTGAGGAGTGTCTTTTGGTCTTGTTTAAGGTTTCCTTTGCTCTGCAAAAGGTTTTAAGTTTCATTAGGTCCCATTTGTTTATTATTGTTTTTATTTCCATTTCTCTAGGAGGTGGGTCAAAAAGGATCTTGCTGTGATTTATGTCATAGAGTGTTCTGCCTATGTTTTCCTCTAAGAGTTGGATAGTGTCTGGCCTTACATTGAGGTCTTTAATCCATTTTGAGTTTATGCTTGTGTATGGTGTTAGGAAGTGTTCTAATTTCATTTTTTTACATGTAGCTGTCCAGTTTTCCCAGCACCACTTATTGAAGAGTCTGTCTTTTCCCATTGTATATTCTTGCCTGTTTTGTCAATGATAACATGACAGTATGTGCGTGGATTTATCTCTGGGCTTTTGACCCTATTCCATTGATCTATATTTCTGTTGTTGTGCCAGTACAATACTGTCTTCATTCCTGTAGCTTTGTAGTATAGTCTGAAATCAGGGACCTGATTCCTCCAGCTCCATTTTATTTTCTCAAGATTGCTTTGGCTATTCGGGGTCTTTTGTGTTTCCATACAAATTGTAAAGTATTTTGTTCTAATTCTGTGAAAAATGCCATTGGTAGTTTGATAGGGATTGCACTGAATCTGTGGATTGCTTTGGGTAGTATAGTCATTTTCACAATGTTGATTTTTCCAATCCGAGAACATAGTATATCTCTCCATCTGTTTGTATCGTCTTTAATTTGTTTCAGCAATGTCTTATAGTTTTCTGCATACAGGTCTTTTGTCTCCTTAGGTAGGTTTATTCCTAGGTATTTTATTCTTTTTGTTGCAATGGTAAATGTGAGTGTTTCTTTAATTTCTCTTTCAGATTTTTCGTCGTTAGTGTATAGGAATGCAACAGATTTCTGTGCATTAATATTGTATCCTGCTACTTTACCAAATTCACTGATTAGCTCTAAGAGTTTTCTGGTGGCATCTTTAGGATTCCCTATGTATAGTATCCTGTCAACTGCAAACAGTGACAGCTTTATTTCTTCTTTTCCGAATTGCATTCCTTTTATTTCTTTTTCTTCTCTGATGGCCATGGCTAAAACTTCCAAAACTATGTTGAATAATAGTGGTGAGAGTGGGCAACCTTGTCTTGTTTCTGATCTTAGAGGAAATGGTTTCAGTTTTTCACCATTGAGAATGATGTTGGCTATGGGTTTGTCATATATGGCCTTTATTATGTTGAGGTAAATTCCCTCTATTTCTACTTTCTGGAGAGTATTTATCATAAATCAGTGTTGAATCTTCTTGAAAGCTTTTTCTGCATCTATTGAGATTATCATATGGTTTTTATCCTTCAGTTTGCTAATAAGGTGTATCACATTGATTGATTTGCATATACTGAAGAATCCTTGCATTCCTGGGATAAACCCCACTTGATCATGGTGTATGATCCTTTTAATGTGCTCTTGGATTCTGTTTGCTAGTATTTTGTTGAGGAGTTTTGCATCTATGTTCTTCAGTGATATTGGCCTATAATTTTCTTTTTTTGTGACATCTTTTTCTGGTTTTGGTATCAGGGTGATGGTGGCCTCATAAAATGAGTTTGGGAGTGTTCCTTTCTCTACTGTATTTTGGAGGACTTTGAGAAGGATAGATATTAGCTCTGCTCTAAATGTTTGATAGAGTTCTCCTGTGAAGCCATCTGGCCCTGGGCTTTTGTTTGTTGGAAGATTTTTAATCACAATTTCAATTGCAGTGCTTGTGATTGGTCTGCTCATATTTTCTATTTCTTTCTGGTTCAGTCTTGGCAGGTTGTACTTTTCTAAGAATTTGTCCATTTCTTCCAGATTGTCCATTTTATTGGCATATAGTTTCTTGTAGTAGTCTCTCATGATCCTTTATATTTCTGTGGTGTCAGTTGTTACTTCTACTTTTTCACTTGTAATTCTGTTGATTTGAGTCTTCTCCCTTCTTTTCTTGATGAGTCTGGCTAATGGTTTTTCAATTTTGTTTATCTTCTCAAAGAACCAGCATATAGTTTTATTGATCTTTGCTATCATTTCCTTCATTTCTTTTTTATTTATTTCTGGTCTGATCTTTATGATTTCTTTCCTTCTGCTAACTTTGGGGTTTTTTGTTCTTCTTTCTCTAATTGCTTAGGTGTAAGGTTAGGTTGTTTATTTGAGATGTTTCTTGTTTCTTGAGGTAGGATTGTATTGCTATAAAATTCCCTCTTAGAACTGCTTTTGCTGCATCCCATAGGTTTTGGGTGTCGTGTTTTCATTGTCATTTGTTTCTAGGTAGTTTTTTATTTACTCTTTGATTTCTTCAGTGATCTCTGGGATACTGAGTTGTGTATTGTTTAGAATCCATGTGTTTGTATATTTTACAGTTTTTTTCCTGTAATTAATATCTAGTTTCATAGTGTTATGGTCGGAAAAGATACTTGATACGATTTCAATTTTCTTAAATTCACCAAGGCTTGTTTTTTTACCCAAGATATGATCTATCCTGGAGAATGTTCCATGAACACTTGAGAAGAAGGTGTATTCTGTTGTTTTGGGGTAGAATGTCCTATAAATATCAATTAAGTGCATCTGGTCTAATGTGTCATTTAAAGCTTGTGTTTCCTTATTTATTTTCATTTTGGATGACTTGTCCATTTGTGAAAGGGAGGTGTTACAGTCCCCTATTATTATTGTGTTACTGTTGATTTCCCCTTTTATGGCTGTTAGCATTTGCTTTATGTATTGAGGTGCTCCTATGTTGGGTGCACAGATATTTACAACTGTTATATCTTCTTGTTGGATTGATCCCTTGATCATTACATAGTGTCCTTCTTTGTCTCTTGTAATAGTCTTTATTTTAAAGTCTATTTTGTCTGATATGAGTATTGCTACTCCAGCTTCCTTTTGATTTCCATTTACATGGACTATCTTTTTCCATCCCCTCATTTTCAGTCTGTATGTGTACCTAGGTCGGAAGTGGGTCTCTTGTAGACAGCATATATAGGGGTCTTGTTTTTGTATGCATTCAGCCAGTCTGTGTCTTTTGGTTGGGGCATTTAATCCATTTACAGTTAAGGTAATTATCGATATGTATGTTCCTATTCCCATTTTCTTAATTGTTTTGGGTTTGTTATTGTAGGTCTTTTCCTTCTCTTGTGTTTCCTGCCTAGAGAAGTTCCTTTAGCATTTGTTGTAAAGCTGGTCTGGTGGTGCTGAATTCTCTTAACTTTTGCTGGTCTGTAAAGGTTTTAATTTCTCCATCAAATCTGAATGAGATCCATGATGTGTAGAGTAATCGTGGTTGTAGGCTTTTCCCTTTCATCACTTTCAGTATGTCCTGCCACTCCCTTCTGGCTTGTAGAGTTTCTGCTGAAAGGTCAGCTGTTAACCTTATGGGCAATCCCTTGTATGTTATTTGTTGTGTTTCCCTTGCTGCTTTTAATATTTTTTCTTTGTATTTAATTTTTGCTTGTTTGAGTAATATTGTCTTGGCTTTATCCTGTGTAGGACTCTCTGTGCTTCCTGGATATGACTGACTATTGCCTTTCCCATATTAGGGAAATTTTCAACTATAATCTCTTCAAATATTTTCTCTGACCCTTTCTTTTTCTCTTCTTCCTCTGGGCCCCCTATAATTCAAATGTTGGTGCATTTAATGTTGTCCCAGAGGTCTCTGAAACTGTCCTCAATTCTTTTGACTCTTTTTTCTTTATTCTGCTCTGCAGCAGTTATTTCCACTATTTCATCTTCCAGGTCACTTACCCGTTCTTCTGCCTCAGTTATTCTGCTATTGATTCCTTCTAGAGTATTTTTAATTTCAGTTTTTGTGTTGTTCGTCACTGTTTGTTTGCTCTTTAGTTCTTCTAGGTCCTTTTTAAACCTTTTTTGTTTTTTCTCCATTCTATTTCCAAGATTTTGGATCATCTTTACTACCATTACTCTGAATTCTTTTTCAGGTAGACTGCCTATTTCTTCTTCATTTGTTTGGTTTGATGGGCTTTTACCTGCTCCTTCATCTGCTGCATATTTCTCTGTCTTCTCATTTTGTTTAGCTTACTGTGTTTGGGGTCTCCTTTTCGCAGGTTGCAGGTTCGTAGTTCCCTTTGTTTTTAGTCTGGTCCCAGTGGGTGAGGTTGATTCAGTGGCTTGTGTAGGCTTCCTGGTGGACATGACTGGTGCCTGTGTTCTAGTTGGTGAGGCTGGATCTTGTCCTTCTGATGGGCAGGGCCATGTCTGGTGGTGTGTTTTGTGGTGTCTGTGAACTTAGTATGACTTTAGGCAGCCTCTTTGCTAATGGATGTGGTTGTGTTCCTGTCTTGCTAGTTGTTTGGCATGGGGCATCCAGTACTAGAGCTTCTGGCCATTGGGGGGAGCTGGGTCCTAGTGTTGAGGCAGAGATCTCTGGGAGAGCTCTCGCTGATTGATATTATGTGGGGCTGAGAGGTCTATGCTGGTGGTCCAAAGTCCTGGACTTGGCTCTCCCACCTTGGAGGGTCAGGCCTGACACCTGGCTGGAGCCCCAAGAGCCTGCCAGCCACATGGCTCAGAAGCAAAGAAAGAAAAAAAAAAGGAAAAAAAAACCCAAAAAAACCCAGACAGAACCCCAAACCAAATGGTAAAAGCAAATATAAACAGACAAAAGCACACAAAGAAACACACACACACACACTCATAAAAATTATAGAAACAAACAACCAACAACAGCAACAAAAAAACAAACAGTGAGAACCCTAGGACAAATGGTAAAAGCAAACCTAAACAGATAAAATCACACAAAGAAACATACACATACACACTCACAAAAAGAGAAAAAAGAAAAATATATATATAAATAAAATTTAAAAAATAAAATAAAAAAAGAGACCAACCAAACCAATAAACAAATCCACCAATGATAACAAACACTAAAAACTAAACTAAGATAAAGAGAAAAATCAGAAACAAATAGATGCAGAAGTCAAACTGCAAGTCTACAGTTTCTCCCAACATCCACCGCCTCAATTTTGGGAACATTCATTGTCTGTTCAAGTATTCCATAGATGCAGGGTTCATCAAGTTGACTGTGGGTATTTAATCTGCTGCTCCTGAGGCTGTATGGAGAAACTTCCCTTTCTCTTCCTTTTTTTCAGAGTTCCTGGGGTTCAACTTTGGTTTTGGCTCCGCCTCTGCATGTAGGCTGCCCTCAGGTGTCTCTTCTCCACCCAGACAGGAGGGAGTTAAAGCAGCGGCTGACTAGGGCTCTCTTGCTTACTCAGGCTGGGGAGAGGGAGGGTTACAGTAGTCATAATTGGTATGTAGGCCGAGCCTGCGGTGGCAGAGACCAGTGTGATGTTGCAGCAGCCTGAGGCCACTGTGTGTTCTCCCGGGGAAGTTGTCCCTGGATCTCGGGACCCTGGCAGTGGCGGGGTGCACAGGCTCCCTGGGGTGTGTGGGTAGTGACCTGTGCTTGCACATAGGATTCTTGGTGGCAGCGGTGGCAGTGTTAGCGTTACATGCCCATCTCTGGAGTCTGAGCTGATAGCCGAGGCTCACACCCATCTCTGGAGGTCATTTAGGTGGTGCTCTGCCTTCTGTGGGCGCACAGAGCAGGAATCCCCTCTCCTCGTGCACCCAGAAACAATGGTCTCTTGCCTCTTAGGCAGCTCCAGACTTTTTCCTGGACTCCCTCCCGGCTAGCCGTGGTGCACTAACTCCTTCAGGCTGTGTTAAGCCACCAACCCCAGTCCTCTCCCTGGGATCTGACAGAAGCCCCAGCCTCAGCTCCCAGCCCTGCCCACCCCAATGGGTGAGCAGACAAGCCTCTCGCGCTGGTGAGTGCTGGTCGGTACCGATCCTCTGTGCGGGAATCTCTCCACTTTGCCCTCTGCACCCCGTTGCTGTGCTCTCCTCTGTGGCTCTGAAGCTTCCGCCCTGCCCACCCCCCATCCCCGCCAGCGAAGGGGCTCCCTAGTGTGTGGAAACTTTTCCTCCTTCAACAGCTCCCTCCCAGAGGTGCAGGTCCCGTCCCTATTCTTATTTTGTTTGTTTGTTTTGGGGTTTTTAAAATATTATTTATTTATTTTCGGCTGTGTTGGGTCTTCATTGCTGCACTCAGGCTTTCTCTAGTTGCAGCGAGTGGGGGCTACTCTTCGTTGCAGTGTGTGGGCTTCTTATTGCAGTGGCTACTCTTGTGTGGAGCACGGGCTCTAGGCGTGCAGGCTTCAGTAGTTGTGGCACATGGGCTCAGT
Source organism: Phocoena sinus (assembly GCF_008692025.1). Taxonomy (NCBI): domain Eukaryota; kingdom Metazoa; phylum Chordata; class Mammalia; order Artiodactyla; family Phocoenidae; genus Phocoena; species Phocoena sinus. The sequence goes on from NC_045770.1 coordinate 44,563,257, forward strand.
AGTTGTGGCTTGCAGGCTCTAGAGTGCAGGCTTAGTAGTTGTGGCGTATGGGCTTAGTTGCTCCATGGCATGTGGGATCTTCCCGGACCAGGGCTCAAACCCGTGTCCCCTGCATTGGGAGGCGGATTCTTAACCACTGCGCCACCAGGGAAGCCCTGTCCATCTTTTATTAGGTTAAAAAAAAGTACTTTTCATTGAGTTCCCATTATGTGTTAGAGGACAAGGAGAGTGGGCAAGAGAGGAGAGGAGCAGGAGAGGAAAGGAGATGATGAGAGGAAAGGGGGGGGAATTTAATGTTTTAAGTAATATGGGATGTGTCAAGTTTTAGATGCCTTTAAGTTTGCTAATAATATCCCCACTTTATAGGGGAGAAAATTGAGACTCAAAGTGGTTAAATGACTGGACAAGATCACACTAGTTTCTTATCCTAGTGGCCATTCTAAGTATCACAAAGAGAGAAGTCTTTTAGCAACATCAATGTTTGTACATTTATGATAGCGTCAGTTTAATTTTGATTCAGTTTTGTTTTTGTTGTTTTAGGTTATCCTTTGAAAATTAAATCTAGTAAAATGACTTAAAATTTGTTGGAAGTTTTGTGAAAATTTGTAACGTAAATAAAGCCAGCTAAACTATGTCCCACTGTGCCTGGAGTTGTTTTACTCCTTTTCTTCATTTGAGTTGGGAAGACCAGACTAATTGCATAATGTTCAGTCTATAAACAGCCCGTTCGTTGTTTAGATGCATCTGCCTCAGACCATATGCAAAACTCTCTAAACCATATGGGTTGAGAACAGAGAATAAGGGAAGCATGTGTGAAGAAATTTGGAGAGGAACCTAGGAGACAGTATTTTCAGCCTTGTAGTATTTTGATATTTATTTCATCATTGGAGAAAGCTTTTTTGTGGGTATGAGAATATAATAGGTGTGATTTTCCAAAAGATAATCCTGGGATATGGCTTATGGATTAGAAGAGGTGAGATGGATGTAGGGGAACCAGTGTCCCTAACAAAAATTATACTGTGATAGACTAAGGCAGTGTGGATGATGAAATGGAGGGCAGACCATGATCTACTTAGTAATTAAAATACGATTATTACCTTGTTTGTGATGATGGTATCGGGGTATATATGTATGTCCAAACTCATCAAAATGTATTCATTAAATATGTGCAACTTTTTGTACATTATGTACAACTTAACAAAGTTGAAAAAAATATGTAGGAGCTGCTGATGTGTTTATATTAAGGAGTGTAGGGAAGATATCAAGGGCGATTACCTAGATTCTTACATTGTATAACAAAATAGATGATGGTACCCTTATTGAGATAAAGACAATTGGACAAGAACCAGGTATGAGGCAGAGAGCAGATCATGAGTTTGGTTTTAAGTAAGTTGACCTAAGGTGCATTTTGAACATAAAAATAGCCAAGAAAGTAGGAAAAGATGTAAGTCTGGAGCTCAAAAGAGATATATAGGCTGTAAATAAAAACGAGCAAATCATCTGAATAATTTAGCTTTATTAATAGAAGACATGGCTGTGTATAGTTAAAAGAGGAAGTCTAAGAACTTAGCTTTGAGGGACCTCAAAATTGAATGATTAGAAAAAAGATGAACTTGGCAAAGGAGGTAGAGAAAAAGCAAATTCAGAGAAGGGGGAGGAAAACCCAGATAGTGCTGTGACCAATAGAAGAGCGTGTATAAAGAAGAGACCACTATCCAGTGGTTAGGACTTGGTGCTTTCACTGCCGTGGCCCCTGGTTCAGTCCCTGGTCTGGGAACTAAGATTCTACAAGCCAAGCAGTGAAAGGAAGGAAGGAAGGGAGGGAGGGAGGGAGGAAGGAGGAGAGGAAGAAAGGAAGGAATAAGAGACTACCGTGTCAAATGGTTCTAGGAAATCAAGTGCAAATAATTTTGAGAGGGCCTTTTGGATCTATTGCAGTGGAAGTAATTGATGAATTAGCAAGAGTTGGCTAAATGGAGAAATAAAAACAGAGTCAGAATGAAGTGGCTAAGGAGTAGGAAGTAAGAAAATGAACACAGGACATATAATCCCTTTGGGGATTATATTATCACTGCTTTGGGAAGTGAAACTAATAAGGAAAGAAGAATGATAAAACTCTATATTGAGAGAAAATGAGGTAGACAGAGGTTTTTAACATAATATTTTAATTATTTTCCAAAAAGGTAATTTATGATCATGAAAAATTAAACCGTGAACAAAGCTATACAGTAAAATCACGTATTTCCACATCTATATCAACACAGGGTACTATTTAATTTTTTGGTGTTTGCTAATGTTATAGGTGAAAATTGGCATCGTAATGTTTAATTTGTAGTTCTTTAATTATGAGTGAGATCGTACATCTTTCATATTTCAATCAATAAGTGATATATATTTATATTTTCTGCAAGCTATCTAATCATGCACTTAGTCGATTTGTTTCTGTGTATTTTTCCCTACTGATCTATATAGAAGTGCTTTCATAAATTAAGGAAAGTAGATAATTGACATTTGTAGCAAATATTTTATCTCCTGTCATTTAATTTTACTTTATTTATTGCATTTTGGACAATGTCAAACTTAATTTTTTAGGTATTTTCTTCACATTTTTCTTTTCTGATTCTTGGGATTTGTGTATTGCATACAGAGGCCAGTCACAGAGGTTTTTGTTTAATTGGTTGTTTAATTTTAGGATCCAGGTAGAATAGGAGGATTTAATAAATGAAGGGGGGAACAATTTATAGTATAAATCCCTAAACATGTGAAAATGAGTGACATTTAAAGCGTAGGTGGAGGGAGCAAGTTGAGAAGGTCAACTCCAGAACTGGAACAGAAATAAAAAATTGTGTCAGGGCAAAGGTAGGGTTTAAAATTTTGAAAAGAGGAAATACATTTAGTAACTCCCCTTTCTTTGTAAGAAGGGAATGTGTGTGTGTATGTGGGTTTTGCTGAGGGCGGTGCCAGTGGTCTTAAAAGTTATCAGTAGAGATTAGAGAACCAGGAAAACTATACTGTTAATAAGTGGTTTTACATATCATCTTTATTTTATATTACTCCATCTGTTATAAACAATGGGGAGAGGAAGAAGATTTGGCTATACTGTAATAAAGAAATGTTCTTGAAATAACAGCAAATTTAACATTTGTACACGTACTGTCACATCAAGTATTGTAATGAATTCTGTCTGTTAGGGTTTTAAAGTTTGATTAAAACAACAGCCTTGATTCCAAATTAAAAACCAACAGGAATGAGTCATGGAGATTAGTGTATCTTAGCTAATTAGAGACCAAGTCTTAGGTCTGTGACCAAATGGACCTCCTAACACTGCCCTGAAACCTCAGAGTCACAGGCAGGCCTGGACAGTGCAGAACTTTCCTGCTTTAGAATATGGCCTTAAGAATGACAACAGGAAAACTCTTAGGTTCAGAGCAACAGACGGCTTCAAAAAGAGGAGGCAGAGTCCCACATGCTCAACTCTTTCTCCAGTCTCCTCGGACAGATGTCAGTCATTCCCCTGAGCCAAAGAGAGGGCGATAGAGTAGAAAAGCTATGTGGTTTCCTTCCATGCTTTTTTCTCTCCTAGAGAGTGGGAAAGCCCTCTGAAGTACTCCTTTCTGAAATGTGAAGAGTGAGATATATTCTTCTCCTTCTGAAGCAGATACATAGTATTAACTTCACTTTTAGATGAAGACTCTGACGTTCAGAGACATCACCTGTCTCATCAATGTCATCATCTGAAGTTTACATGAAACCAGTTGCTTTATAAGGTGCTACGGATCTGACAATGGGAAATGCCCAGAAGGAGAACAGAAGGTCTTGATATTGTTGGACAGAGAAGGATTCCTGTGTAAGAGATGAAACTAACTGGTATCTTAAAGGCTCTTTCAGTACTTGGGCTTGTGCTTTAGAGGCATCTGCAGCTCGAAGGGGTCTGGTAGATTTAAGCTTGATTGCACTTCTAAAATTTTGTTTAGATGAATTTTTAAAATTATTGGATGGTAATAATAGCTCTTTATGGAGTGCTCTTTATGTCGCAAGTGCTTTTCTAAGGGGTTGGTTTTCATGTATTTATTTATTGACTTTTCATAACAATCCGATTTGAAAGCTGTTGCTATTAACATCATTTTATTGCTGAAGTAACTGAGGCACAGAGAGACAATGAATTTTCTCAAGATCACACAGGCAGGATGTGGCAGAGAGGGCATTGGACGATAGTCTGTATCCTTAATCACTGTGGTAAACTATCTGGATCTTTTATAATCTTCAATCTCAGTATAAATTTGATCTGTATGGTATAGAATATTTTATTTTTCTCCATCTTTATTAAAGAAATAATAGTAATTAAAGGTGATTCTGAAAGAAAGATTTCTGTTTTTAAGTAAGATAAAGTCTGGAGAATCTAACCTTCTGTAAACTGGAAAAATTCAGTGATTAGATGGACTATTCAATCTGCATTACTATTTTTCCATGCAACTTATTAGGAAAGCACTCTGGTAAAATTTAGCTTACAGGAAACAGAAAAGTTTAAAGTTGTTTATAAGAATGATCAAACATCTGTGAAGAAACAAAGGCAAACAAAATGTTAGTCTGTGGTGAAACCAGGTGAAATTCATTTGTTCTTCCACTGTTTTCCAGAAGACTAATCTGCTTTGGTAGAATGTCTTGTGTACATGTTTCTTTTAGTTGGAGGACACTGTGATATATCATTCTAAAGCAGTGGCTGGCAAACTGAGGCCCATGGGTCAAATCCAGCTCTCCTCATATTTTTGTAAATAAAGTTTTATTGAAAAACTGCCACACTCATTTACACAATGTCTGTGGCTGTTTTGGGGCTACAATGGTACAGTTGAGTAATTGTAACAGAGACTGTATGTGTCATAAAGCCTAAAATATTTACTGTCTGGCCCTTTGCAAAAAACGTTTATTGACCCTTAATCTAGAGGGGTGTTTTTCATCTGTGAATCCGGCTCTCCTTACTTACACAACTCATCAGGACTTAGGCTTTGAATATTTATTCAGCAGTACTCATGATGTGCACATAATTTCCACTTTCTTTTCAATTCTTCTTGAGGTTTAAAGGTGCCTACTGGGACTTTCCTGGTGGTCCAGTGGTTAAGACTCTGCGCTTCCACTGCAGGGGTCAGGGGTTGGATCCCTGGTCAGGGAACGAAGACCCTGCAGGCCGCACGGCGCGGCCATAAATAAATAAATACATACATACAGTTTTTTTTTTTTTTTTTAAACATCTTTATTGGGGTATAATTGCTTTACAATGGTGTGTTAGTTTCTGCTTTATAACAAAGTGAATCAGCTATACATATACATATGTTCCCATATGTCTTCCCTCTTGCGTCTCCCTCCCTCCCACTCTCCCCATCCCACCCTTCCAGGCTGTCACAAAGCACCGAGCTAATATCCCTGTGCCTTGCGGCTGCTTCCCCCCAGCTATCTACCTTACTACGTTTGTTAGTGTGTATATGTCCATGACTCTCTCTCGCCCTGTCAAAACTCACCCTTCCCCCTCCCCATATCCTCAAGTCCGTTCTCCAGTAGGTCTGCGTCTTTATTCCTATCTTACCCCTAGGTTCTTCATGACATTTTTTTTCCTTAAATTCCATATATATGTGTTAGCATACGGTATTTGTCTTTTTCTTTCTGACTTACTTCACTCTGTATGACAGACTCTAGGTCTATCCATCTCATTACAAATAGCTCAATTTCGTTTCTTTTTAAGGCTAATATTCCATTGTGTATATGTGCCACATCTTCTTTATCCATTCATCCGATGATGGGCGCTTAGGTTGTTTCCATGTCCTGGCTATTGTAAATAGAGCTGCAATGAACATTTTGGTACATGACTCTTTTTGAATTTTGGTTTTCTCAGGGTATATGCCAAGTAGTGGGATTGCTGGGTCATATGGTAATTCTATTTGTAGTTTTTTAAGGAACCTCCATACTGTTCTCCACAGTGGCTGAACCAATTCACATTCCCACCAGCAGTGCAAGAGTGTCCCCTTTTCTCCACACCCTCTCCAGCACTTATTGTTTCTAGATTTTTTGATGATGGCCATTCTGACTGGTGTGAGATGATATCTCATTGTAGTTTTGATTTGCATTTCTCTAATGATTAATGATGTTGAGCATTCTTTCATGTGTTTGTTGGCATTCTGTATATCTTCTTTGGAGAAATGTCTATTTAGGTCTTCTGCCCATTTTTGGATGGGGTTGTTTGTTTTTTTGTTATTGAGCTGCATGAGCTGCTTGTAAATTTTGGAGATTAATCCTTTGTCAGTTGCTTCATTTGCAAATGTTTTCTCCCATTCTGAGGGTTGTCTTTTGGTCTTGGTTATGGTTTCCTTTGCTGTGCAAAAGCTTTGAAGTTTCATTAGGTCCCATTTGTTTATTTTTGTTTTTATTTCCATTACTCTAGGAGGTGGGTCAGAAAGGATCTTGCTGTGATTTATGTCATAGAGTGTTCTTCCTATGTTTTCTTCTAAGAGTTTGATAGTTTCTGGCCTTACATTTAGGTCTTTAATCCATTTTGAGCTTATTTTTGTGTATGGTGTTAGGGAGTGATCTAATCTCATACTTTTACATGTACCTGTCCAGTTTTCCCAGCACCATTTATTGAAGAGGCTGTCCTTTCTCCACTGTACATTCCTGCCTCCTTTATCAAACATACATACAGTTTTAAAATTAAAAAAAAAATAAAGGTACCTGCTGGGTCATGGGATCAGATAATTCTAGGAGTATTGGTCGAGTCAGGGGTACAGGTCTGAGAAATGTGTTTAACAATGGAGAGGAGACCTCGAACAAAGGAGCTTTTTTTGATTCAGCATCCTGAAATATAATGTCCAAAGCAATTGGAACATACAGTGCATAGGAAATACCTCCTTTGAATACCTATTCAATCCTGAGTGATTTAATTTTATCTAAAATAAAAGAATGTGCTAAATTTAATAAGGAATGTACTGTTTAGGTATAAATGTTAGTCTTTGTAATAAAGTTATTCTTACTCATTTGCTGACATGGACTGATGACATGGATTAAAAATTCATCCTTCTACCTCTATCCATCTTACCCATTTTCCCAAGAGTTATTTTTCTCAAAAACAAATTTAATTCTGTAATCCTCCTGCATAATCATCTTAGTTGACTCTCCTTTTCTTTCATATTCAAATCCCTAATCTGGCTTCCATGGCCCTTTAAAATATGGCCCAATCTGCCAATTATTACCCATTGTACTCAGAGATGATATTAAAATATTTAACAGTAAGACATGGGTCCAATTAGAACAGGTGAAAATCATGAGCAGTGGGTAAATCCATGCCGACGCCTGTCACCTAAGTATCAAAACTGATACAGATCTACATATCCTTCCCACCACTACCAAATCTTCACCTTCCCTACATCAAAAGTCTTATAATTCCCTAAACATACCAGGCTGACAGTATCACCTACACTGTCTTCTCCCTGGAATGAACCCCTTGTCTTTTACCAGTGAAACTCAAGTTTATCATGTAAGATATTCCCCAGCAGTTTTGAAGACTTCCTGAACTCTGCTGGGACTTCCACTGACCCCTGAAAATCCCTGTGACTTTTCATTTCTAGTTTTCTGTTTTCCTCCTCCTCTTCTCCACTGGCATGTGAGATCCTTGAAGTGTGAGCAAAAGTTTATTGATCTTTGTTCTTCTAGTACCTAATAAATTATATATATTTGAGGATGGCTGTGGCTGCAAAGGACAACCATGTGTAGCAGTTATGTAGAGGTAGGAAAAGGTTCTCTCCAACTCCAGTCAGCCTAAGTAAAAGGCAGGCTTCTTGGGCTCTAACAGAGTAGGAAGGCAGAATGAACGCATGCCACTCTACAAGGAAGCCAACTGAAAGTGCAAGGTAGAGGGCAGAGGTAAATCCCTAGGACACACTCCCTATGATTTTATGAAAGAGTTCTGTTTCAGAGGTTTGAGTACTAGAGTGGTGAGCTTCTGGCCTTCACAAAACACATCAGAGAAAAATGAGGGACTTTCCAAGAGTCTAAAACACCAATAACCAATCAATCACTTGCAGTGGGAAAAGTCAAATTACTAGTAAAATGGTGAGACAAGGAATACCATGAACATGTTTGAACACATGTCTGTCCTGTTTCAAAGGAAGGCTTCCAAGGTTTGAGGTCCATTCAAAGGGAAACAAAGTTTTAGTTCCTTCAGTACTGTGAACTTGGTTTAGCCTAGCCAACTAAGCAGGTGAATGTTGATTAGAAATGGTTCAATTCTGTGTTCAGAACATTTAAAAACTTTATTGTCTTCTACTGTCTTTCAAGACATAAATGCAAATCTTTATTTTTCAAGATGATTTATACAGATTCTCTCAGTTTATCATTCTTAGGCCGCTAAATCTGTTTTCTTATGTTTTTTTTTTTAATTTATTTTAACAGACTGTTTTTAAAGCAGTTTTAGGTTCATAGCAAAATTGAGAGGAAGAGATTTTCCATGTTCTCTCTGCCCACATACGTTGGTGAGGGGGCATCATTATCAACATCCCCACCCAAGTGGTACATTTGCTACAGTTGATGAACCTACATTGATACATCATTATCACCCAGAGTCCATAGTTTACAATAGGGCTCACTGTTTGTGTTGTACATGCTATGGGTGTGGACAAATGTATAATAACCTGTATCAACCATTACAGTGTCATACAGAGTATTTTCATTGCCCTAAAAATCCTATGTGCTCTGCCTATTCATCCCCGTCTCCCCACTAACCCTTAGCAACCAATGATATTTTTACTGTCTCCATAGTTTTGCCTTTTCCAGAATGTCATATGGTTGGAACCATACAGTAGGCAGCCTTTTCAGATTGTCTTCTTTCACTTAGTAGTATGCATTTGTTTCCTCATGTCTTTTTGCGGCTTGATAGGTCATTTCTTTTTAGTGCTGAATAATGCTCTATTGTCTGGATGTACTACCATTTATTTATCCGTTCACGTACTAAAGGACATCTTGCTTGCCTCCAAGTTTCAACAATTATGAATAAAGCTGCTATAAACATCCATGTGCACAAGTTTTCAGTTCATTTGAGTAAATACCAGGGAGCATGATTGCTGGATTGTATGGTACGAGTATGTTTAGTTTTGTAAGAAACTACCAGACTGTCTTCCAAAGTGACTGTACGTTTCGTATTCCTATCAGGAATAAGTGAGAGTTTCTGTTGCTCCACAGTCTTGCATTGGGTCTTGTCAGTTTCTGGATTTTGTATTTGTTTATTTTAACATGTTTTTACAGATACTGTATAGACGTAACAGAACGTCAAGAAGAATATTTCTAAAATCCAATCTCAAAATCAAATACTTGTTTTCATTTCATTTGCCTTTTCAAATTTAAGGCTTTGAAATGTACCCATTCATCATTCTAATGTGTAGTAGTAATATAAGTAGACATTAGGCTAATGCATATTTCCCCATTTTTCCAGTATTTCTTTTTTTTTTCCTTACATCTTCCTTCTCTCTCTCTCTGTCTCTCTCCCTTCCTTTCCTTCTCCCCAAGTAACCAATATGAATAACTTGGCTCTTTTCTTATCACATTTCTTCTTGGTCTTATAATCATTGACATACATATTTCCTTCCAATTTTGGAGGATTTTGACTATGATTATGTTAAATTTTGTCATCTTTTTGTGTATGTAATCAAATATGGTTCTTTTATAGCTTCTGGATTTCCTTCTTTGATCAAAAAGATTTCTCTGAAACCAGGAGAGTATTGTTTGTTTTTTACCTTTATTCATTTAATCAAACCAGCAGTTGTTAAATTAAATCTATAGAGTGAGAAAGCCAACATTATTTTCTTTAAGATAGATGTGCCTGTGTGATTTATTAGATAAATAGTCCTTTCACACTGAAATAACAGTATTTCATATATTAAATTTTACATCTTAAAAAGTGTATATTTTCTGTATACTAGTATATAATTTTAGATTCTCTCTTTGGTACCATTGTTTTATTTGTCTTTTCTAATGCTGGTAGCATAGTGTTTTTTATACTTTCTTTCTAGTATACTTTAATAACTAGTAAGGTATACCACCCTAATTATTCTTATTTCCATAATTTTATTATTTTTATTAAATTTTTTGTCTATAAACATTTTAAGATTACTTTTCTAATTATAAGAATAGGTTTCTAAATATTAATTTTGGAGAATTGAAATTTTAATGATATAAAATGTTCTAATCCAAAAATAGGGAATGAGTTTTATTCAGATTTTTGCATCTTTCCATAAAGATAGATTGCTTTATAAAGATTTTGTATTTTTTTATTTATTACTGTGCTTTATACCTTTTCTTAACATGTTTTTTTTAATTTCAAGCTAGTTATTGCTAGTATAGAGAAAAGCAACTTGATGTTTGTATAATTCAAGTTCCTTTTTTATTATTTGTAGGTTTTCCAGAAGTTTCCAGATTTTCTAGATATGCAATAATTTTATCAAGGCAAACTAACTGAGTCACTTCTTCATTACTTATTATGCCATTTCCTGAACTTATTGCATTCACTAAAATCTCTAAAACGTTGGTGTATAATTATAGTGATAACTATCCTTTTCTGTACTTGATTTTAATGGGATTAGTTTATTATTTTACTATTTAGAATGAAATATTATATTTTTGTCCTTAGCATATTTACTTATTTTTTTCTTCTTACATTGTTGTTTTAGTCATCCTGGATGCTCACATCTTCAGATCCGAATGCACAAATTAAAGAAAATACACACACACACACACACACACACACACACACAAACTCAAACAAGAATAAATAAAACTGGATGGAACTTAGGCGCCTAAGTGGTGAATTTATAATTTGCTGTATCACAAGGAATACTTTTTAAAAATTATATTTGATTCTGGTTTAAGATGGCAACTTAAACACACAAGTTTACCCTTGCTCCTCCTTCAAAAATCCATTGAACTGACTTGCCATTTCATTTAAAGTAAAAGCTAGTCTTCACAAAATATTTTACTAGACTCCCAAATATATATCTTCCCCCTCCCCACCCATGTCCTATTGCCCTTCTCCTCTTTCACTCCAGTCTAACCACAATGGTCTTCTTGCTGTTGCTCAAAAAATCCTAGTCCCATTTCCACCTCAGGGCCTGTGCATTTACTATTCCCTTTGCCTGAAACAATCTTCCTCCAGATACCTCATCACTGGATTCTTTATCTGAAGTCTTCACTCACATGTGACCTTCTCAGTGAAACTTCCCTGAGCACTGTATTTAAACTTGAATCATACACTCCTACCCACACTTCCCATTTTCTACCCACTTTATATTTGTCAGTGGCACTTACTACCCTCTAATATGCTGTGTAATTTTCTTATTCACTCAGTTTACTGTCACTGTACTCTGTGCTAAGAAGATAAGCTCCAGGAGGGCGGAGATTTTCATCTGTTTTATTCGTTGCTCTATCCTCTGTCCCTGGAAAAATACCTGGTACATAATAAGCACCTAATAAAAATCATCTTAAACAAGGTGGAGAATCCTTAACCCATATTTTGACAGGTCGAATTTTTAACAGAATTTCCTGATTAAAACCCTGAATGAGCTGAGATCAGAGATAGTGGAGTTGGGAGAAGAAGCAAGTTTCACATCACCAGACAAGGGTGTAGTTTTATGATCTCAGAACAGCTGAGCTAGTTCTCTTTTTCTCACCAGCCTCATCTCACCCGAACTCTCTTTGACCAGCTGACTCTTTGTCCCCAGACAAGCTTTGGATAGGAGGAGAGGGCTAATATATTAGGAGAAAATTAAAAGCTAAGAGGTCTAGAGATCTCCATGAAATATGAAGATGTGTGTGGGGATGAGTCGTGTGAGTCCTATAAAGATGAGATGTCCTTGAAGATTAGGGTATGAAAATGCAACAGTGCTGGTGTGGAGCAGTGCCCAGGTCATGGCCCAACAGGTGGCACTAGGAGAGGGTGACTGAATTAATGTAGAGGTGACAGATATTGCCGTTAGGTCACTGATTAAGTTATTTGCATTAAATGTTGAATTTGCTAGGGGTCTCTGTGTTTGTAGTGTTCAGATGTCCTCATATTTCAAACAAAAAGACGTTTGTCATGTGTACAAATCACTTAGCCTGAGAAGAGAGCATTATTTTTTTAAAAACCCATTACAAACAAACCTTTGTTCCCTACAATAGAATCTTAGTTCAGATGACATGCCCCAAAACTTTTAAAGATGTATTTACATTTACTATGGTAGTCTCAAGAGATGGTTATAGCTTGACAATGCCATTTTTACATTTTTGCAGCTATAGCAGGCTAGATTATGTGGCAAAACTATTGAAAAAAGCAGTGGTGAAAACTCCTGTGGGGAAATTTCATTTCTGAAAGTGCTACATAATCTTGATTTCTAAGTACACAAGGAGGATATTTTTTAGCTTAGAATTTACTACTGTGCATTTTGAAGCAATACCATAACCATAGCAGTGCTAATACCTTGTACTTCTGTTATGCTCTACAGATTACAAATGCTTTTATATGCATTATGCCATTTAATCCTCCTTGTCCAGTAAATGCATGATAGTCATCAGTAAAAATATGTCCAGATGGCTGAAAATGGACATCAGCCACCCAAATAAACACTAGACTAGTGGCTACCAAATACAGGCCTACAGGCCCTTAGAAAGCTTTAATGAAAGTTTCAGAGGTCCAAAATGAAATTAAATAAATAGATAAATAGATAAATAAATAAATACATAAACAAACAATTATAGGTACATGCATCCGGAATGTGTGTATGGTTACTGTCTGCCCTTATTTTATTTTTTAATTTTTTAAATTAATTTATTTTTTTGCCCTTATTTTAAAAAAAAAGATATTTTTCATTTATTTATTTCTTCAACAAGTATTTATTTGGTACTATATTACAGACATCATACACTGAATATAATATAGCAAAAATGACCAATGTAACACTGTCCTTCTGCAGCTTAAGGTCTAAGTAAACAATAAATAGGAACCAAATATTTAATTTTAATTCTATGGTTTTTAGCTTTATCGAGGTATAACTGTTATACGAAAAATTGCACAAATTTAATATATACATCTTAATGAGTTTGGACATATACCTAACCTGTGATACCATCACCACAACCAGGGTACTAAACATCTATCACCTGCAAGAATTTCTTTTTGTTCTTGTGTGTGTGTTTTGGTAAGAACACTGCCCTTTTCACTTTTTTTTTTTTTTTTTTTTTTTTTTTGCGGCACGCGGGCCTCTCACTGCTGTGGCCTCTCCCGTTGCAGAGCACAGGCTCCGGACGCGCAGGCTCAGCAACCATGGCTCACGGGCCCAGCCGCTCCGCGGCATGTGGGCTCTTCCCAGACCGGGGCACGAATCCGTGTCCCCTGCATCGGCAGGCGGACTCTCAACCACTGCGCCACCAGGGAAGCCCTAACATATTTTAAAGTGCACAATATTGTATTGTTAACTGTAGGTACTGTGCTGTACAGCAGATCTCTAGAACTTACCTTGCATAACTGAAACTTTATACCCGTTGAAAAATAATTCCTCATTTCTCTGTACCCTAGGCCCTGGCAACCACCATTTTATTCTCTCCATCTACGGCTTTGAATGGAATTATGTAGTATCTGTACTTCGGTGACTGGCTTATTTCACTTAGCATAAAGTTCTCTAGGTTCATCCATGTTGTCATAAATGGCAGAGTTTCCTTCTTTTTTTTTTTTTTTTTTGCGGTATGCGGGCCTCTTACTGTTGCGGCCTCTCCCGTTGCGGAACACAGGCTCCGAACGCGCAGGCTCAGCGGCCATGTCTCACGGGCCCAGCCGCTCCGCGGCATGTGGGATCTTCCCGGACTGGGGCACGAACCCGTGTCCCCTGCATCGGCAGGCGGACTCTCAACCACTGTGCCACCAGGGAAGCCCTCCTTCTTTTTTAAGGCTGAATAATATTGCATTGAATGTATATACCACATTTTCTTTATCTATTCATCTGTCAATGCACATTGAGTTTTTTCCATATCTTGATTATTGTGAATAATGCTTCAGTGAACATGAGGGTGAAGATATCTCTTCAAGATCCTGATTTCAGTAAGCATGGACATACACTCAGAAGTGGGATTGCTGGGTCATATGGTACTTCTATTTTTATTTTTTTGAGAAACCTCCATACTGTTTTCCCTTGTGGCTGCATCAATTTACATTCCTACCAAAAACGTACAGCGTTCCAGTTCCTCCACATCCTCGCCAATACTTATTATCCTTTGTATTTTTATAATAACCATCCTAACAGGTGTGAGGTGATATCTAATTTTGGTTTTGATCTTCATTTCCCTAATGATTAGTGATGTTGAGCACCTTATCGTATACCTGTTATCCATTTGTATGTTTTGTTTGGAGAAATGGCTATTCAAGTCCTTTGCCCATGTTTTAATTGGGTAATTTGGATTTTTTGCTACTGAGTTCCTTATATACTTTGGATATTAACCCTTTATCAAATAGATGACTTGCAGATATTTTCTCCCATTCCATATGATGCCTTTTCAATATATTGATTTTTTTTTTGCTGTACAGAAACAAAGTTTAATAAGTACAGTGAAGAAATCTTTTTTCTTATTTTTGGAAATAAAATATCCTTTTTTATATTAAGTAATGATGATAATTAATGGTAATTTGTTTTGCTAAAAGTTTTTTCAAAATACAAAATTGAATTGCCAATGTTGTCTTGGCTCTAAAATAATTTGTAACCATAATGGTATTTGTAAACCACCATTCAAGGCTGCCAGTGATGTGCATGTACCTTTAAAGATACTATTTCAGAGGGAGAATGATGAGTTAAGAACCAGCTCAACACCTACAGTGAGACTTGTCCTTTTCTTTTACGTAAATATAATTACTTCTTCCTAAATAATCCAGTAACTATCTAAAAAATATGATATATTTGTGTTCTAAATTAGAATGCAGAGCATGGTTAACATTATAATAGTGCTTCAGTAATACAGTGTTAAAGGTGAAATAAAGTTAGGATGAATGAAAATATCAAAGAAACCATGTAGTATCATTCACACTAAAACCCAAGCTGCCTTAGTTTCTTTTAGTGTTCCTTCAGATATATATAGATGGTGATAACCTTTCTTATGACTAGAGCTAGTATTTGCCCTAATTAATTTTAATTCCAAAAGCTTTAATCATTCCAGTCCAGCTTGTCTTTTCTCGTTCATATTTTAAGTGATTTATTCATATTTAAAACACATAGCAGCTTTTTCAGATGTCTAGCATTCATTGCATCCTGCTTGTGATTTATGTTGTCAGTCTCATTTTATAAGGATCGTTGAGGTATGAGAGAGACCCACAGCTGTATGTCAAATGATATCTAGTCCTTCATCTTGAAAAAAGTCATAGAAAAGGTTGATTTGCTGATTTAAGACATAACTTATTTCTAAATTAACATAATTATGATGACAGAGTGGTAAATAAAGCAAATAAGACTGCCTCTAGTATCCCTTAACTGATTGGGCTAGTGCTAATGTAATGAATGCCGCTGGACGGAAAAACTGAAGGCAACTGATAACACAGATGAAGTGTCGAAAACCTTTTGACCTCATTTAGGCGGCATTCACCTTGTTATCACTGGCACAAACAGTGTAAATCAAGGAAGAAGAAACTCAGCAACAATTAAGAAAAGAACACACCTTAACTCAAACAAAGGATTAAAGATGCAGCTTAGTTGATCTTTATCCTATTAATTGAAGGTATGGATAATCCTCACCTGAAGGTAAATTGAATAACCAACAGAGAGGTAAAAAAATTAAAAGTTGCAGATGAAAATATAAGGAAAAAACAAATGAACACATCAGACTAAGGCACTAAGAATTGTGTAGGATACAAAGTTTCAGATTGCACTCATGGTCAGAAGTGGTAGTTTTCACATGAACTCATAAGTATTAACTCATGTGTTTATATATCAAAGATTAAAACATATAAAACATAGGTTTACATATATGGTTCTGCATGCAAGACCTGTAACTGCAAATGAGACACAAGAAATATATATGACTCCTGAAGGATAATGTTAGTTAAGGATGTTCAGTTCAACGTAATACATATATATATGCAGAAGCTGGTTAATGATTTAGAGCTTTCACATAAACCATAGTGCTTGTCTATGGGCTGGTGGGAGGAAGGGCAATGCATACAGAGGTTCAAAGAGATGAAAGGATCCCTTCATATAATCTAGCCCTGTAGTTCTTGATGCTTTCATCAAATATTAAATCACTATGCTGTACATCTGAAACTAAAATAATATTGTATGTCAATTATAATTCAATTTTTTAAAAAACTCTATTATCTGCAGCCCTAGACAGGCTCAGACACAGTGTCTCCAACCTTTCTTTTTAATGTCCCACCACTAAATATGAAAAGACTGTTGTACAACCCTGGACATCTGAGAAAAGCCTCTAACGTGGAAGACAGAGCACAGACCCAAACAACACAAAAGGTTGTTTGGAGGAAATAGGAAGTCTTCAGGGAGATGACAAGTTCAAATAAAGAACTGACCATAGTATCTCAAAGACATGGTAAGATATTGTATCCTTGAAAACAGAGGAAAATACTGCACAAAGGAATAGAATAAGAAAAAGACCTAGAAATAAAAAGCGTATGTACTAGTAGAAATAAAACATTTAATAGAAGGGTATGAATAAACAAATTGAGGAACTGTATGAAAATGTAAAACAAAAGGACAAAGGAATGATAATATAAGAGAGAAAATACAAGAAAACTAGATAACTGACCCAGGATGCTCCAACATTTAAATAAGAAGAGTTTGAGAAAGAAAAGACAAAAAGGGAATACACCATTAAAACTATATTTGAAGAAAATTTCCCAGAACTAAAGAACATGAATCTCAAGATTGAAATGGCCCTATGAATAGCCCAATGGGTGGAAATCCGTCCCTGCTCTCCTGATATTGAGGTATGTTTTTGTCAAATTTCAGATAACTGGAAAAAATAAGAAGATATATCAAGTTTCCAAAGAAAGAAGGTGAGAGAGTGGAGGGGGTTGGAGAGAAGAGAGAGACAGACAGAGAGAGAGAGATAAATAATTTAAAGAATTACAAATTAGGAATCACTGAGAAACATTGAAAAATACTTAAAGAAATGAGAAGGTATACCACAATCAGGGATTGGAAGAATCAGTATTGTTAGAATGGCAATTCTACTCCAGCTCTGTCTGCTGCCATACTTTCTCACCATGGACCAGCTGAGCTATAATTGTTTGAGTTCTTAAAATATACCAGGCCTTTCTCTGCCTCAGAGTGTTTGCATATGCTATTCTTTCAATTTGAATGCTCTCTCACAGTTTTTAGCTCAGCTAGTTCCTAATTATCCATCAAATATCAGTGCAGATGTCACTCCGTCAATGAATTTTTACATTTTTACTTACAATAACTTCACTCATGTTGCATGATCTCATATTATCCTGTAGTTTTTAATCATTGCATTTATATAATTTGTAATTATATATGAATTGGCATTTTTATCTTCAATTTTATTTACAAGATTATAAGCTCCACTAAACCTAAACCATGGCTAGGATCACCTATCAAATTATGATCCCCTATCAAATTATGAGTCATCCGATGCTGAAATTACCTATTTTTGTAATCCTCTTTCCAAATAAGACACAAATTCCATGAGGCATCGATTATGTCTGTTTTGTTTACCGTTGCATTCTCAGTGTCTGGCATTTAGTAGTTGCTCAGAGAATATATGTTATATGAAGTCACTTAAATATTTGATCCAAACAAAAGTCTGAGAGAGAAACTATCAAAAGATATTTGAGTAACAACTTCCACTGAAATTATTTCCCATGAAAAAGGCATCAAAAAGGCAAGCTTCTCCGTAAAGCATTGGGCACAAGCTGCTTCATAATAAAATTTGTGTATCAACTAAAGGGAATCTATTATTCACTAGTTCATTTATCACCAAGCATTTCTTTTTTTAAATTATAGCTGACTTAACAATGTTGTGTTAGTTTCAGGTGTACAGCACAGTGAATATATATGTATTCTTTTTCAAAATTTTTTCTCTTATAGGTTATTACAAAATATTGAGTATAGCTCCCTGTGCTATACAGTAACTGGTCCTTATTGGTTATCTATTTTATATATAGTAGTGTATATGTTAATCCCATCCTCCTAATTCATCCCTCCCCCCTCCTCCTTCCCCTTTGGTAACCATAAGTTTGTTTTCTATGTCTGTGGGTCAGTTTCTGTTTTATAAAGTTCATTTGTATCTTTTTTTTAAAGATTCTACATATAAGTGATATCATATGATATCTGTCTTTCTCTGGTTTACTTAGTATGATAATCTCTAGGTCCATCCATGTTGCCATAAATGGCATTATTTCATTCTTTTTTATGGATGAGTAAATATTCCATTGTATATATATAACACATCTTCTTTACCCATTCATCTGTCAGTGGCCATCTGTTTCTTATAGACCTACCGTGTGTCAGGTCCAAGAGGGACAGATGAGTTCATGGTGGAAAAGAGGTGAGGTACGTGGGTAAACGCTATGGTCATTTCAGGCAGACTGCACCTCTCTGTCTACTGCCTTCAGAGTCATATCTGAACTTCCTTCATGTCCTGGAATTTTCTCACCAGTCATCTTGGTTTATCTAGTCCCTCTCTCCTTCAGAGTCACCCTAAGGGTCTCAATCTTCTCATATCAAGCTCACTATCTCTCTTGAGACAGGGGGTTTTATTGCTCATTTTTGCTTCCATTACTGTTTTCACTGGGAACACTAGCACCTTTGCTCCTCTCCATAATACCTACCAGTTTTTAAAGAGCCTGCCTCTTCAAGTCCAGATTCCCTATGGCTGGAGAAGATTCTGGAAACATATACTAAGTTCAAAGTTAGAGTTCATTTTTTCCCCAGGTGACTTCATCCTGAGGGCAATGGACTTATGGAACATTTTAAGCAGGGGAAATACAGGAGCAGATTTGGTATCTTAAGGATCATTCCAGCAGTAAAACGGAAGTGGATCAGAAGGAGAGCCAGATTACAGATGGGGACAGTCAGCTGGGATACCATTGCAATAATTCAGGATCTGCTAAGGGTCTGAGGTATAGTAGTAATAAGGGAAGAGCAGAGAAACCAAGGATCATGGCTGTACAGCATGGAGGAATGTGGCAGTGAAAACTGAGCTTCTATCCGTCTGGGGCTGGTCCGGGAACTGAGGGCTACCTGCTCAGGTGGTAAACATTTTAGACCTATGCCCACCCTCCCCTTGCCTTATTCCTCCCTTTCTTTTTGGCTCCTCAGGAGAATTCCCAAAGATGCAAACAACTCAAAAGCTTTATGAGCATCTTTTTTTCAATAGGAAACAAGAAGCCAGCGAATTTAAGGAGCCCAAACTCTGTGCTTTCACTTCTCTCTTTTTGATGCTTTTTCTCTTTTGTGCTTTCACTTACTCTCAGAAACTTAGAACAGCCCTTTTCAAATGGATTCTCGGGACACATGCTTAATTATCTTGTGATTTATGGCCATTTTAGCACTGATGGAGAGACCTTGCGGGAACTCAGCTGAGGCCATCAGATCATTACCTTTGCTGACAAACTTCCTGACTTCAATGATGCATGTCTGCAGGCAGTGCCCTCTATTTGTATATATTTCTAAAATGAGATCCTACATGTCTGAACAAAGAGAATTTTGCCTTTCCTGTATGAGGCTAAATTGTCTAGCGCCCCAAGGGAGAGGCCTGTTGACAAAACCAATTGGGGTGCTTTTGTTGGCTTATGCAAAATTTAGAAAAGTCGTTCTCTTAGTATTCACTGTATTTCCTAGTTAGAATATATATTTAGGAAATCATGCCTTTAAAAGGTATACCTGGAAATATTTCATTCTCTTTCAGAGAAGAAAGGGGGAGGAGGAGAGGAGAGAATGTAAGGGGGATAACATTTGGTGTGGGTCAGACATTAACTAAATACTAACTAAATGCACATATTATTTCATTTAATTTTCATACAAAACAGTCAAATTAAAAATTTTCTGCGTTTCTGTGGATGAACAAGCTAATTCTCAGAGAAGCCAGGCTACTTGCGTGATTAATATAATAAATGTCAGAGCCAGGTTCAAATCATAGTTTTTCAAACTCCAAAGTTCTTTTCCTAATATCTAACTGCAGATGAGTCAATTGACCAGTGAATGTCTCATTTTCAAAAGGTATGTAGTTGAAAGAGAAGGATACAATTAATAGGAACATTAATTTTGCTGATTATATTTATATTGGCTTATTTTCAAAAATTTGGTTTTGGGCCCTCGAAAAAGGAATTATATGATACACAGGAATCACATGGATTCACTAAGAATGACTTAAGCAAAAGTAATGGATTTTTTCTTTACATTTTTAATGGTACTGCCATTAACAACATGTATTCTTCAATCATTCTTTCAAAAAATGGCAATTGAGATACTGAATTTAGCAAGATATCTGGTAAATATCTGTACAGATAGTATTCAAGATATAAAAATATGCGTTTAGTTGAGTTGATAGATAAATGTGAATTTAGATGAATTCATTACTTAAATAATGTTTATACATTAATATCAACTAAAAGATGTCTTCAGTGATATATCTACTGTATGATATGAACACCATCTGTACATTTATATAGTCATTTGCAGTTGATGAGGTATTTTCATATTTTTCTCACATTATCTCTGTTTCAGAGGAAAAAGCTATGACTCACAATGTTATACATTTTACCCAAGGTCACAAGCTCAGAAATTCTGGCATCAAGCCTCAAACCTAGTTATTTTGATTCCAAGATCTATGTTCTTTCCTCCCTACTTAGATGGTCTTTCTTTCCTTGGAAACATTTATATTAGTGATTTGTATGAAGTCATGGAAGTGTTGCTTATCAAATTTGTCCTTCACACAGAGCTGCAAGTTTCAACTAATGTGACTAATGACAGAATCAAAATCTGAAGGAAGAAAACCTTCCTGACTGAAAAGTTGAACTTAAACTAGAAAGCTGAAATTCAGTAAAGATAAATATAAACTCTAGCAATTAGGTTCAATTAATGGATTCAGCCACCTTGGAGGTCCTGTTGAACTATAAGAATTTTTTGAGTTCACAAAATGTTTAATGCTTTCTTTTTATTTCCTTTCCTACTTTATAGAATTGAAATCTATATTTACCTTTGATATATGCTGTGCTGCTTTTATTTAATATTTATGTAGGAAACCATGATTTAGAGAGATATTATATGATTATTAGCTTTGTTCTGCAAATGAACTGGTTGATTATAGCTACTTTGAGGAGGACAATGAACTGAATGATTATAGCTACTTAGAGAACTTGATGTAGAATGACTGAGGGTTGAATAATGCCTAGTACATACATACAAATTGAATATGTCATTCTGTTACAGTTCGTGAAACAATAATTCCTATGTAATGAACGTTTAACAGCAATGAGAAAATTGTATGAATATCAAAGCAGTGATACATTTATAAGTCTACTCTTGTTACCAAAAAGGGCATGACTTAATCACATTTGAAAGAAACATTCATCATTCATGAACATACTTTAAAAATATAGGTTGACCATACTTATGCACAGAATAGAGGCATTTATAGAATGTCAAAGGCTGATTTTTTTCCCTGTCAATATCTTGAATACAACCTATTACTGAACAAAGCCAGAGATAATGGTGGCAGGTAAACTAAATATGCTATTCCAGTTTAGATGTGCAGGATTTTATCTGTCTTCCAAAGCATCATCAAGATGAGACTACTACAGATCCTTTAGACTATTAGTTCATTTTCATTTTTTAAATATTTTATAACGGAGGTGGCTTTGTTGTTTTGTATGTTTATGTTTCATAAGCTATCTTACTTTTCTTTTTTTAAAAAAAATTACTTATCTATCTATCTCTCTATCTGGCTGTGCCGGGTCTTAGTTGAGGCATGCGGGATCTTTTTTTTAGTTGCAGCATGTGAACTCTTAATTGTGGCATGCGTGTGGGATCTAGTTCCCTGACCGGGGATCAAACCCGGGCCGCCTGCATTGGGAGCACAGAGTCTTAGCCACTAGACCACCAGGGAAGTCCCTATCTTACTTTTCAAAGCGAAGAGGAATTGATGTTTTGATCTATTTAAATAGTGGAAATGTCAGTGTACCACTTGTTCGTTATTATAATAAGTATTCTGTGAGTGTTTACTACTTCTAAGTTACCATGAAAGGTGAAACTATAGAAATGAAAGAAATGGACTTAGGGAAGTGCTGTAGCCTGATGGCTGAAAACACAGACTTCAAAGTAGAACAAAGCTGATTTCAGTTCTTAGCTCGTTGATTACTAGTGAGTTCTCAGGCAAGTTATTTAATTTATCTGAACCCCATTTTTCTCATGTTTAAGTATGATTATCAGTTAATCTTATATTTTTTGTAGTAAATAGAGCCAAAAAAACATAAAGAACTTAACACAAGGGCTGCCACAAAATGGACACTCAATAAATTGATAAATAACTGAATATTATTATTTTTCCCTCAAGGAGCTTACAGTTTGTTTCCTCACACATTCAGAGTGATTTTTTACTTTTGTTGGTTGGTCGGTAGGTGGATGATAAAAATATCCTTACTTAACTGATATTATTTTTTAAAGCCATTAGAGAAATTAGAACCCAATGTAAAAATTTAAATATGGTAAAATATTAGTACTTTTTGAGTTGATATAATATAATGACACCAAACTGGAAATTAATTCTTCAGTGTTTGGGAATTGTTTTAAGTACAGCTGAAAACTGGGTAGGTCACAAGTTTAAGGCCATCTAGCAAGAAAGAACATGGATAAAAAAGGAAGAAAGAATTGCTTAATACTGTCCAATATTAAACTTTCTTGAATCAAAAGGATATTTTGTACATTGGTTACACTTCAGTGGCAGAACTAAGCAAACATATCCAAAATTATTTGAATTATTTGTGGGAAATTCCCATCTGTGTTTCTACTGTAAACTTCCAACGCAATTCGAGGACATTTTTTTTTTTTTTTTTTTTTTTTTTGCCGTACGCGGGCCTCTCACTGTTGTGACCTCTCCCGTTGTGGAGCACAGGCTCCGGACACGCATGGTCAGCGGCCATGGCTCACGGGCCCAGCCGCTCTGCGGCATGTGGGTTCTTCCCAGACCGGGGCACGAACCCGTGTCCCCTGCATCGGCAGGCGGACTCCCAACTACTGCGCCACCAGGGAAGCCCTCGAGGACATTTTAAGACCAATCAACTATATGAACCACAACTACAGAGCATTACAGAGCCAAATTTTGTCTTGATAATTTGTTGTTTAGTTTGTTGTTATATTTCATAGGCATTAATTTATTTTTTGTACATACATGTATATGTTTCCTGGTAATATTTTGTTAATGGCTTTATTAAGGTATAATTGGCATAGAATTAACTGTACATTTTAAAATGTACAAATGAGCATATCTGTAATCCAGTCTATGTGCCCTTAATTTCTTTTTCTTATCTTATTTTATTGGCTAGAACCTCTACTATAATGTTGAATTGGTATGTGGACAGCAGACATCCTTTTCTTCTTCCTGATCTTAGGAGGAGAGCATTCAGTCTTTCACTAATAAATATGATATTAGCTTTAATTGTCTTGTAGATGCCCTTTATCAAGATCCCTTCTATTCCTAGTTTACTGAGAGAATTTATCGAGAATGGATCTGGATTCTGTCAAATGCCTTTACTGTGTCTATTTAAATAATTATATTATTTTTATTTTTCAGTATGTTAATATACACTATTAAATGGGTTGATTTTTGTATGGTAAACCAATCTCAAGTTACTGTAATAAACTCCAGCAGTGAAGCGATGAGCTGTTTTTTGTTTGTTTACTCAAAAAGTTTTAAATTACAAATTCATTTTTTAAATCACTACATCTACTTGAGTTAATCTATTTCTTCTTGAATGAGTTGTGAAGGAATTTTTCCATTTCATCTATTTTGTTAACATTATTAGAATAAAGTTATTAATAACGCTCCTTTATTATTTTTTAATATCTGTAGAATCCATAACAATGTCACCTCTCTTATAACTCATATTGGTAATTTGTGTCTTTTCTTGCTCTTGTTTTTCCTTGATTAATCTGGCTAAAGATTTATCAATTTTATTGATCTCTAATAAATAGCTTTTGTTTCATTGATTTTTTCAGGAGTTTTTCTCTGTTCTCTTATTGATTTCTGCTTTGATTTTTATTATTTTCTTTTTTCTTGTTTACTTTTAATTTCATTCATTCTTCTAATTTCTTAAGGTAGAAGACAAGGCTTTTGATTTGTGACCTTTCCTCTTTTCTAATACAGGCATATAATGCCCTAAATTTCCCCTTAAGTAGTAGATTTCTATTGATATCTGCAAATTTGATATGCTGTGTTCTTATTTTCATTTATTTCAAAATACCTTCTAATTTCTATTATTTCTTCTCTGATGTGTTATTTTAAGTGTGTTATTTAGTTTTCAAACAAAGAGGGATTTCCCCAATATCTTTCTGTATTGATTTCTAATTTAATACAGTTTTAGTCAAAAGTGTATACTTTGCATGACTTAAATTGTTTAAAATTAATTTATCGAGTTTTAAATTTTTAAATTTTTTACACAGTTTTAAAGGTTACACTCCGTTTCCAGTTATTACAGAATATTGGCTATATTCCCCATGTTGTGTAATACGTCCTTGTAGCCTATCTTTCCATATATATACACATACACACCCATATATATTTTTTATTTGTTCTATTTTATTTGTTGTATTTGTTGTTATTTAGGGATAAAGTTCAGTTAGTTGGAAGCAGCTTGGTCCTTACTGGTCTTACTTTATAAATTTGTTAGGCAGGGCTATAGCTGCATTTAGTCTGCAGGTAAATATTCACCACTACAGAGGCATGAACTTTCTGAGTATTCTCAATGGCTGTGAATTATGAGTTTTTCCATTTGGCTTATGGGAACAGTCACTATTCCAGGCCCTGTGTGTTCACTGGGTAGAGTTCAATCTAATACTTTTGTATGGTACATTCCACAGCCTTTACTAGATAGCTAATTTGCATGGACTGATCAATACCCTGCTATATACTTGAGTCCGACCCTCTGTAGATCTCCAAGGTCCTCTTCTCCAGTCCTCTGTCTTGTAATTCTGAGCAGCCTTTATCTCCCCAGACTCCTTGTGCAATGGCCTGGAAATTCCCTCAAGGCAGTAGGCTGGGGAAATTATAGGGCCTATCTTGCTTCTTTCCCATCTCTCATGGATCCCTGTCATTTATTGTTTGATACACAGTTTACTGAAAAATTTTTTTTAATATTTTGTCCAGTTTTTTGCTATTTCAGATGGGATTGTATATCTGATCTCTGTTAGATTTTGGTCAGAACCAGAGTCTAATGGCACTGATTTCTGGATAATTTACTAGTTGAAAATACTATTTCATCCTAGAAGCAACTTGAATTTAGAAAACCAAATCTTGTTTTTCTTTATCTTTTGGATTAATGGTTAAATGAGAAAGTAAATGTTATTATAAAGATTCAAAGTGAGATACAGAGGTAGAGTCAATTGAAATGGAATACAGCATATTTCTTTACTAAATATTTTTCAGCTACTTTATTGAGCATTGTACATTCTTGCTCAAGCATGGAATCATCTAGATAATCGAACATTTTACATGAATCGTGTATTGTATATGGAAATATGTATGCACAATTTGTGTATCTGCTTTGCTTAATTTCTAAGGACACTATGAATTAATTCGAAAGGTTCATAGTCTATTTCACTTTATCATGAAGCAGTTGTATTATAAAATCATGACTTGTCAAGATATACTCAGAAAACTTACACTGTAAAGAAATGAGGAAACTAGAAGACATTCTACCAATGTGAGCCTCAAAATGGTTTTAGTATAAGGCAGACTTTTCTTTGACATTTAAAAAAAACTAGTTGTAGAAAATTAAAGTGAAGTAGATAATAGTAGAAAACAATTAGACTGGAGCTGGTTGTAAAGTGGTACCTGAAGTGCACTGATTAGAAGATAGCAAACTCAAAAAGCCCAGCCTGGGGTGCTGTCCTTCGTGCTGTCTCATTAATCATTCATGCACTTAGCAGGCTGTATGTAGTAGCCCCTATCTGCAAGTCACAGGAGACACAAACATGAATAAAATGTCAGTGACTTATTGGAGGACTGAAAGACAATGTTTAACACATTATGAGTGAGGCAAACCTGCTAAAAATCAATCTCTTGGGCAAGAAATTCAGGATTTTGTAAGATATTAGAATGCTAAAGCAATGTACTGGAAAAAGAAGAAAAGATAATATTAAAGTGAGATAAACATAAAGTCTTATACTGGGGTTAAAACAAAAATCAAATATAAATATATTAAATTGTGGATAAGGATAAGGATGTGGGACAGGAAAGCAGGGCTTTACCAGCATTTAGGTAAGTAAGGATATAATACATCGACTGAGATTCAGAAACCCTGGATTCAAGTCATTTCTAGATGTGAAAACATGTCCAAACATTTAAAATATTAGTGTTTCCATTTCCCCATATGTAAAACTGGGTGTGTATTGTTCTATTCTAGCTTCAGAAGGAGTATTTTAATTTCTAGAGTTCAAAGCCTTCTGTGTTAAAACCTAGGTTTGAGGGAAAAAATGGAATTTTGACTTTTATTATTGAAAGTGTTTTTTAGGGGTTTTTTTTTTTTGCATCTTCTTATAAATATCTTCAAGGTACAGACACAGCATCATCTGTATTTGTATTAATAATAATAGTTTATTGCTGGAAAGAACTTAAATCAAAAGAGCTGGTTCTGGACCATCTCCTCCACTTATTGGACAACCCTAAAGAAATAATCTCTAGGTATCAGTTGTCTTATCTCTCCCAAGAACGCATTAGAAATGATCCTCTTCAACTAGAGCATTCTAAAATTCTAAGATTCTTATTCATTTATAATTGAGCAGCTCTCACCAATATGCTTTTGGTAGTTGATGTATCACATGTAATTATCTCAAGTTTGTGGGGACTCGTCAGAGCTTCATCACTTAAACGGCTTTTCCTGCTGAGCTAACGACAATATATATGAATATTGGGACAATTTCTCTCGGCTATTTATGGAATTACTATTGAAATATAGTGCTTCTTTTAGCAGAAAAATAGTTAATATTGTATGTAGCTTATCATTATAATATTGCACCGTTCAGACTTATAAAACATACAACTTCTGAAGCAAGGGAAATTGACTTAACCTTCCTCTTGTTACCACTTAGCAGTAACACCTAGATATTGCCTAGAAGTGGCTTAGAGTGTGCTCATTTCATGTTGAGTGTTATATAACTGACCTAATTCTCCCTCTACACTCTGGGAAAAAAGACTGTCTTCAGAGAAAGAATCATGTCATTCCTGGCCAGTATCTCTGAAAGTGTCGTAAATTTGTACCACCGGGCGCTGGTTTTTTGGGTATGTTGTACTCTTGGAAGGGGACAGGCATTGGGCCTGAAAGGGTAGATTTGATGATTTGATTGGAGAAGGGAGGAAATCACCATGTGCCTGTGGTATGCTTTGTGTAAGATAGATAGCTTGCTTAATGATTAGACAGTATATATATATATATATATATATATATATATATATAGTATTATTACTTCCTCAACTTGTCAAACCTGTATTTTGTTCTATAGGTATTAAATTACAGATGTCAATGTCTCTAATTCTGAAAAATCCATTCTACTTTCACTATTCAAGACAGAGTAGGCCCATTCAATCTGCAGAAGTGCACCAGGGCTGATGTCAGACAAAACCATTTTCTTCTCTGCTTCTCAGGGAGGCCTCCAGGAATCCTGTCTTCCCTCTGTGTCTGGAAGGACCAAGACTCAGAGTCTTTGTATGCATACAGAATACTAGAGAATACAGTGCACTCCATAAAAGGTCTTTTTTTAATAAAATATTCATAACTGAGTTTATGATTCCTTTTTCAGTTTTACCAAAGTCCTTGTTTCTTTATATTTTACATTGCATTGTAAGCCTCTTATTCTCACTATCCTCTTTCTTCAGTCTGTCATAAAGTCTACTAAAAGTTATGAATGTTTTTCAGAAAAGATCTTTCATTGCTTGTCCTTAATGAGAGCAGTTTAGTCCATGTCCTGCTGGAGACACATTTGGATGACTGAATTATTGTCCTTCTAAGTGTCTAAATTATCCTTCTAATCTCTCAGAGAATCATAGTATGGAAAGAACGATAGAGGCATTTCTAGATCAATGGCATTTTCAAGTTAGGAAACCTAGAATATTAGAGCTAAGATAATTTTTGCTCAAACCGTATCCAATTTAGTCTTCATGATCTTTCTCGAAGTAATCTTATTCCCACTTTACAGGTGAATAAACTCTGGTAACATGTTAGTTGCAGAGTCAGGTTTCCAGACTCTAGTTCTTTTTCTTTCAAATACTGAGATAATTTTGAAAACTCTTCGAGGGCAAGGAGACCATCTACCAGTATTGACTTCCTTCTTGGACATGGCTGGCTGGTTGGTGACAAACAGATTAGGAAAAACTCATATACAACAATCCTGGGTAACACTGATTATCTGTTTATTTTACAGTGAATTTCATCATGAGTATTCTATCTGACAACATATAAAATTATTGACACACATATAAGCTCTCAGTGAAAGTTGTTTCTTTTCTTCCTAATTAGTCTCTTTGTTGGAGAAACAGGGAAGATTCATTTTGTCAGTTGATGCCTGCTGCAGCATGCTGACTAACAAGCCCCCTAGCTGATCTTCAGAGTCTTCTTTCCTGACTCAATCCCTGGTTTCCAAAAGCCTCGCTCTAACTTGCTTATTATTTACGGGCATTTATGCTCACCTTAGCTGTTTCTTCCTACAGTACAGAGCTACAGAGGATATTAGTACAGCACTGATGTTTAAACTCAGTCTCATATTTTGATTTTTGCTAATGGTGCCAGGGAGAGACTGATCCTGCTTTATATCTCTTCAGATTCCTAAATCCTACTCATTGTTCAAGTTTCTGCCCAAGTTCTTTTCGTCAAAGCCTTTCTCAATACACGAGCCTCATAATTACTGGCTTTCTTGGATCCTGATGAGACCTACCACAGTACTCTTCCATTAACTCACACTTACTGGTCTAGACTTCAGTTCTATCCAAATAGTTTGATCCGACTATTTTGCTCTGAATTCTTGTGCATACTTGGGGCCTCATCCCTAAGACTGAGGGTCATCATTACAGAAATCTAACCCAAACATAGAAATCCTATTAGATAAGCTTCTCCGGTGGTTTCTATCCTCAGTAGCAAAGGCCTCTCTATCCTTTATTTCTTGTAGGTGAAGTTCCCTGAATAGGGATGTCAAATAAAATGATACCCACTTAAATTTGAATGTCAGATTTTAAAAAAAGAAATATTTATTTAGTATAAACTATGCCAAAGAGTGCATGGGAAGCACTTATGCTAAAAAAAATCATTACTTTAATGACATTCAAATTTAACTGGTAATTCTATATTTTTATTTGCTAAATCTGGCAACTCTATCCCTGAGGAATCCTCCCAACTTTTTTTTTTTTTTTTTGCGGGCCTCTCACTGTTGTGGCCTCTCCAGCTGCGGAGCACAGGCTCCAGACGCATAGGCCCAGCGGCCATGGCTCACGGGCCCAGCCGCTCCGCGGCATGTGGGATCCTCACGGACCGGGGCATGAACCCGTGTCCCCTGCATCAGCAGGCGGACTCTCAACCACTGCACCACCAAGGAAGCCCCCAACTTTTCTGACATATTAATTGCATGATACCTGGTCACAATCAATCTTGATTTAGTGACCTTATGTGATGCAGTATCTTACATCTCAGTCATGTTGCATTGTTTTCAAAGCACATTTATTAACTCATTTGTTCCTCAGAGTTGCCCAAGTGTATGGTTACTATCTTTACCACTTATTAACTTGCTTGCTTAATATCTCATGGTTTTAATTTTCTAGGTTATATCACAGAGTTAATTACACCTACTTTGATGAATGGTTACAAAGAATAAATGGGATGAACTACATAAAACAAATTCCATGACAGATAAAAGAAAACAAATGATAAAATGAATCTATATAACCTCCACACTCCTCTGTCATCACCCTAATTAGCTTACTTAAGATCACAGAGCCAAGAAAAAAAAAAAAAAGATCACAGAGCCAACACATGGGGAAGCTGAGGCTTAAACTTGAGTGAGCTGGTTACAGTTAAAGACTTTTTGTAATATGCTCCACAGTGAGTAAGAAAGTCCGACATGAAGGTTAAGAAAATACACATACTCGTCACCTTCCTTCCTTCCCTGGGATATTCCCCTGTCTTCATGATGAGACTATTTTCCACTTAATTTCTCAATTATAAGAAATATATGAGGGCTTCCCTGGTGGCGCAGTGGTTGGGAGTCCGCCTGCTGATGAAAGGGGCACGGGTTCGTGCCCCGGTCCGGGAGGATCCCGCGTGCTGCGGAGCAGCTGGTCCCGGGAGCCACGGCCGCTGGGCCTGCGCGTCTGGAGCCTGTGCTCCGCAGCAGGAGAGGCCACAACAGTGAGAGGCCCACGTACTGGAAAAAAAAAAAAGAAATATAAGAAATAATGTTCTTAATTTGAAACAGTGTCTTTTCAATGACTTGAGAAATTTTTTTTTAAATGTTTTTAAGGAGTCTTGGGTTAACTAATTGACAATCTCTACACAGGAACAAACAGGTTATTCAAAGGTAAAGGAAGTGGATTGTAAATCTGTCTATCCTCCTGCAGTAATACACAAGAATGTTAATCAGTAAAACACTGATGCCAACAAATGCAAAGAACTGTCTCTCATAAAGCTTTGTGAAATGTGAAAAATAAAAATATATCCTGGGGAGCAGAATGAATTCATGTTCAAAGATCATATTTCAAGGTACTTGGTTAGTATTCATGAACAGGGCATGAGCAGAATTCAGAGATTTATGCCAGGCCAGCAGTTCGTCTAGGAAGATTGAGAGATTGAGAAGAGGAGCTGTCAAAATAGCTAATTTTGATGCCATTACTATTAGTAGTATTCCTGCAGTGATATTTTAGATTCCAACATATCATGCTGACGCCTAGGAGTGTCATTTTCTACAGTCACTGTGTTGAAATGTGTTTTGAGAAGTTGGTCACTTCTTAATAAAGTCTAGGGAGAGTAACTTTTTTACTTCGCAAAAGCTATTTTTCACAATGCCAGCCATTTGACTTTAAAGATCCATGCCATTCTCTGCTTTTCTCTCCCTTTTAATGTGGAGAAATTAAAATAATGCAAATACAGCTTATAATTTTAGTATGTTTTCTGTTCAGTTCTTTGTGTACCTGCATATTCTTTCAAAAAGCAGTTTGTGTAGTAAATAGACACTACGTATTGCATCTAAAATTCTATGACTATAAAGTATATATATACAGTGTCTAATAGATTTTCTTATATGTTGCTAATTTTTTAGAGTGTTATGATTAGAAATTAGAAAATAATGTCATTCCAAAATTTATTTTCTGGCAGAAAATTCAAATATAAATATTAGGTAACAAGGCTTTAATACATATATACAAGTGCATTCCATGTTTATATATATACTATGTAAATATGTCTATGCTATACATAATTGCCAGTATATATACCATAATAACCAATATGATTAAATAATAGATATTATACAGTGTTATTTGTATATATGCATATTAGAATAAATAACCCTCAACTAGAAATTCATAATTGAATATTTTACTAAATATTTTACCAAAATATATAAAATGTCCAATGTGCTTTTTTTGGATTAAAATTAGCACTCGACAAATGATAACAAATACTAAGAAATAAATGTTCTAAAGTGTTAGAAAAACTGCATGGCGAGTGAGATATGGCTTATAAATTGGATAGTAGATACAATTCAACTTTTTAGCACAGTATACTCAAATAATATAGAAGGTCTTAATTGAAAGTTACATTTCCTAACTTTGGAATTCGTAAAACTTAAGAGAAACTTCCTGCTTACTCTCTAATTATTTTGGGAAACACTAAATGCAATTTGCATATCAGATCTCTCTGGGCAACAGACTCGCTTAACAGCCTGATGGCCAATAATTACTTACGGTTTGTAGGTTTCTCAAAAAGATGACAGACATCAATCACTCCTGACTCAGGGGCCCAGCAGTGAGCGCTTACCAGGGTGGTAGTATTCTCTGGTCCCGAGTGATTGATGGTAAGTGTCACATTAGCCCTTAGCAGAGCAGGGAGGTGTTTCATGTAACAATAGCAGAACAGTATCATCCTAAGTACCTGGGAAATGTAGGTCCTAGTCTTACTGTCCTAGAGCACTAGCCCAGCCTTAATTGCCTCCTATTTGAGCAAAAGTCCCCTAAACAGTCTCCTTTTCCTGTCTCCTCAGATTTCAGAGTAGCATCCTCACTGTAAGCAGGACAATCTTTCTAAAATAAAATACCGTGACAAGATTTTATTGAGTGAATATTAGGACCTAAGGTCCAAATATTAGGACCTAAAGCAGTGTTCAATGCTTGAAAGGGATCGCTACTTTTTTTTTTTTTTTTTTTTTTTTTTTGCGGTATGCGGGCCTCTCACTGCTATGGCCTCTCCCATTGCAGAGCACAGGCTCCGGACGCGCAGGTTCAGCGGCCATGGCTCATGGGCCCAGCCGCTCCACGGCATGTGGGATCTTGCCGGACCAGGGCACGAACCCGTGTCCCCTGCATCGGTAGGCAGACCCCCCAACCACTGCGCCACCAGGGAAGCCCGGGATCGCTTCTTTAATCCTTACAGTAACTAAAAAAGCAGATTATGAACTGGCTCTCAGAGTGTTTAAGTAACTTGCTTCAGGTGACTCTAATAAGTAGCAGAGCTGCTATTTGAATTTAGGTTTGTCTTATGTGAGAGGCTTTTCTCTTTCTGATAATGTCATTTCCCCTGATGAGAAATCAAGTGGTTTCGCATTGATGCAAGAGGACAGAGTTCAAACTCAGTTGCACACCCTCAAAGCTGTACATGATCTGCCTCCATCCTATACCTTTTCAAAGTTTTCTCCCACCAGTGGAAATATGTATGAACCCCATACATGTTTTACTCCCCTCCTTGCTTTTGTATATGTATCCTCTCTACTTGGAATACCCTTACCAACTCTCTGCTTATTCAAATACTATATTATTTAAAGATCCAATTCAAAGTTCATTCTTTCTGTGATTCCTTTCTTGATCACTTTCTCCAAATCATTGTAGAACTTTCTTTGTACCTGAATTACAACATTATATTACTATTATTCATTTATGTGTTTTATCCTTCCCACTAGACCATAAATTACTTGAGGGGAGAAGCTACTTCAGACTCATTTCTGCATCTAACAGTGTCTATCTTGAATGGGACTGCGGACGCAGTTGGGCTGACTAAATAAAGGCATGAGTGAATGGATGCTATGTCTTTACCTAAACAATCTAACCATTCGATGATACAATTTTTTTCTTTCAGAAAATGTAGAGTACAAATTTACCAATTTGTTCAATTGTGAGGGGATTTTTAAAGTTCCCTTTTAAAGGGTGCCTGAAGTATTATGAAAGATTGTAAAAGTTGTCTGAAACTCTCATTTTATCCATTCAGTCATTTGTTCAACCAGCAATTTTTGAATGCTGACTCTATTCAGGAATTATGATTGGCAATGCAGATACAGAGATAAAAAGGCAATGTCTTTACCATGGAGGTGGGATTTATAGTGTAGTGAGAAATCCATGTCAGCAGATAATCAGTGCAACATATAAAATGCAGAGGCATCTAAGGGGAAGTAGAACTTTGATTTGCTTAGCCAAGTCAGGGAAGACTTCACTGAAGTAACATTTGAATAAAGTCTTGAAGGAAGAGGATTGATGTATTGAAGTTCTTTTAAAATTTACAGTTAGGGCACAGTTTAGGGTAGGGAAGGAAGAGGTGGAGAGGGAACAGTATTAAACATTAATGACCCTGCAGAACAGTTGATTTATTAGGACTATAACATATTAAATCAATACAGGTACAAAAATTTGTGGGTAAGCTTCATAGTATGCCAGAAAGGTAGCCCGAGATACTGCATTTCCTTGTGGAAACTCAGGACAAGGGTGTTGAAGGTAAGAAACGGCACCAAAGTTGATGGATTTGATCCACACCATAAATCCAGCTCCATCTAAAGTGACCCGAGGGCTTCCCTGGTGGCGCAGTGGTTGAGAGTCCGCCTGCCAATGCAGGGGGCACGGGTTCGTGCCCCGGTCCGGGAAGATCCCACATGCAGCGGAGCGGCTGGGCCCGTGAGCCATGGCCGCTGAGCCTGCGCGTCCGGAGCCTGTGCTCCGCAACGGGAGAGGCCACAACAGTGAGAGGCCCGCGTACCGCAAAAAAAATAAAAAATAAAATAAAGTGACCTGAGTAGTACTAGCCACAGAGCTATAGTCTCTCCATCATCAGTCAATTCTCAGAAGCTAATTAGTGTTCACAGGGGAAGCCAACTGCAATGGAGAGTGTACTTTGTGTATTGCTTCCTTGGCTCCAGAATTTGATTAGCAAGAGGCAGAGACCAAAGGAGTTAGAACTCATGTGTTAATAATTAAATTGACCATTAACATTTATGATTAATAGGATAATTAAAATTAATGGTTAGATTAATGTTGAAACAGCCAGTGCATTCCCTCCGGAGGATTTAGAATAATACAGAGTACACCATTCCTGTTTAATGAATTCTTGTCAAATACATGATGGAGAATTCTGAAAGTTCTAGGATTTCCAACTTATGTTTGAAAGAAATTTATGGATCATCTTAGAAATACTGATGTTTATCCTGCCTCCCTCTCCTCAGGCCTACTGAATCAGAATCTCTGTGGAAGGACCTGGGCTTGTGTATGTTAATAGAGTCCCACAGGTGATTTCAATGTGCCTTCCTGGTTAAGAACCACCATTAAAGTTCATTCTCTGTATCGCACAGATGAGGAAACTGAGATCCAGAGGGATTAAGTACATTTTTCAAGCCCATACAGTTAGTAAATGACAGAGCTGTGATTTGAATTGTTATTTTCCTTTCCCGTACTCTTGGCAGTACTCCATAGCGGCCTCTGAAGGACTTGACCACTGGAGACATGGGGAAGAACTAGCAAATGGAAGCTAATTACAGAATAGAAACCCTGATCAGAAATTTTAAATGGCAGTGTCAATGAAGCAGGAAAGCAAAGAGAAAAGACTACTCCCAAAAGATCAAAGAACCCTTAACTAGAACAAAAGAAGGTGGAGAGATGGATTCCCTCATTGAACAAACATTATTGAGCATTTATTATGTGCTAATTCCTGAGAACAGGAGAAAGGAGAAGGCAAATGATGAAGCCTAGGCTTTACTCTCTGGGGTTAAAATCTGGGGTTTTAGAGTTCTTTTAAAAATAAAAGTATTTTTGACTAGAAGGGTGGAGATTCATAGATCAATAATGTTCGATTTGCCTTGAAGTCTCTTTTGCATGTAAAGCTATGCAGATGGTTAACCTGCCCTATTTTTCTGGAAACCAACACTGAGTATACTAAGTAGCGGCATTTTCTGTTTTCTATCATTATACAGAGAAATGCCAGCACTCATGAGCTGATACATGTGAAAGCTTATGAAATACAGGAGAACTTGAGGCTTTGGCTCCTTAATAAGCCACCTACTAATGGTTGCAACCGTCCGCATTAGGTCTCCGCTCCATGCATTTATAGGGAAGACACCTGGAAAAAAAAAAAAAAAAAACACTGAATTTATTACATTTGAGCTTTTGGCATCAACTTCTGTTTGGAATGTCTGGGGTTTTTTGGGGTTTTTTTGGTTTTTTTTTTTGCACTACGCGGGCCTCTCACTGTTGTGGCCTCTCCCATTGCGGAGCACAGGCTCCGGACGCGCAGGCTCAGCTGCCATGGCTCACGGGCCCAGCTGCTCCGCGGCACGTGGGATCCTCCCGGACCGGGGCACGAACCCGCGTCCCCTGCATCGGCAGGCGGACTCTCAACCACTGCGCCACCAGGGAAGCCCCTGGAATGTCTGTTTTTTATGAGCTGAGCTGGAAGTCATAGAGCCTTAAAGCCTAGACCAAATGCAGAAGAAACGTTACTCTTGGTCCTTTGTCCTCTATGTTCTTGGTCCTAAATCTTGATCCATAATCTCTCTTTGCAAGAGCTGAAAAACAAACAAACACATAAATTCAAGGAAACCAGGAAAAGGGTGAGAATTTGTCTCCCTGAAGGTTAGAAGATTTATCGTCAAGCATCCTTCCACTTTTCCTTTCCCCACACTTGTCCCTGCTTGGCCAACCAAGGGAAGAGGTTTTCTGCAGCCTGTTAATATTCCTGGCCCTTACTGAATCACGCATATGGAAGCAACCAAGGAAGAGTTTAACCTCTGCTCAGAATACCAAAATCTCTGGCTCCTGTCAGCATGGCCTATATGAGCTTTTCTCATCATTCAGGTTATGAAATTTAACTGAGACTGTATATCTAGTAAATGGCAGGACCCGTATTTAAATCCAAAGTTAGGAAGTTCTGTCTCTATAGCCAATGTGCCTTCTATTTCACTACACTTACTCTCTGTGTGAAAGAAATCTAATTTTCCTATGATATG
The DNA here is from genome assembly GCF_008692025.1 of Phocoena sinus. Classification (NCBI taxonomy): domain Eukaryota; kingdom Metazoa; phylum Chordata; class Mammalia; order Artiodactyla; family Phocoenidae; genus Phocoena; species Phocoena sinus. The sequence continues at coordinate 44,599,949 of NC_045770.1, forward strand.
GGTTTCTTGCCTATGCTTTACTTTCCCTGCATTGTCCTCTTGCTACATGCCTTTGGTGCTTCAGAGAACACTAATGAGGCTTTAGAGATCAATTCACAGAATTTAGGTTGGTTGGTATACTTAGAGAGTCCTAATTTTTCTTCTAATAGGACTTGGATGGGTAATTACTTACAATAGATTTATTTGCTCCAAAGAACTACATTGGTCTCTGTAGTTATAGCAGGGTGTTGATGTTCTTGAATTTAGCTTTTGCAATGTTGCCTATGCAAAAGGGAACCCAGAAGCCTGTGATATGGAGTAGTTTACTGCTGTATTGAGACACAAACAGGAATGTCCAATCCAGAGTTATATAGGAGCAGGTCCTTTGGCCAGTTGCCAAGTACCTGCATGGCAACATCCTTTCTTATCCTCCGTTTGCAATTATTTATGCATTTCAGGAAAAAAAATATTTCTGGAATTTAAAGCCTTTCACATTTATGGGAATCCCAAAATCTGTGGATGTATCACTCTCAAATGTCAGAGGTTGACTGATATGCCTCTGAACTGTCATTCTCTCAGGACTATATAACCTATGACTTTGTATATCTCAGTAGGGCATACTTGAGACATAGGTCATATACCAGTAGAAATAGTTCTAAATGTTGCATTTTGTATAATGGCGTGCCCTGTAAAAGCCAGACCACGCTTAAAAGCCCTCTGCCTATACCCACATCCCTTCCATTCATGTAACAGTTTGCTATTAATAAAAATATTTTTAATTTCAGATGTTTCACATTTGCTCCTCATGGCCAGACTGGGAGGTAGAATAGCAGGTATCATTTCTTCAGGTTTATTGATGAGGAATGTGTTGCTCAGGGCTCTTAGGAGTCTTGCCTCAAATCTTGCACTTAGGGAGTGATCCAGATGAGACTTAAATCCAGGGCTCTTAACTATCAGAGCCAACTCTTTCCATCATTTCATGACATCCCTTGGTTAATACATCAGGAGTTTCTCTCATCACCAGCTATAATAGAAAAAAAATCATTTATTTATGAAATATTTACTGAGTGCCTGCTATATTCTGAACAACGTAAGTGGCACTGGAGATTTGAGGTGAATAAAATATGAGTCTTATCCTCAAGGAACACATAATTTGCTATGGGAGATAAATAAATAAATAAATAAAGTGATTGTGTTTTGCAAGTAATCTAACGAAGGTTTAAAAAAGAGTACCACATAACCACAAAGTATTACATAACTCTACCTGGGATGATCCAAAAAGGATTTGATAGGACATAATCTCCTTTTGTCCAGAGAATTACATGGCCCACAGAAACAGTAGTGTTTCAGCTTAGGAGTCCTAGGTAAGAACCGTACTAATTTGGGGATCAGGAGATTTGATTTTAAAGAACTAATTTACAGAGTGACTTTGGCAATTTTTTTCCCCTTTTGGGCCTCAATTTCTTCATCTGTGAAATGAAAGGATTAAGCTAAATGATAGGTAAGTTCCTTTCCTGCCCCAAGGATTTATTTTATTTTATTTCTTTTGCTTTTCTCACAGATGTGCATAAATTCCCTGTAGGGCTGTTTTCAGAAATTGCTTCTTAGATTTTTTTCAAGTAGAAACTCATTCATGATGTCAGTGTCTCTTTTCACTGGGAGGTTGGCTCTAATTCCCATTGTCTATCGGCCCACAGAGCCTGTTGTTTGCCAGGAAGTCTGGGACCAAAGCCCAGACTGTTTCAGTTGGAATTACTGATTTGTGCTTCACTGCATTATTCAGTATTTGGTTTGAGCTGGGCACTTTCTAAATTATTCTTGCCATTCTCATTTCTGTAGGTAAAGGATAAGAAAATGTGGATTGAGAGATCTTTTGACTTCTATTATCCTACAACTGCTGTGACCATAGGTAAACAAAAAAGCCAACATTGCTCCTGAGAAACCCAAGGCAGGTGGCCATGTATGTCCACATGCAAAATTAGACTGAAATCATATCTGCTTTCCATTAAAGGTGCTGAGGGTCGTATTTTATGTTTGGAATGTCTTTATGGTATGCACTTCTAATTACTTATATTATTCATTTCATTGTCTATCCATATTATCTATAACCTCACTCCCTCAAAAGAAATTGGACTAATAATTTGGACCTTATCCTTCAAAACTCTCCATGTACGTACCTATGAATATCACAATTTATCATATATATATAATAATGTATAATTCTCTTGAAATACACATTTGCATAGGCTTTTATGAAAATGAGATCACACTACATATACTGCTCTGTAGTCCCTAATTATTGCGGATGAGTTTCCATGTTAAATGGTTAGTTTTAAATGTTCACTTTTAATCTTCACAAGCAATTTAGAAAGTCAATAATAAAGATTTAGGTTGGATCAAATGTATACTATTACAAACAGAAATGCAATGAAAATTCTCATATGAAAAGATGCAGACAGTTTTCTTTAAGACCAATTTCTAACCGCAAACTGAATTAAAGGCTACTCACTTTTTAGAACTCTTATGCACATTACCAATTTGCCCTCAAATAAAGGACATGAGAGTCTGTGCTTTCATATCTTTGTCAACACTGGATACGAAGTAGCAATTAATTTTAGGAAAACAAAAGCCTACGTTTTTTTCAATATATACCTTTCTCACTTAATATACATGTAGAGCTATCTTAGAACAAGTGTCAAGGTTGCACCTTTGACTCCTCTTGAGTTTTCTCTAGTTTTTCATATAGACTAGGTTCCACATTGTACTTTTTCATGCTTTTAGAAGATTAATAGAGCACAGCAACACAACTTTGACTGAAAAGCCAGGATTTTAAATCCCAACTCTTTCCCAAACATCCCTATCTATAAAATAATTATGACCATCTTAATAATTTTGTACAGCACCATATACTTTTCAAAAACTTCCCGTATTTATTCTCTCATTTATTTTCTATACCAGTGTTGTTAAAACTGCAGAAAAGATCTGACATTTAAAGATTAAAAGTTCACTTTTGTTGAACAGAGAATTATGAATTTAATGATGTGAGATGAAGACTGTTGTTCTCTGTCCTGCCCAATTACCCAACAGTGACCAACTTTCCATTTAAGATTTTTCTTTAAAGTAAGCTACATTTTAAAATGTCTTTGACTTATTGCAAGTTCCCACTCATTCATACCACAGAACTATTTTCTATGTACTATACCAAACTTAGAGTCAAGATTCCTAGCTCCAAATACAGTGCCTTGTACATAATAAATGTTCAATAAAGTCTTTGGAATGAGTGGATGAAAAATAGTAAGGCATAGTACCTACCCTCAAATGATTTTTCCGACAAATGGAGAGGACAGAAGGAAAAAAGTTAATTAAATGATGTTGTCAAATTCAATGGTAAGATCGAGAGCAGAGTTGAATGCCACCTAACACTGATTTAGGTGGGAGGAAAGCATTTAGCGTCAGAAAAAATTTCCATCAGAAATTGATATTGACCTGGGACCTAAGGCCTGAATAGGAGTTTGTTACTTGCTAAGTGAGAGAGGAAAAACCGGGCAAGAAAGGTAATGGGATTTCAGCGAGTGAGAAAAGTACAGGGTAAAAAAGTATTATAAAATGCATAGATGGAAAAAACAGCATGGTATTGTATCCTACACTACAGTATTTTAGGTTTATTAATTTGTATGCTTATGTCATATCTCCAATTAAGTTTATTATTTTGTATGCTTATGTCTGAATCAGGCATGTATAATACCGGACCCATGGCAGATATAGTTGATTCCTCTTTTGTGACCTCTCATGCACAGTGGAAATCAGTCATGAAAAACATCCTGGCACTTAAAAAAATAATTACATTCCTTACTATTTATTACCTGACTGTTTTTATCATCATGAATTTCTACAGAAGTGACAATATGGAATTGAAGCCATACATGATTTCTGATCCAGTTCTCTATCGCATGAAACTGCATTAATTCACTAAATTATGTAGTGAGTGTCATGTATGTCTTTTAAATTGTGTCTTCCATAAAACTTGGAAGAAAATCTTATTCTTTGTAAAAATCAAATTCATTTATTCAATATATATTTATTAAACATCTTTTGTTCCAACAACAAAAGATGGTAGCTGCCCTAAACAAAACAAAATACTACGAAACAAAAAACGCTTAGAGTTTGATGATTATTTTAAATGGGTGATTCCTAAGAACTAAAATATATAGCAGGAAACCCAAATGCTGGAAACAGCTCAAATACTGACCTTGCTTTGCTTTCATTAGCTAACCACAGGACTGATTCCTTAAACCACATTTGCTCATGGATCTTGTCTTTCCCACTACTTATTTTTAATTATGCTGGAAATGCAATCAGTCCTGAAGATCAGGAATAGTGTTTATGCTAGCAGTAATAGTACACTAGGCAATTTAATTATATCCTTGAGATGATTTTCTGGACCAATTAGTTGAACCCGTTTTCTCTGAGTAATTCATTGTAGTCCATTTCAAATTACTAATACATGTCATTAACTAAGTAACAATCCAGAAGACTGGCTAATTGTTTTTGCTCTTTTACCAAGAAAGCTTCTGAAATGTCTCTCTAGGGCCCTTCTATGCAGTAGGGACATACGGAACTATGAACTATTTTGTTTTCTCAGGCTAAGAGACCCACCATGGTATGCACGTTGGCAATGTAGCAAAATGGCTAAAAACATGGACGGAGTTCCAAGTCTCAGTACCTGCACTTACTAGAGAAATTATTTGGGGCAAGTTACATAATCTCTTTAAGGCTTCGTTTACTCATTTGTAAAATGAGTAATAATAATAGGATCTAACTGATAAGGTTGCTGTAAAGATAGAGTAATATCCAGGCTAAGAATGTATCACAAAGCCTTGCACGAAATAAGTGTACCATACCGTAGATACCATTATTATTATTACCAGTAATTAGTTATTTCGAATGACTTCACAGATGTCTTCAAGCAGTAATGTCATGAAAAATAATTCTTTATTTACCTTTCCCTATTAGATAATCCATCTTAATAGACAATATTCATGGTCAAGTTACTTGCCCTTCTTTTCCAGCTGCATGGTCCAGTTCAAGCCTTACCTCTGTGGTGTCCCTGTGGGAATCACAACACTGCCGCTTGAACTTGAATAGCTCCTGTTATGTAGCACGGAGGGCATTGGGATGTCCATGAGATTGGATCAAATACAGTCAGCAGCTGTCTAACCTTGGTCAAGTCACTTCCTCCTCTCTGGGATGCTGCTTTCTCTTGTGAAATAAAGGCCCCTTCAGTTCCAACCTGCTGTCATCTCTCTCGTGAAATTCTACCAATGAGAATCTCCATTCCTTTCAACTCATTCTCATATTCCTCTAACAGGGGTCCTACCATCTTTCCACATGTTCCAGCTCTGAGTATTCAAATACTCGTGCTTATCCTAATCTGAAATTTTTGTCAATTCTACTCATTTCAGTTTGGTCTTTGGTCATTATAGCCACATAGCCAAAGTTGGTTCTCATGTAATGCACCTTGGAGGATGGTAATCAGGCCCTATCAGAGTTCTCTGGGCTTTACATCCACAGTTGTCTTAGCTATTTCTCATATCAACTGGGCTCCAGACTCATGGAGAATATGGACCCTTCATGAAGTCCATCCACGAGGCAGATCCATGAGGATAAGAACGTACTTTGGAGCCTATTTATTTATGCAACTTGGCAAGGCACCATGACCCTCCAGTGACAGGATGGGACTCCTCACCTTAATACCCTCCCTTAATAGTACCTTCATCCTCTCCATTGTTCAGCCTTGAATCTCCTGGAATATGCATATATTTTATTTTCAAGTTTGGTTGAGTTTACCTCCATGATGTTTCTCACATCCATTCCCACTGATTCCCTTTACTTCAAGTTCTTATCTCAATTGTAATAAATTTTTCACTGGTCACTTTGCTTATTGTGTCTTCACCTTGGTTCATCTTCTAAAGTTCTAGCAGAATATTCCTCTCAAAATATCATTCATCCAAAAGTCTGTGATCCGACCCCAACCCGATTCTCCAGACTCACCACTCTATCCCAGACCTGCCAGAGAATTTTAAGCCATGGCAAATAATTTTGACTTAATAAAAGCAACAAGTACCTACAGAAGAGTTTTTCAGAAGGGAATGAAATAACATTATTAGAAAGGTTGTTTTACTTTCAGTGCAAAGAATGGATTGAATATGGGTAATAGGTAATATGAGAGTCAGATAAACCATTTGGAAGGTTGTTGCATCAGTCCACGTGAGAGATGCTTGTGCCCTAAAGAAGGGTAACACAGATGGGAATACATAAAAATGGGCATGCTCCAGACATGGTGAGGATTCCAAGACCGATATTAATTATTCCTCCTTGTCTGTCCTTTCCCACCTGTTCCTGTTCTCATCAGTCCCTTCCTTTTTGCCTCAGTGCCTGAATGTGTCTGTATTCCAATGTGAGCAAATATGATTGGCCCTCCTGGTAGGTTTGTCCTGGCTCTAGTTCTACAATATTAGACAATGACTATATAATAAAATAGAAAGAGATTCTAAGCTTTACTCAGAAATACATTGTAATTATTTATTTATTTATTTATTTATTTTGCGGTACGCGGGCCTCTCACTGTTGTGGCCTTTCCTGTTGCGGAGCACAGGCTCCATACGCGCAGGCTCAGCGGCCATGGCTCACGGGCCCAGCCGCTCCGCGGCATGTGGGATCTTCCCGGACCAGGGCACCAACCCGTGTCCCCTGCATCAACAGGCGGACTCCCAACCACTGCACCACCAGGGAAGCCCAATACATTGTAATTTTTATTTCTATATCATGTTTGGCACTTTGTAATTTTTAAGGAATTTTTAAAATGCATGCGTATATTCTTGAATCTATGAGAATTTTTTTAATTCTATGAGAATAGGGAGTGGTATGATTCCTTATAAGACCACTAAGAAACTTTTTTTCAAGACAGTACTATTAGATGGCAGTAGTTTAGGATCAAAGCCATGTCTTATACTTTTCTTACCTTTCCTAAAGTACCAAAATATATCATGTGGGACAGGCTAAATATTGGGTACCAACTAAGTAATGATTGAGTTGTTGATAGAAATTCCTGACTTTAAAATTTCCTTCTTAAAACAGAGATGTAAGTTGGAGTTTTATTAGTCTTATCTCTAAAAATTCCCCTTATTTTCAATGTCACTGTCATCTGTACCAGAAATCAGAGAAGTCCTGTCATAGACATGTTTTGCTTTTTTGAATGCAGTATGTTAATGGCAAGTCATAAAAAGAGTAGTTTCCCTGGCCACCACATTTGTTTAGTTCTCTCCTACTTTGAGATTTGGCACCAATTGTGCTAATTCTGGCCCATAAATAGCTCAAATTAGAATAATGGAACAAATATCTCAAGTTCCCCGTGACTGATTTTGCCCAGGTAAAATTCATACATGCAGACTCATCTAAGCATGAGATGGACTATTTCTGGAGCATAAATATCTGTGAGATTTGTAGGTCCCCACTAAGTAAACAGTGCTATTGGTTTGATTGTAGGACTCAACCCTCTAATGCCTCCACAAAAACAAGAGAAAAATCACAGTTTGGGTAATAAAATTGGGTGCTGAGATGAAGCAGCGTAAATGTTGTCTTGTTCCTGGGATTCTACATTCTATCCCACTTGATCTCCCAGCTTTCTTTGATTTCCACAGATGTCCTTCTGCCTAGTTTGCATATGATCAGGTAATGGATGCCTTCAAATCCATTTTACTCTTCTTTCAGCTAAGCTAAAATGGAATGTTACAAATAATTGAATAGGAAATAAGTGACATAAAAGCCCCTGAGAAAAACAAATGAAGTTACAGAGCACAAGGTAAATACTAATTAAATGAAGGAATGCAAACTTCTGTCCAAAGATTAAATATGAATTAGCGTCAGCTCCATTTCTGACTATGCCACAAAATTGTAAGCTTTTAAAAGATTGATATAATGCCTTAAAATAATTTAAACCTCCTTTATTTAATAGTACTGTGTCCCCATATACTTCAGCATATATTATAATGATGACAATTTATTATGTATCGATATTCCATAATTCTGAGATAATAGGAAAAAACCCAGCTGTACAAGTTATCTATGGTATGTCCATTTATTGAGCCGCTACTTTGTAACAGGAGATTTACATCTGTTACCTATCTCATCAAGAGAACTTGGAGGTAGCTCAACATTAATGGAAGCAGCTTAGCATTTGTTGAAGAAGGTTCCAGGCTTTAGGTTTTAAATAAAGAATACAGAGAAAATAAGACAAAGTTACTCTTATTAAGCATCTTATTATGTTTCCCCACATTTATGTTTTCAACCCACAATTCTCTCCTGAGATCTTCACCCACATATGCAATTTTCAATTCACTTTTCATAGGCACCTCAAACTTAGCTAGAATGAAGCAAAGTTATTATCTTAATATCTAAAGCTCCACCTGCCTTCTTCTTTGGAAGTTTCAGTCTTGAAAAATGAGAGTCATTGTAGAAACTTTTTTAAGAACCTTAACCCTAAAGTCTAATTCATTCCTGTATGTTCATTCCTCTGCATTTACACCACTGCTGCTTTCAGACCTTCATTACCTCTGGCCATTGCTATGGTTTCGTATTTGGTCTTCCTGCATTCCCTCCACCATCCTTGCAGTTCATCTTCTTTACTGCTGCCAGAGTGATCTTTCTAAAATTTAATTCTACTGTTCCAATTTCCAGAGGCTCCCCCATTGCCAAAAAGATCAAGTTCAAATTATCTATCACTGCATTTAGAGCTCTTCATAGTCTAGCCCTTGCCATCCTCTCTAAACCTGTCTTTTGCTGTGTTCACTCTTGCTGTTACATGCTCCAGCTTCACTTTTTCAAAGTATATCACGTTATTTCCTACATCCAGATCATTAGCTCTGTTGCCTAAAATGACCTTTCCCCTTATCTTTATTCTTCATTTTTACTTCATGATTTTTCTCCATCTTCCATCTTAGGCATCCTGTCCTCTCATACTATCCTAAAAGTCTATTTCCATGTCATAGACATTTAAACCCATATATTTGTTTTTAAATGACTTGCTACACCTTATCTCCCAGTGATTTTTTATATTTCAAAAGAGAAAGTTTCGTGCTTCATCTAAAGTTATAAATCTGATAGGGTGAGGTTTTTTGCGGAGTGAATATTGCTGATCAACATGGCTGTTACACAACAATAATATATAAAATTGTTTCATGTGTAGGTTTTTTGTTTATTTGCTTATTCAATAAAGATGAGTAAGACAGAATCTAGGTACTCAACAAATTTAGAGTTTGATGGTAAAAACAGTCACATAAATTGGTAAGTACAGTACAGTGTGGTATTGTGTACAAATTATATGAATCATATGAGTGAATTAATGGGTAGATAGATGGGAAAATAAAATATAGTGCAAAAACTACATAGAAGGTCTGGAAGAACACCTAGAAGTTGCCTGGCACATAATAAATGATCAATAAATAATTGTGAGATGAATAGGTTTTAGACATTAGTTAGTGATTTTTTTTTTTTTTTTTTTTTTTTTTTTGGGTACGCGGGCCTCTCACTGTTGTGGCCTCTCCCGTTGTGGAGCACAGGCTCCAGACGCGCAGGCTCAGTGGCCATGGCTTACGGGCCCAGCCACTCCGTGGCATGTGGGATCTTCCCGGGGAACAAACCCGTGTCCCCTGCATCGGCAGGCAGACTCTCAACCACTGCGCCACCAGGGAAGCCCTAGTTAGTGATTTTAATAGCATCAAGGAAGACTTTATTTGGTATGTAGTACTAATTAAACCTTGAAGAAGATGAGAGGTTTGTGTAGAAATACAAGGAAAGGAAGTATGGTGTAGGCCAGAGGAGTGGTGTGTGCAAAAACATGAGGGCATAAAAAAGAGCATGGGAAGCAGCAAGTACTTTGACATCATTATAGCACAGAACTTACTGTAGGAAGAAGTGGAATAAAGATCTCTGGAACTGGTGAACTTTTAATTTTGTCTAATAGCTATTCTGTCGACTAGGGAATGCCAAAATGTGGTTTGAAGACTTAGAAGTTTTCCCTTGAGTTTTTAATATGGTACCAGAAGGAGGTAGTTAAGAGGTTTCTGTCACTCCAAAAGATAGGCCTCATGACGAGATTTTTAAAATGTTTACAAGTTCTCTTGTATATTAAAAAATCTTTAAAAGTGGCTAAATATAATAAACTTGAATAATAAATGTTTCAATTTATGACACAAAATGAAAAGTATTCTATATGGCAGATAGCTTTAACTGACAGATAGACTTTACCTAAATGACTCATTCTTAAATTTTCACTTACAGAAGATTTTGTTTTTTGGCTTCTGTGCTACTTAAACTGAACATTGCCTCTAAACCCTGACAGTTTATCTCACTACCCACAATTTCCTTCTTATTAAGTATATTATCCTTCTTTACTTCCTGGGTTGCCATTCATCTGTCAGTCATAGATTATTACAGCTAGAAGGGACTTTGGCAATTATTTGTCCTGTATTCCTCCTTATCCAGATGTTGTAACTGAGGACCAGAGAGGAGAACTAACTTTACTGATTTCACATCTGGGCCTGGTTTGGAGCATGGTTCTAATTCTTGGTCCAGTGATCTTTCCTTTAATGTGTTATTAATCCAAGAAGACCCTGGCTTTTCTTCTAAGTTAATCACCCTCTTTATCAATACACTCCCCGAGAGGTCAATAAGAAGATGGATGCCCACACAAGTACTGATAATTTATGGTAAAGGTGCCATAGACTCTCCATCAAAATATCAATTTTGATATTTTTCAACAACAAAGAAAAACAAACAACCCAGTCAAAAAATGGACAGAGGGCTTCCCTGGTGGCGCAGTGGTTGAGAGTCCGCCTGCTGATTCAGGGGACACGGGTTTGTGCCCCGGTCCGGGAAGATCCCACATGCCGCGGAGCGGCTGGGCCCGTGAGCCATGGCCGCTGAGCCTGCGCATCCGGAGCCTGTGCTCCGCAACCGGAGAGGCCACAACAGTGAGAGGCCCGCGTACCCAAAAAAAAAAAAAAAAAAAAAAAAAACCACAAAGAGATACCATCTCACACCCGTTAGAATGGCCGTTATCAAAAAGGCAAGAAATAACAAGTGTTGGAGAGGGTGTGGAGAAAAGGAAACCTTTGTGCACTGTTGGCGGGAATGTAAATTGGTGCAGCCATTATGGAGAACAGTATGGAGGGTCCTCAAAATATTAAGAATAAAACTGCCACATGATGCAGCTATTTGACTTCTGGGTATTTATCCGAAGAATACAAAAACACTAATGCAAAAAGATATATGTGCCTCCAAATTCGTGGCAGCATTATTTACAATAAGCAAGATAAGGAAACAACCTAAGTGCCCATCGAAGGATGAATGGATAAAGATGTGGTATGTACACCTCCTCCCGCCACAAACACACACACACTGGAATACACTCAGCCATGAATAAAGAAGGAAATCTTGCCACTTGTGGCAACATGGATGGAACTTGAAGGTATTATGTAAGCGAAATGCGTCAAATGGAGAAAGGCAAAGACTATATGATTTCACTCATGTGGAATATAAAACAAGACAAAAAACCAAAATAAACAAACAAACCAAACCAAACAAAAACAAACACATAGATACAGAGAGAAGAGTAGGGATTACCAGAGGATTGGAGGTGTGGGAGGACGAAATGGGTAAAGGGGTCTGACACATGGAAACTAAGCTTTTGGTGATGAGCATGCTGTAGAGTATACAGAAGTCAAAATACAATGTTGTACACGTGAAGCTTACATAATATTATAAGTCAGTGTTACCTCAATTATATATGAGTTTTCATTCTCCCCTTAGGCTATTATGCATTTTACTGTCTCTGAAAAGTTATATCTAACTGCTTACATCTCCACTTGTATTTTGTAATATAGCTTTCCATATACAATTTAATAGCCCCTTTTCCAGTTTCCCTAGCAACTGACCAAACTGGAAAACAACGTAGTTGCTTTAAACAGAACTGGAAATTAGGGAAAAAATTATAACCTGTTCCTATCATAGTCACATTTTCTGAAATCTCAGATAATTTAAACATATTTTTAAAAATTTGCTCTCACTACTTTTATAGCCAAGGACGACCATGTCTCTCTTTGTTCATAATTAGAAGAGATGTCATGTGAAACACAGATCCTGTGGAACACAATATAAAACCATCATTTCAGTATTTTTGGTAATGGAATTATTAGATAAATATGATTTATTTATTCATAAAAGTCCTTTCCACCACCCCAACGTTTTCATATACTTTACCGTCTCACATTGTCCCTGGCCTCTCCCCACTCTATTCTTCCTCTTTTCTGTTCTTCCAATTTAAAATTCTTCATATTTTCTTTCTTTTTGTAAAATATTTATTTATTTATTTTGGCTGCATATTTTCTTAACATACAATTTTACCCCTATGTTTGATCTGCTTGCTTTCTTCTAAAAACTTACCATCAGGTTTATCTGTCATATCCAAAGGGCCCATCCGGTTTATTTTACAAAACAAAGAAAAATCTTTTTAAAAAGTTATTCTGATCTAAGGAGTAAAGACGAGTAAGGAGATGTTTCTTTCAAACCTAATGTTCAGCAACCTCAGCTACTAAGACAGCAGGATGTAAAGAGGATAGTATTTGCAGCAACATATAAAACACCCACTTCGCCAGAGAGATGAATAAACTGTCTCCCCTTGAGAAATGCACAGCTTAATGGTGAAGACGGGCATGGTTGGAACCTATATATCCACCTACCTACTTAACTTGGATATTACACAGGCCTTTCAAACTTAAAATGTCAAAAAAAGAAACTAGATTTCCATCCCTTTCCCCCTAATTAGGTCAGACTCCCCATTTCAGCAAATAACATTATTACATTACAAGGCCAGGGAGGCCAGAGTCAGCAAAGAATTCTTGGAGGAAATGATAGCTGAGATGACTTTCATTTACCTATCAAACTCCTACCCATCATTCAAAACGCATCCCAAGTGTTACCTCCGCCTGTTGCCACTGTATCTTATGCATACTTCCATTTCATTATGGCACATGTTTATAATCTGTTTCTCTCTTAGGCCATGAGCTTCTTGGTGCCAGGGACCAAGTTACATTCCTGTCTGCATATTCAAAACCTGGCGCAGTGCATGGCAAACACTTGATGTCTCACGGACAAATAGGCATAAGAGTGGAGATTAGAAAATGTGTGCTTCCTATTGGTGCTTCTGAATTAGCAGGATTTCAAAGTAATTGATCAAGCATCTCATCTGATGTTTCAATATATGATTAGATGATACTGCATTATCTTTGAACCTGAGGCAAGCATGAGAGCGCTGACAATAAAAGCACAGGATTAGCCTGTTTTCTTTCCAGTAGTTACTTTTCACCCTGCCTGCAGCCAGATGGTTCACAGCCGCTATCACTGTTGCTAGCCATGTCAAAAAAGACAAAATATAGATACAGTAAGTCCCCTGCGTACGAACCTTCAAGTTGTGAACTTTCAAAGATGCGAACGTGCGTTCACATGTCCAATTACGTAAGTTAGTTCACGTGTCTGGCGTACATTGTCACGTGTGTGCATCGTCTACAAGTGGTTGTGCTTTTGTGTACTTCACTGTACTGCATAGAGTACAGTAGTACAGTATCTTTATTTCAAGCCCAGATGTCCAGAAGCAAGCGTAAAAAGAGTGGTGATGTATCTGGTACTACTGTACTTTACAAAGTACTGTACCGTAAGATTAAAAATGTTTTTTGTGTGTGTGTTTGTTTGTTTTTTATGTATTATTAATGTGAAAAGTATTATAAACCTATTACAGTACAGTACTATATAGCCGATTGTGTTAGTTGGGTACCTAGCCTGACTTTGTTGGACTTACGAACAAATTGGACTTACAGATGCACTCTTGGAATGGAACTTGTTCATATATATAGGGGACTTACTGTACTCTTTTCTTGCTGATTTCTTTAACGCTAAAATTATCAATAAAAATTTGAGGTTTCATTTCATCAGTTATAGCAAGCCTTTCCTAGACATTTATTATTTGCAAATATCTTTAGTAAAAGTGACTAATTGGGTCAAGCAACCGAATGCTTTGACTGCATAATATTGTGTGTATGAGGATTATATATCATTTACCAAAATGTGTTTTTAATAACATAACTACACACACGATATTCTTAGATATGATTGCTCAGCAGCCTTAAGTGCCCAGTGGTTTTTCTTAACATGTAGATGTTTTGAAGTCACAAGGAATATGACAGTACAAATCTTCATTCCATCCTTCTCAATTCATTTCTTAAACAATTCTTAGTCCATTTCCTTTTGCTCTATTCATCTCCACGTTGAGCTTTAGCATAAGCTAGCCTTTCTTCTTCAGAACGTAGAAAAGCATTTAGAGATCATGCTCTCTACATTTAGAAACTGAGTGAAATAACTACCAATACAGAAAGAATAAAATTCTGGTGAAGTCTGTAATTTGTTCACAGAACTATTTATTTGAAGGTTGTTAATTATAAGGGAACATAATTGCAATTTTAATGTTACTAAGTAACCAAATGCTTACCATGGAATCATTTCAGTTGAGATAGAAAGATAATCCCGTACACACTACCTCCACTGACAACCCTCTGCAGAATATATTTGGAATCTTTTAAGAGCTCTGTCTAATGCTAGTAATCAAAATGTTCTGCTTTTTTAGTGCATTAGTTACCATAGTGTGATAAATTGAATATAGAATTTTACATCTGAAGATCTCTTGAGAATGGTTTCAACATGTTAGCTTCGGTTGGGTCTTGTTAATTATATGTCATAGAGGGAGCTGTAAAAATATTTCAAGATAAAATTGCCAGAAGGGATTATATGATGGAGGTAACAGTTAAATATTTGCAGCATATGACCTTTATCTGCTAATCGGGTTTATGGACTTGCCTTGCATTTTGGATAATTCTGAAAGGAGAAATGAATTCTGCATTTACTGAATCATTTTTTTTTTTAACTTTCATTTCCTAATGCCTCTGTTATCTTCACTCGTAAGGTGAGTAACATCTGCCCATGTCAACACAGTTTTGATTCAGCAGAATGGGAGAGGATATAATATAGTGATAAAAAGTACAGGCTCTGGAGTCTAACAACCTGTGTTCTAGCCAGTCAACTTCCGTGATATTGGGTTATTCACTTAGTCTCTCTGAACTTCATTTTCCTCCTCTGTATTTAGTGGAGGGCAATATCTACCACACAAAATTACTGTCATAATTAAACGTGATTTGCACTCAAAGCACTCAGCACAAAATCTGGCAACTAAGTAAGAGTGGGCTCAGTGGAAGGAGAGTGACGATCAAGTACTCCTCCACTGGGCACAAGAATGGAGAGGAGAAGTGTGCTCCCATGGGTGGTTGTGAACAAGCAGATTTTTTTTTCGTCCTTTTTTTTTTTACATCTTTATTGGAGTATAATTGTTTTACGATGTTGTGTTAGTTTCTGCTGTATAACAAACTGAATCAGCTATATGTATACATATATCCCCATAACCCCTCCGTCTTGAGCCTCCCTCCCACCCTCCCTATCCCACCCCTATAGTTAGACACAAATCATCGAGCTGATCTCCCTGTGCTATGTGGCTGCTTCCCACTACCTATCTATTTTATATTTGGTAGTGTATATATGTCAGTGCCACTCTCTCACCTCGTCCCAGCTTCCCCCTCCCCCCACCCCCTGTCCTCTCAAGTCCATTCTCTACATCTGTGTCTTTATTCCTGTCCTGCCCCTAGGTTCATCAGAACCTTTTTTTTTTTTTTAGATTCCATATATATGTGTTAGCATACGGTATTTGTTTTTCTCTTTCTGACTTACTTCACTCTGTATGACAGACTCTAGGTCCATCCACCTCACTACAAATAACTCAATTACATATCTTTTTATGGCTGAGTAATATTCCATTGTATGTATGTGCAACATCTGCCTTATCCATTCATCTGTCGATGAACATTTACGTTGCTTCCATGTCCTAGCTATTGTAATTAGAGCTGCAGTGAACATTGTGGTACATGACTCTTTTTGAGTTATGGTTTTCTCAGGGTATATGCCCAGTAGTGGGATTGCTGGGTCATATGGTAGTTCTATTTTTAGTTTTTTAAGGAACCTTCATACTGTTCTCCATAGTGGCTGTATCAATTTACATTCCCACCAACAGTGCAGGAGAGTTCCCTTTTCACCACACCCTCTCCAGCATTTATTCTTTATAGATTTTCTGATGATGGCCATTCTGACTGGTGTGAGGTGATACCTCATTGTGGTTTTGATTTGCATTTGTCTAATGATTAGTGATGCTGAGCATCCTTTCATGTGTTTGTTGGCAATCTATATATCTTCTTTGGGGAAATGTCTATTTAGGTCTTCCACCCATTTTTGGACTGGTGGTTTGTGTTTTTGATATTGAGCTGTATGAGCTGGAACAAGGAGAGTTTTACACTAAGTGGTTGGGAATCGTGTCTAATGGATTGGTATATGATTAGGTGACATTGCCTTATCTTTGACACCTAAGCAGGGCATGAGATTGCCGTGGACCCAAACAGGATATCTGCTTACTTGCTTTCCAGTAGTTGCTTTCCACCCTGCCTGCTGCTGTAAGATTTCCTAGACAGAAGAATGTGGAAGGTAAAATGTGTAGCAAATGGATCTCTGGGAGAAAAACAGGGAATGGGGAGGTGACATGGAGGGAGCTTGGTTTATAACATTATGAGAACTTGGAAAGAAATGTGCATCAAAGTGGGTTCCTGTAAACTGGTATGAGGCTGGCACAGCACTTCACTGATTATGGGGAATTATTTTTTCTTTTGTGTATAGAAGGATTCACTGCTAGCAGATTTATGGGATCAAAAGATGGAATGTAAGAGTAATCACTAGTGTTTCCTATGTGCCAGCATGTAAGGTGCTTTGCAAGCACTAACCCATCTAATCCTCCCAAAACCCTGTAAAATGGGTGTTTTGTACATTTTAGAGATAAGAGAATGAAAGTTAAGATATTTTCTAAGTGCAAATGAAAAGGACTAGAAATGCTCCTTCGATTCTGTCATAATATGTCAGTTGCTGCCTCAGTCATAAGGATGTTCTAGCATTCAAGATGAATATGGGTAGAGTTGTCCTCCTTACCCAGAGAGAGGAAAAGAAAAAATCATTAGTATCAGAAGTCAGGCTTCCGCAAAGTCACGTTTATTGTGTAGTAGACCTAACTCTGGGATACACACACTGCTCAAACTACTGCCTCTGCTTCGTTGCTTCCTTTGTCTTTGCTTTTACTCTGATTTCTGCTCAGACACACGTGCCTACCTGCATTCTTTTCTTTTCCTTCTTATTTCAGTGTTCTAGAGCCTGCAGAATTTTAAATAGTCAACTTGTATTGACAAACAGACAACATCTGGGGTGACAAACTATTATGTAATGGAAGCTCAGTCATAATGTATATGCACAATGAGGATATGACCCAATATTTAATACTGGATTGTTTACAGGATCCTAAAGACTCAGGGATGATTCTAATGAGCAAATCACTTGAACTAAGTCTATCACATTGAGTTTAATTTGAAGATAGCTCCAAATTACTGTAAAAGGATGGTTAAACTTCACTAAATCTAAGAGACAGCATCCGTATCTCTAACTATATGTAAAGATGCCTTCACTCTATTTTGGAAAGTGTGGAAACAAACACAGTGTTTAGAAAATAATTAATTTGGGCATGACTCAGCTGGATTTAGTGTCCAGCCTTTGGAGTCAGGAAGATTTTAGTTTCAGTCCTGGCTCTACCACAGTCTAGCATGGTGATCCCAGGCAAATGGCTTAATCTTCAAACCTCAGTTGTCATCTGTAAAATGGAAACAATATTAATTTTTAACTCATGAATTTGTTGCAAAGATAAAAGCCAGCAATGTCTGTAAAGGGCTCAACACATTAAGTCTGCCTGGCATACTTAATGAGTGGTCCATGAGTGCGTGCTGCCATCATCACTACTGATGTTTCCTCGGAAACCTGCTGGAACCACAGTTGATCAGTCTTGAACCATCTGAATCGACATTTTAACTATTTGGGCATCACGGTAATAAAGACAATTTTTCCCCCATAACACGGTGAAACCTAACATTTTCCAGTACCCAGAGCATACAGAGCTATAGCCTCATTTACAATAAGGACAATCTTAAATGAGCCAGTACATGTAAAAGCACAGGGTAGTGTCTGGCAAAAAATATGTACTTAGTAAAAGTTAGCCATTGCTATTACTGCTACTACTACTACTACTACTACAAGTATAATTGATGTTTTCTTATTAAAAATTCAATGTTTTCTTAGTTTTTGAAAAATTTAGACCTAACATATTTTCATAATTATCATGTGATACAAGGAGAAAAATCTGTAAAAACCTAAATAAATACAAATTATAATTTGGTGATTCACAATATTCTGTCAGTGCATAAACAAAAAATTTTTATCCAAGAGGGATAGCATATGAAGAAGCCTTGGAAGTGATGTGTGTAAATCCAGTACCGTGTCAGTGAGATTCTCAGGCTCCTGCTGTCTTGCAGCCACGTTGCTGGCAGCTAGAAGTGTCCCTGATTCCTCTGCACAGCATGGGATCTCAGCTCTGTTGGCCTGTCAGTTTCAACAGGTGTCACTGAGC
Organism: Phocoena sinus; assembly: GCF_008692025.1. NCBI lineage: Eukaryota > Metazoa > Chordata > Mammalia > Artiodactyla > Phocoenidae > Phocoena > Phocoena sinus. The sequence goes on from NC_045770.1 coordinate 44,618,631, forward strand.
TCAGAGGTGATTAGACCCAGGACGCTAGTTCCCCTGTGAGGCCAGAATGCCATGCCTGGGTTGTTGTATGGTCAGCACCTTGAGGATTCCTTTCTATGTTCACACTTAGCAGGAATCCAAGGACCCTTCTGAAAGTCACTGGGCAGCAGAACAAGCTCACTATTTGCCTGACAAATGGGCCTGGTTGGAAGCAACCAGGGGACCATCTGTGAGAATCAAACAAAGTTACAATGACTGGAATCACGGCCAGGAAAATCCAACCTGCTTGGAAATTCCAAGCAAAGGGCTGTACACCTTTGCTTCACTTAACTGTATATACAACATTATATGTGTGCAAAAGTGTGGATAGAGCGGTTTGAGTTCTGCATATATCCGTGAACAAATGAAAGACGCGTGCCTACACAATAAGGACTCATATATATCTTGTGAGGTCCATCTCTGTTTACGTAGTGTTTTCAGTTTTTGGAGTCAGATGTAAAGAGTGCTGATAATCAGAGAGACAGATCTTTAAAATGTTGAATCTTCTCTTCCCCTTCATGCTTTCTTTCTTAGCTACCCCTATGCCCCACGTACTCTTCAAAATAAGCCTTGCAACAAAAGATTACATCAAAAGAAAATACAGAACACAATAGCTTGATTGCCTCTCTACTGTCCCGTTAATTTGTTTTTCCAGCTCTAAATGCCATATGTACAGCTTCTCAAAAGACTAGGGTCAGCCTAAAGTGATTTTCAAGAAGTTTTAAGATTTCCTAGTGAAAAAAAATCTCCATGTTTTAATGACTACAGAAATGAGGTGTGTGAATAGCTCAAAGAACGATGCAAATGTGTCTCACTCTTGAGATCTGCTTCCATTGGTAATGGTAGTTTATTTTTGAGAGGTTGTCATATTTTCTCTGTTTCTAAGAACTCATCTGAGATATATTTATATATCTCCTAAATATATAGTCCGAAAATTCAAACTAATATTTGATAACATTCATGGACATTATGTATGTACCCTCAAATATATTACCTGAATTCACTCTCTTCACTCTAAAATAGATTCAGTGGTATCATTGTCCCCATTTTCCAGATGAGCAAACTGATCCACAAAGAAGTTAAGACACTTTCCCAGTATTGTATGACTGGAAAGTAGCTTGGTCAACCCTATCTAGGCAGGCTAAGAAAAGGAGTCTAAAACCATAACTAGTCTAAACCATGCTCACAACCATCTGTAGTGGGAGTTAAAAAAATTTTAAAAAGCCCAACCACTTAGTACTTTTACTAGTATTTTGGAAATTTTCAAAGATGGAGGTAATAGAGGAAACACTTGATTAGAAAAAGCAGCACAGTATAGTGGAGAAACAGCTTGGCATTATATTTAAGAACATTCCAGCAGGGAAGGCAAGTACTAAAATATCACTGCACAATTAATTGTTATCATTATAAGTGCTACAGGGAAAACACACAGGATACCATAAGTAAGCCAATTCAAAGAGGACTTTCCTAATCTCCCTTATTTCTGCAGGAAAGGATTCTGCAGAAGAATTGAAACTTGGAGAATAGGTTAGACTTTGCTAGAGAAAGGAGGTATAGGGAGAACATTCCAGGCATAGGGAGTAGCATCTCATTTTCTAGGGATGTAAAACCGAGTGGCTAGAACATGGAGAGCCAGAGGGAGAAGCACCAGTTGCACTAGTCCAGGAAGAGGTGATGAGGGCCACGACTAGGATGGTCCTCATGCTCAAGAGGGACAGGATGCAAGAGACATCATGGAGTTGGTGTTCATGGGCAGTGTTGACCTGTGTGGCGAAGAGGGTTGAGGTGAAGCTGCGGCTGTTGATGAGCTGTGGCAGATGAGCTGTGGCTTTTGCTTTTTGGTGACTAAGAGCCCAAATAAGGAAAGCTTTTAGTTGCAATATAGAAGTTAGGAGGAAGAGCAGTTTCAAGGGTGAAGAACCTCTTCCAGAGCTGTATGTCTAGGCAGGCATGAATGTGGGTGTGTGAGGATATTAATTTCTTTAATTCTGAAATTAGAAAGCTTTGATGTCATTTCCTCTTTCTCCTGAAAGAGCATAGAACAAAATGCTATTATTGAAACCTTCAGATAATTGGGGGTTTTCTAAATAGCAGGAAAGTTGAACACCAATCCAAACTCAAAACAGTGTTCTCCTGTTTCCTTAGCCTCCGTGGCAGTGTGATCCTTTATCCCCAGCACAACCCGATAAATTTAAGACACCGGAGAACAAAACATGGTACGCTTGTTTTCTTCAGAGCAAATGCCACCCTGGCTAGATTCAGCCAGATGAAGAATTGAAGGGATCTCAGCTTGTCTGCTGCTCCCAAATAGCTGTGAAAGGCTACATTATCCTTTCAGAGCTCCTATTTACAGCTCCAGCAGCTTAGCTAGACACTTCTGCATGTATCCAGGAGGTAGTTGAGAACAGTGGATAGAACACAACTTGAGACTGAACACCCCACCGTTTAAATACCCTGTCCACCATTTTCTCACTAATATGGTTACTTCAGTGGCTCTCTGAGCATCAGATTCTTCACCCATCAAGGATTTTGGTGAGAATTAAACTCCATAAATTCTTCAAGTTATTTATTATACAAAACGCAGCCCTGGTCTAGATAGAGTAAGCACTCAATAAATGGTAGCTTCTTTTATGTAACCCAGAAGAGAAGCAGGCAAGATCCTGCCTCCGTAGGGAGCAGTGAATGTGTTACATAAAATATATTTAAACTCCATGAAACCTAACTGAAACTATCCTAAATGACACATAATTTGAAACAACTCCTCTCCCCATTTTAACAGAGAAACATCTTTGCTTAAAAATACACAGATTAACTAAGAACAGAACCTTGAATTGATCATATAAATTCTGTGGCCACAGTGATACAAAAAAACAAACAAGCTGTCCAACAGAGCCACACGTATAATTTTAAATTTTCTAATGGCAACATTATAAAAGTGAAAGGAGCAGGTGAAAATTTTAATATTATATTTAATTTATCTAAAATATTACCATTTCAACATGTAACTAATATAAAAATTATTGAACTATTTTTCTTTCTCTTTTTTGGTGCTAAGTCTTCAAAATCATAAGTGTGCTTTACACTTTCAGCACATCTTAATTCAGACCACCAGTCACATCAAATGGCTAGTGGATACCATACTGAACAGCTCAGGGCTAGATGATCTCTAAAAATCTGTCATCCTACAGTATTAACTACATATGTAGCCATTTGTTCTTCTTTTTTTATTGAATGTTATTTTTCATGAGCACATGGGTTTACAATGGAGAGAGGGATGAAATTCTGATTTAACTGAGTTAAAAATGAGCAAAGGACATTTAAATTGCTTAGCAACTGCTGAGTGGCAATATGGTCATATCTGTCCAGGAATCCATTCTGAGGCTAAGTGACAAATGTCCCTCTGTTATTCTTTTTAGAACTGAACAGATTATAAAATAATTATATTTAAATTAACACTCCACCAAATTCTACTAATACATGTGTTGTAAATGATTTAAGTCATTAGATGCCCCAGAATTGTAACCCTTATCAATTTCTGTCAAGAATACATTCTTTGCTGGAAGCATATTCTTGTTACTCCTTTCATGTGATAAAATTCTGTTCAGTTTTAGTGACACATACTATCAATCATAAAGTAATAAAACAAATGTATAACCAAGCCAACACAATTTCTGATTTCCTTGTTAAAACAGAAACTATTTGGAATTTTCATCTATTAGGTTAAAAGCAAGGAGTTTTTTTCAATAGATTTCTTTATGAATAGGCTATTTTTTAGAAGTTTTAGATTTATAGAAAAATTGAGCAAATGGTTCCCTATTACCTCTGAAACACACACATAAACAATTCCCCCTATTAACATCTTTAATACACTAATTGTAAAGAAATATGGTACATTTGTTTAATTAAAACGTTGATACATCATTATTAAGTAAAGTCCATATATTAAGATTTCCTTAGTTTTTACCTAATGTCCTTTTCCTGTGCTCAAATCCCATCCAAGATACCACACTGCATTTAATCATCATGTCTCCTTAGGCTCCTCATGGCTGTGATGGTTTCTCATACTTTCCTTGTTTTCTATGACTTTGAGAATTTTAATGAGTACTGGTCAGGTCTTTTGTAAAATATTCCCAAATTGAGATTTGATTGATATTTTTCTCATGGTTAACTGGGGTTATAGATTTTTGGAAGGGAGAGCATAGAGGCAAAGTACCATTTTAATCGCATCGTATCAAGGATGCAAACTGTCAACATGATTCGATTTATGACTGTTGATGTTGATCTTGATGACCTGGCTGAAGAAGTGTTTATCAGGTTTCCCCCCTGTAAAGTTCCTCTCCCCTCCCACTTCCACACTTTACTCTTTGGAAGAAAGTCACTACACATACTCTCACTTTAAGATTATAGAGTTTTGTTCCCCCTCCTTTATGGTGGAATACTTACATAATTTATTTGGAATTCTTCCATAGAGGAGATTTGTCGATTCTCTCTCATTTATTAATTTAATCAATTATTTATTTACACTGTATCAGTGTGAACTTGTGGCTATTTATTTTATACTTTACGTTATAATCTAATAATACTTTTTTGTTGCTCAAATTGTCCTGCTTTGTCCATTGGGAGTCCTTTCAGTTGGCTCTTGTGCCCCTTCGATATACCCCCATCAATTTGTATGTGTGTGTGTGTGTCTGTGAGCACTCCCTTACTTCATCATGGTACTACAGTATGTTCCAGGCTCATCTTTAAATATTTTCTGCACCTAGAATCAGCCATGTCTCCAAGCAGCCCTTGTTACTTGTGTTGGAGAATGGTAATAGAAATCAAGATCTGGACGCTAGGCGTGCTCATTACTACTAGGCTGTTTCGGCCATGAAAGCAAAGAAATGTATGTGTGTATACTACACTGTGTATATACATATCTATAGACATTTCTATATGTAATTATCTGTATGTCTATTAAATTAAACATGAGTTCTTATTGATGTCTCCAGTTCTAATCTATTACATATGGATCATTATAGCCTCCTCACCTTGCTGATCCGTAAAATCCCACCCCAACAGTGAGAAACCAGGCTTCCATCATCTGCTATCCATTTACTTAATTCTTCAGTCGAGGAATACTTATATACCAGTATCATCATACTTAAGTCATATTCCCACAGTCAACAGCTTCACTGACTTCAGCACAGTATTTCCGTGCAATTCCTTTTGCCTTATAGGCTCCATTTATTTCCAAATATACTTGGGCCAGTACCTCCTTCAGTGAGGTTGTTTCACATGCTTTTAATAAAGTTAGATACTCTTGTTACAGTCTGCATTCTTTCCTGGTATCCCCAAAATCCTAAATGGCTTTTTATTAAATTGTTTGCATTAAGATTCACTTTTGTTTTATCAATTTCTATAGATTTTTGACAAAGGCGTAAAGGCATATATCTACCAATATAGCAGGGGTCCCCAAGCCCTGGGCCGCGGACTGGTATCATTCCGCACCCTGTTTAGGAGCCGGGTTGCACAGCCAGAGGTGAGCAGTGGGCGCGTGAGCGAAGCTTCATCTGCCGCTCCCGATCGCTCACATTACCGCCTGAACCATCCCCCCCGCCGCCCGTGGAAAAATTGTCTTCCACGAAACCGGTCTTTGGTGCCAGAAAGGTTGGGGACCGCTGCAATATAGGATCATACAAAATAGTTTCACTGCCTTAATAATCCCTTGTGTTTTATATATTCATTCCTCCTCCCTTCCCAAACCCTTAGCAACCACTTTACTTTTGGGTGTCTCTGGTTTTGCCTTTTCCGTAATGTAATATAGTTGAAATAACATAGTATTTAGCATTTAAGACTGCTCTGTTCATTGGCAAGTCACTTAATGTTTTTCCATGTCTTTTCATGGCTTGATAGCTTATGTCTGTTTATCACTGAATAATACTCCATTGTATGGATGTACCACAGTGTATTCATTCTCCTATTGCAGAATATCACAGTCACTTCCTATTTGGGGCAATTATGAATAAAGTTGCTGTAAACATTTAGCTGCTGGTTTTTATGTGAATTAAGTTCCCAACTCAATTGGGAACAAACTTAGGAATACAATTGGATCATATGGTAGCTTTGTAAGAAACTGCCAGTCTTCCAAAGTTTACTATTTTACATTCCATCAGAAATGAATAAGAATTTCTGTTGCTCTGTATTCTCACAAGCAGTTGGTATTGTCAAGTTTTTTTTGTTTTTGTTTTTTGTTTTTAATTTTAACCATTCTAATAGGTATGTAGGGGTATCTCGCTATAATTTACAATTCCCTGCTGACAAATGACGTTGAATATCTTTTCATATATTTATTTGCCATCTGTGTACCTTCTTTGGTGAAGTGTCTGTTCAGGTCTTTTGTCCAGTTTTTAATTTGGATTGTTTATTTTCTTATTGTTGAGTTTTAAGAGTTCTTTGTATATCTTGGATACAAATTCTTTATCAGGTATGTCTTTCAAATATTTTCTCCGAGTATGTGGTTTGTTTCTTCGTGCTCTTAAGAGTGTTGTTCAGAGAGCAGAGTTTTAAATTTAATGAAGTTGAATTTATCTTTCTTTGTCCATGGATTATGTTTTTTTGGCATTGTAACTAAAAACTCAGTGCAAAGCCCAAGATCACCTAGATTTTCTCCTATACTATCTTCTAAAAGTTTTATATTTTTGCATTTTACATTTATGTTTATGATCCATTGTGAGTTAATTTTTGTGAAAAGTGTTAAGGTCTGTGTCTACATTCATTTTTTAAATGGGTGTCCAGTTGTTGCAGCACCATTTATTGCAAAGATAATCTTCTCTCCCTTGAATTTCCTTTGTTCTTTTTCATAGTAAGGTGTCTCTATTTGTGTGGGTCTATTTCGGGTTCTCTGTTTTACTTCATTTATCTGTGTCTCTTCTTTCACCAATACTATGCTGTTTTTATTACTGTAGCTTTATAAGAAGTCTTGAAGATGGGTAATGTCTGTCCTCCAACTTTTTTCTTATTCTTCACTATTGTGTTGGCTCTTCTGGGTCTTTTGCTTTTCCATACAAAATTTAGTATCAAAGTTTTGATATCCACAAATATCTTACATACAGAGGCTAAAACTGAAGGGACAGAAAAAAATATTCCACGTAAATGGTAACCAAAAGTGAGCAGGATTGGCTACACTTATGTCAGATATAATAGAATTTAAGTGAGAAGCTGTCAGAAGAGACAGTGAAAGTTACCATGTAATAATAAAAGGGTCAATTAATCAGGAAGACATAACAATTATACTTTAAAACAACTATATGTGTGTTTTTTCTGCATCAACTGATATGATGATATGGTTTTTCTTCCTTAGCCTGTTGATGTGATGGATTATAGCACTTGATTTTCAAATGTTGAACCAGCCTTGCATACATGAAAATCATCTGGCTGGGTAACTTCTTTTCCAGGGGAAGGTTATTAATTATTGATTCCATTTCCTTAGTAGTCAAAAACCCATTCAGAAATACTTCTCCTTGCATAAGCTTGTGTGAATTTTGGTAGTTTGTATCTTTCAAGTAATTGGTCCAGTTCACCTAAGTTATAAGATTTGTGGGCATAGAGGTGTTCATAATACTCCTTTATTATCTTTTAATATCGAGGGTATCAGCAGTTATCATCCTGTTTCATTTCTGATATTAGCAAGTTGTGTCTTCTCTATTTTTTATTGGTTAGCTTGAATAGATGTTTATAATGTTTAATAGTCTTTTCTAAGAACCAGCTTTTAGTTTCATTTATTTTCTCTATTGAGTCTTGCTTTCAATTTCATTGAGGTGTGCTAAAATTTTATTACCTCTTTTCTTCTGCTTTCTTTAGATTTATATTCTCTTCTTTCTTTGGTTTCGAAGGTAAAAGTTTAGGCTATTGATTTTAGATACTTCTTCCTTTCTAGTATGTGCATTCAATGCTACTAATTTCACTCTAAGGTCTGCTTTTACTGCCTCCTACAAATTTTGATATTTCATTTTCAAAATATTCTTTTATTTCCCTAAGACTTCTTCTTGGACATATGTGTGGGAAACATTTGACACTGTGCTCTAGCATGTATCTACACTCTTGGAAAGAGTTGGGGTTTTTTGTTTGTTTGTTTGTTTTGTTTTTTTGTGTGTGGTACGCAGGCCTCTCCCTGTTGTGGCCTCTCCCGTTGAGGAGCACAGGCTCCGGACGCGCAGACTCAGCGGCCATGGCTCACGGGCCCAGCCGCTCTGCAGCACGTGGGATCCTCCCAGACCGGGGCACGAACCCGTGTCCCCTGCATCGGCAGACTCAACCACTGCGCCACCAGGGAAGCCCTTGGAAAGAGTTTTGATGTCTTAACTTTTCATTATCAAGAAATGGGTTGCCAGTTTAGGGGTCTATGGTTTCAATGAGAAACAGAATGTGAATACAGATGGGATTTTCTCATTAAAAATATTAAAGAGGGTATCTTGCTTATAGAATCACAGTGTTACACTGATGGTACATTTAGTATGTACCATCACTTTAATCTCTAAATTTCAAAAAATGTATAACATTTAAAAAATTTTTGCTTCAATTGGATAATCTCTCTACCTAAAAATTCCAGGGAAAATATAAGTTCTAAAGTGTGTGATTAACAAAGTTTGCATTTTCCTGGCTAGATTTCTTGACTTCATTATCACTTTAAAATTTTTATATTGGCAACAGCAACTGTAATTCTCCTTCATTCTCAAATGCCTACATGCTATATATTTTCTCTGCTTACAATTAGCTTTGATGTGTGAATGTACAGGAAATGGTTATTCTAGCCATATAACAAGAGATCAGGAGTTCTGGAAACTTATTGTAAAGTGCATATAATAAGACTACTTATCTCAAAGAGTTTTTAAGAATTAGAGGAAATAACACCTGAGTTGAGGTGTTTGTTGGGACATGCTAGAGAGGACAAAGAGGAGTGGAGGGAATCTGAGGATTAGCAAACTCACCGCAAAGGCTGGAAGCAAGGGGGGCCATAATGGTCAACATTTATTGAGTGCTTACTGTATATTAGTCTCTCAGCAAAGGGTCATTTCTTCTAATTCTAAAACAACTCTTTGAGATAAGTAGTCTTATTATATTCATTTTACAAATGAAGGAACTGAGACACAGAGAGGCTAGAAAAATTGTCCAAAGTCACATAGGTAGTAAATGGAGAAACCAAAACTTGTTTAACCTAAGCTAATGCCAGAGACTTACCATTTGATTATTTTGTCTCCATAGAAAATGAAGATCAAAGGGTAACTGAAATGCTAGAACCAAGGAAGCAGTCTAGAACAAGTGTTCATACAGGAGTGTATGTCAAAAACAGAAAGTCAAATCACAATGGTTACTTAGAACTTTGGAACATTAATTCAGAAAACAGAGAATAAAGCAAGGTGGGTGATCATAGGTCATCCAGGTAACAAAGTCAGGGAGCTGTTTTCTATCCCAGACATAAGTAATCAAAGAAGCTTCTCAGTGAAGTGTCCCTGTCTGGCTAACCCTGGCCACATTAGTGATAATTCCTCATCTTACCATACCAGAGACATCCTGACTACACTTCACAATGAAAACTGGTTTTACCAACTTTTGAATATCAAATAAGTATTACATAATATTAATAAATGATTCTTAATACTTTACTAGGTGTGATTATGATATTATAAAATATATCTTTTTAAATATCTATTAGAAATAAATAATAATGTATTGCAGGTAAAGTGCCTTGATGTAAAGGATTTGCTTTAAAATACTAGAGCAAGGGAGAGCGAGAGTTTAGGTGAGACAAGATGACTGGCAACATTTTGAAGAGTAATGAAGCCGGTGATGGATAAATGGGGATTCATTATATGATCCTGTCTCTCTTTGTATATGTCTGAAACTTTCTATAAGTAAAAGGTTAAAAAGAAAAGTGGTTTCATTTCAAGATTTTATGCTTATTGGTGATGGAGTTGGGTAATTTTATCTCAAACAGTAGGTGTCTGTTCGACAGATTTCAATTCAGCAAGGTAACTTGAAATGAAGTCTTATTTAGCATATATTAAAACCCATTAAGCATATCAAACTTTGTAGCTAAGTACCCATTTTTGATCAAGCCAAGAAAAATACAATTACTCTTATGATATTTGAATATTTTTAAGATCAAATTATACAGAATTTTTATATGCAAGACTAAAAAGAGGAAAAGGAACATTTTTGAAAAATATTATTTCCTCCTAATAGTCTGCTTCTAATCCCAGTGGGAAACCAAAATAAGGAGAACTTAAAATTTCAGATCGCTTAATTCAAGGAAGTTTCCCTTCAAGCTTGTTTCTCAAAATGAATTTGATTTTATTCTGAATTTAAATCTGTACCTAAATTTTATTACTCCTTGCCCTTGGACCACTGATTGGTGTCATTAAGTACTTGTCTACTTATAGTTTTCCATTTTGGTCTCATTAGTGGAGGAAGATCTATCTGCTGCTTCTCTATTTTGAAGAGTTTTCTTAATTTCTGTTGCCTTCCGCAGGGACCAAGGCTCACTGTCACCGGCTCTTCCTCTATACTGGATTCTGGGTTGTGCAAAGGAGAAAATCAGTTGAGAGAAATGTGGTATGAGAGAGATGAGGAAATGAGATAAATAAAGGTTACAAAACTTTTTAAACAGAATCATTTGGGAGATCCAGTCAGTTGAAGTCAGTTGGCTCCTGTTTCCATCTATCCTACAAAGGTTGGGTTGTTTATAGACAAAGTTGGGTCCCAGGTCAACTGGATATTATCAGACCCTTATGGTTTATCCATGAACCACTTCCTCTAGACCTTGTAAGTGTGCTTCCCTCTTGAAGGCCTCAGAAGGTTCTGAGCATGTGAAGAAACTAACTAAAAAAAAAATCCAGGGTTGAGGGTGGATGCTGGGAACCCTTTGCCCAGAGCTTGCCTATAGCAGCCCTTTGCCACCAGTATCACTACTGATATGGGCTGTGTCAGCAGTATGTGCAGTACCATCCTTGATGTTGAGGAGAATATAAAGAGGTATCCAAGCTTGCCATCTTCTTGGGGACACAGGGCTGGCACAGAGGAAAAATCATTGGAAAGGTTTATATAACAGGATATATAACAAGGTCAAGGTCCACATGAATTATTCAGACTGAGAATGTTATGGGAATTCAGTGGAGATTTAGGGAATGTCAAGAGATCTGAGCAGTAGAGAAGGAAAAACAGGGCCTTTGGAGCCTATAGACCTGGGTATTAAATCTGGCTTTGCCACTTCTTGAGCATGTAACCTTGTGAAAGTCACTTAACCACTCTGCAATGCATTGATGTTTTTATCTGCAAGGCCTGATAATGGTTATACTATCAGGTATTAATAAAAGTAAATTGCTATTATTATAGAGCCAAGTATATAGTTGGTGTTGAGTCAGTGGGGGCCAGCATTATTAATCAGTGTACTCTAGTGGACTTGCTTAGTTCTAAATTGGCATGTAGATATATGACTATTCTGGGATATTTTGAACTTACCCTGTCTTAAAACCCAACGGTCATCAAATGCTTGCATATTACTTTTGAGATTTTAGAAAGTGTCTCTGATAGAATTGTTATGGGTTGATTTCTGGGTCAAGAATAAACAAATTCCTGAGACTGCAGTCCAGGCCTAGCACTGGCACTGGTTCATCAAATGGACCAGCCATGATTCCATTCCTGCAGGACAGCATGGAGTGACAGGATGAGCTCTGCCACTTTTCTGAAGCTTTAGTTTTCTCTCGTGTCTTGGGACAGTGACACCTGCCTTTCAAGGCTTATATGGGGATTGAATGAGTGGGGTCTGGGAAAAGCATAGCAATGTGTATTTTTCCACGATAGATACTAAATAATTGTTAGTTTCTTCCCTCCTCTTCCATTCCCTATTTCTGGGCTTCAGTTGAAGAAGCTGTAAAATGAAGGGATGGATTTTGTAACTTTTAAGGTCTCCACCAGCCTATAACTCAATGGTTGCCGCGTATCTACTTACAGCAAAGGTGACCTTGTCATAAATAATGGTTTGCTGCACAGAATATCTGGCTGTTAATGTCTCTCTGTCTGTTAGTAATGCATTGCTATTAAGTCTCAGTATCATTTTTTCTTGTCCTGCCTTTTTTTTCCCTCTAGCCTTTCATTAGTATTATTCAGTTGGGAATATTTAATGTAAATCAAATTGCTTTCATTGCACTTTCTACTAGGCTGCGGTGCAAATTTATTTATCTAACTATGGTCCTAGATTTATAAATTCAGACCTTAGTAAATGGAGGGTGCATGATTATTCTCCTTTTGTAATTATGATATAGAAGAGAATTTTACTAGCATGTTTCTCATAGTAATGTTCATTTGACAGACCTGCAAATAGCTCTGTAGTTCACCAGCCTTCAGTATCATTTCAATCTTTCCTTGAAACAGCTTTGAATTTTGCTCTTCATTTCTGCCTAACTAGTCAATATAAGCTTCATTACCATTGACAATTAACTGCAGTTCCTTCCAGCATGTATAGTCCGATCAGTGTGTGTGGTCAGTCATCTAGAACAAATTAGAAGTATCTGCTGCTTTGGGGGCTACAGTCTGCAATTTTTGGTTAGTGATTAACTGTGGAAAATTGTTGTTACGTTTCTGATATGATGCAATGTGATTTTACATGCCTTACATTCCAGACAGGCTGTTTGGTTTACTGATAATTTGCATCCTGGCAAAATGGCCCAAAGCCTATACTAAGGCTTTACAGTCATATGCCTTTCACTGTCACTAAATCCCGCAAGCCTGCTCAGACTGGGGGAGCCCCCAAAATGAAAGAGACAATGTCCTCGAAGAGGTCATCATTGAGGGTCATTTTGGGAAAGGCCCAGTCTTTGTCATTTCCAGTCATCCTGAGTGTATCCAGCAGTGGAGAGGCAAACTGTTTGGCATAGGAGGTAAAGTGTGCAGATCCCAGATGTCTGAAAATGAAGGTGGGGTAAAGATCTAACAAACTCAGGTTATCAAATTATCATCTGCCCACTACTCTCCGTTATCCCCCAGAATCCTACGTGCCTCTAAAAAACTCCTGTTTTTTAAATCATGACCTCTAATGTGTACCCAGATTATGTGCCCAAATTCTGTGCCAAACAGTGACAGCTTGGGTGATTATTCTCTGTTGGGGTTTTCCTCAGAGCTTTGCACATTTACTTACCTATCAGAGTCCTTTGGGGAGGGTGAGATGTTTCCTCAACCTCTTCCCAGAAAACCTTGGATCTGATGTCATAGCCGACGCAAGGGCAGATATGGAGTTTATATAAAAGTATGGTATAATGGGTGGCAATCTCATTAGAAGCAGAGCCAAGGAGTTTTTTTTTTTTCTTTTAACATCTTTAATGGAGTATAATTGCTTTAAATGGTGTGTTAGTTTCTGCTTTATAACAGAGTGAATCAGTTATACATATACTTATGTCCTCATATCTTTTCCCTCTTGCATCTCCCTCCCTCTCACCCTCCCTATCCCACCACTCTAGGTGGTCACAAAGCACCGAGCTGATCTCCCTGTGCTATGCGGCTGCTTCCCACTAGCTATCTATTTCACGTTTGGTAGTGTATATATGTCCATGCAACTCTCTCACTTTGTCACAGCTTACCCTTCCCCCTCCCCATATCCTCAAGTCCATTCTCTAGTAGGTCTGCATCTTTATTCCTGTCTCGCCCCTATGTTCTTCATGACCTTTTTTTTTTTTTAGATTCCATATATATGTGTTAGCAGACGGTATTTGTATTTCTGACTTACTTCACTCTTTATGAGAGTCTTTAGGTCCATCCACCTCACTACAAATAACTCAGTTTCGTTCCTTTTCATGGCTGAGTAATATTCTATTGTATATATGTGCCACATCTTCATTATCCCTTCATCTGTCACTGGACATTTAGGTTGCTTCCATGTCCTGGCTATTGTAAATGGAGCTGCAGTGAACATTGTGGTACATGACACTTTTTGAGTTATGGTTTTCTCAGGGTATATGCCCTGTAGTGGGATTGCTGGGTCATATGGTAGTTCTATTTTTAGTTTTTTAAGGAACCTCCATACTGTTCTCCGTGGTGGCTGTATCAATTTACATTCCCACCAACAGTGCAAGAGGGTTCCCTTTTCTCCACACCCTCTCCAGCATTTATTGTTTGTAGATTTTTTGATGATGGCCAATCTGACTGGTGTGAGATGATATCTCATTGTAGTTTTGATTTGCATTTCTCTAACGATTAATGATGTTGAGCATTCTTTCATGTGTTTGTTGGCAATCTGTATATCTTCTTTGGAGAAATGTCTACTTAGGTTTTCTGCCCATTTTGGATTGGGTTGTTTGCTTTTTTGATATTGAGCTGCATGAGTGGCTTGCAAATTTTGGAGATTAAGCCTCTGTCAGTTGCTTCATTTGCAAATATTTTCTCCCATTCTGAGGGTTATCTTTTCATCTTGTTTATGGTTTCCTTTGCTGTGCAAAAGCTTCTAAGGTTCATTAGGTCCAATTTGTTAATTTTTGTTTTTATTTCCATTTCTCTAGGAGGTGGGTCAAAAAGTATCCTGCTATGATTTATGTCATAGAGTGTTCTGCCTATGTTTTCCTCTAAGAGTTTTAGAGTGTCTGGCCTTACATTTAGGTTTTTAATCCATTGTGAGTTTATTTTTGTGTATGGTGTTAGGGAGTGTTCTAGTTTCATTCTTTTACATGTAGCTGTCCAGTTTTCCCAGCACTACTTATTGAAGAGGCTGTCTTTTCTCCACTGTATATTCTTGCCTCCTTTATCAAACTTAAGGTGACCATATGTGTGTGGGTTTATCCCTGGGCTTTCTATCCTGTTCGATTGATCTATGTTTCTGTTTTTGTGCCAGTACCATACTGTCTTGATTACTGTAGCTTTGTAGTATAGTCTGAAGTCAGGGAGCCTGATTCCTCCAGCTCCGTTTTTCTTTCTCAACATTGCTTTGGCTATTTCGGGTCTTTTGTGTCTCCATACAAATTGTGAAATTTTTTGTTCTAGTTCTGTGAAAAATGCCAGTGGTAGTGGATAGGGATTGCATTGAATCTGTAGATTGCTTGGGTAGTAGAGTCATTTTCACAATGTTGATTCTTCCAATCCAATTACATGGTATATCTCTCCATCTATTTGTATCGTCTTTAATTTCTTTCATCAGTGTCTTATAATTTTCTGCATACAGGTCTTTTGTCTCCTTAGGTAGGTTTATTCCTAGATATTTTATTCTTCTTGTTGCAGTGGTAAATGAAGTGTTTTCTTAATTTCACTCTCAGATTTTTCATCATTAGTGTATAGGAATGCAAGAGATTTCTGTGCATTAATTATGTATCCTGCCACTTTATCAAATTCACTGATTAGCTCTAGTACTTTTCCGGTAGCATCTTTAGGATTCTCTATATATAGTATCATGTCATCTGCAAACAGTGACAACTTTACTTCTTTTTTTCCAATTTGGATTGCTTTTATTTCTTTTTCTTCTCTGGTTGCTGTGGCTAAAACTTCCAAAACTATGTTGAATAATAGTGGTGAGAGTGGCCAACCTTGTCTTGTTCCTGATCTTAGTGGAAATGGTTTCAGTTTTCACCATTGAGGATGATGTTGGCTGTGGCTTTGTCATACATGGCCTTTATTATGTTGAGGAAAGTTCCCTCTATGCCTACTTTCTGCAGGGTTTTTATCATAAATGGGTGTTGAATTTTGTCGAAAGCCTTCTCTGCATCTATTGAGATGATCATATGGTTTTTCTCCTTCAATTTGTTAATATGGTGTATCACGTTGATTGATTTGCATATATTGAAGTATCCTTGCATTTCTGGGATAAACCCCACTTGATCATAGTGTACGATCCTTTTAATGTGCTGTTGGATTCTGTTTGCTAGTATTTTGTTGAGGATTTTTGCATCTATGTTCATCAGTGATATTGGCCTGTAGTTTTCTTTCTTTGTGACATCTTTGTCTGGTTTTGGTATCAGAATGATGGTGGCCTGGTAGAATGAGTTCGGGAGTGTTCCTCCCTCTGCTATATTTTAGAAGAGTTTGAGAAGGATAGGTGTTACCTCTTCTCTAAATGTTTGATAGATTTCACCTGTGAAGCCATATGGTCCTGGGCTTTTGTTTGTTGGCAGAATTTTAATCACAGTTTCAATTTCAGTGCTTGTTTTAGGTCTCTTCATATTTTCTGTTTCTTCCTGGTTCAGTCTCAGAAGGTTGTGCATTTCTAAGAATTTGTCCATTTCTTCCAGGTTGTCCATTTTATTGGCATATAGTTGCTTGCAGTAATCTGTCGTGATCTTTTGTATTTCTACGGTGTCAGTTGTTACTTCTCCTTTTTTCATTTCTAATTCTATTGATTTGAGTGTTTTCCCTTTTTTTCTTGATAAATCTGGTTAATAGTTTATCAATTTTATTTATCTTCTCAAAGAACCAGCTTTTAGTTTTACTGATCTTTGCTATCATTTCCTTCAATTGTTTTTCATTTGTTTCTGATCTCATGTTTATGATTTCTTTCCTTCTGCTAGCTTTGGGGTTTTTTTATTCTTCTTTCTCTAATTGCTTTCGGTGTAAGGTTAGGTTGTTTATTTGAGATGTTTCTTGTTTCTTAATGTAGGATTGTATCACTATAAACTTCCCTCTTAGAACTGCTTTTGCTGCATCCCATAGGTTTTGGGTTGTTGTATTTTCATTGTCATTTGTGTCTAGGTATTTTTTGATTTTTCTCTTTGATTTCTTCAGTGATCTCTTGGTTACTAAGTAGTGTGTTGTTTAGCCTCCATGCGTTTGTATTTCTTACAGATTTTGCCTGTAATTGATATCTAGTTTCATAGTGTTGTGGTCAGAAAAGATACTTGATATGATTTCAGTATTCTTAAATTTACCAAGGCTTGATTTGTGATGCAAGATATGATCTATCCTGGAGAATGTTCCATGAGCACTTGAGAAGAAAGTGTATTCTGTTGTTTTTGGATGGAATGTCCTATAAATAGCAATTAAGTCTATCTTGTTTAATGTATCATTTAACGCTTGTGTTTACTTATTTATTTTCATTTTGAATGATCTGTCCATTGGTGAAAGTGGGATGTTAAAGTCCCCTACTATGATTGTGTTACTGTCAATTTCCCCTTTTATGGCTGTTAGCATTTGCCTTATGTATTGAAGTGCTCCTAAGTTGGGTGCATAAATTTTTACAATTGTTTTATTTTCTTCTTGGATTGGTTCCTTGATCATTATGTACTGTCCTCTTTGTCTCCTGTAATAGTCTTTGTTTTAAAGTCTATTTTGTCTGATACGAGAATTGCTACTTCAGCTTTCTTTTGATTTCCATTTGCATGGAATATCTTTTTCCATCCCCTCACTTTCAGTCTCTATGTGCCCCTAGGTCTGAAGTGGGTCTCTTGTAGACAGCATACATACAGGTCTTGTTTTTGAATCCATTCAGCCAATCTATGTCTTTTGGTTGGAGCATTTAATCCATTTACATTTAAGATAGTTGTCAATATGTATGTTCCTATTCCCATTTTCTTAATTGTTTTGGGTTTGTTATTGTAGGTCTTTTCCTTCTCTTGTGTTTCCTGCCTAGCGAAGTTCCTTTAGCATTTGTTGTAAAGCTGGTTTGGTGGTGCTGAATTCTCTTAGCTCTTGCTTGTCTGCAAAGGTTTTAAATTCTCTGTCAAATCTGAATGAGACCCTTGCTGGGTAGAGTAATCTTGGTTGTAGGTTTTTCTCCTTCATCACTTTAAATGTGTCCTCCCACTCCCTTCTGGCTTGCAGAGTTTCTGCTGAAAGATCAGCTGTTAACCTTATGGGGATTCTTTTATGTGTTATTTTTCCCTTGCTGCTTTTAATATTTTTTTCTTTGTATTTAATTTTTGATAGTTTGATTAATATTTGTCTTGGCATGTTTCTCCTTGGATATTTCCTATATGGGACTCTGTGCTTCCTGGACTTGATTGACTATTTCCTTTCCCATATTAGGGAAGTCTTCAACTATAATCTCTTCAAATATTTTCTCAGTCCCTTTCTTTTTCTCTTCTTCTCCTGGGACCCCTATAATTCGAATGTTGGTGCATTTATCATTGTCCCAGAGGTCTCTGAGACTGTCCTCAAGTCTTTTCATTCTTTTTTTCTTTATTCTGCTCTGCAGTAGTTATTTCCACTATTTTATCTTCCAGGTCACTTATCCATTTTTCTGCCTCAGTTATTCTGCTATTGATCCCTTCTAGAGAATTTTTAATTTCATTTATTGTGTTGTTCATCGTTGCTTGTTTCATCTTTAGTTCTTCTAGGTCCTTGTTAAATGTTTTTTGCATTTTCTCTATTCTATTTCCAAGATTTTGGATCATCTCTACTATCATTATTCTGAATTCTTTTTCAGGTAGACTGCCTATTTCCTCTTCATTTGTTAGGTCTGGTGGGTTTTTGCCTTGCTCTTTCATCTGCTGTGTGTTTCTCTGTCTTCTCATTTTGCTTATCTTTCTGTGTTTGGGGTCTCTTTTTCACAGGCTGCAGGTTTGTAGTTCCCGTTGTTTTTGGTGTCTGTCCCCAGTGGCTAAGGTTGTTTCAGTGGGTTCTGTAGGCTTCCTGGTAGAGGCGACTAGTGCCTGTGTTCTGGTGGTTGAGGATCTTGTCTTTCTGTTGGGCAGGTCCACGTCTGGTGGTGTGTTTTGGGATGTCTGTGGCCTTATTATGATTTTAGGCAGCCTCTGTGCTAATGGGTGGGGTTGTGTTCCTGTATTGCTAGTTGTTTGGCATAGGGTGTCCAGCATTGTGGCTTGCTAGTCATCGAGTGGAGCTGGGTCTTGGTGCTGAGATGGAGATCCCTGGGAGATTTTCGCCATTTGATATTACGTGGAGCTGGGAGGTCTCTTGTGTCCTGAACTTGGCTTTCCCATCAGTGGCACAGCCCTGACACCTGGCTGGAGCACCAGAAGCCTGTCCAAGGAGAGTTTTCTTGAAGCAACATTTGAATAGCAAGCTTCCTGTTTTTATATGTCTTTTCAAGAGTTGAAAACAGAATATCGAAAAGATACCTGCATTCCCATGTTTACTGCAGCATTATTCACAATAGCCAAGCTATGGAAACAACCTAAGTGTCTATTAACTGATGAATGGATAAAGAAGATGTTTTATATATATATATATATATATATATATATATATGTATGTATATATGTATATACACACACACAGACACACACACACACAATGGAATATTATTCAGCCACAAGAAGGAAGGAAATCCTGCCATTTGTGACAACATGGATGGGGCATGAGGGAATTATGCTAAATGAGATGTCAGACAGAGAAAGACAAACACTGTATGATGTCACTTACATGTGGAATCAAAAAAAGTTTTACTCTTAGAAAGAGTAGAATGGTGGTTACTGGGGGCTGGGAGATGAGGGAATTGGGGAGATGTCGGGCAAAGGGTACAGACTTGAAGTTAGAAGATAAATAAGTTCTGGAGATCTAATTGTGATTGTGATTACAGCTAACCATAATGAGTTATATACTTTGACATTGCCAAGAAACTAGATATTAAATGTTCTCAGCACAAAAAAAATGGTAATTATGTGACTTGATAGAGGTGTTAGCTAATGCTCTGATGGTAATCATATTACAGTATATAAATGCATCAAATTACCATGTTATACACCTTAAACTTACACAATGTTATATGCCAGTTACATCTCAAAAATTTTTAAAAGAGGCAAAAGAAAAGGGTTGATGGAATTTGTGGAAGAGCTAAGGTGTCTCTGGTAGAAACTGAGTACTTCCTCCTCACCTTTCTTCTGCTTCATCTATTCTGATTGGGGGGAGGGGTTTTATGATGACAGATCTTCCAAATCTTTGTAGAAGCAGTTCTCAAATTTCAGTGCGCATCAAAATTCCCAGCTTGTTAAAAATGCATTCCTCACACCTCCAGCTTCTCAGTTAGAAAGCCTGAAGTAAGGAGAAGAATGTGTCTTTTTCAAAAATTCTTCAGGAGATGCTCAGAGGGGGGTTCCAGAGGGGTCACACTTTGAAAGCCTTTCTCTGTATGATGCTACTACTCTCTCTCCTCATAAGCTTTCCATAGAGAGGAGAAGGTAGATAGATAGGGAGTTGCTAAAAGAATATCAGACTCTCCATTTCAAAGTATAAGTTGCTCCTTGGGTTAAATGGCAAATTGAAGGTTTTGTTATATGGAGAGAATGCTGGATGAGACGTTAAGAAACCTTTATGCCAGACTTGGCTCTACTTCCTCACTTTTTCTTCTCTAACCATTAAGTTTTCTGGCTCCTTTAGTTTCCTCTTCTGGGAAAGAAGGATTTTAATGGTATTGTTTCTGCTTATCTCACAAAATTGTTGTGAAGATCAAAAGAGATAATAATGGTTATGAAAGTGCTTTATAAAGTATTATGCAAATATAAATAATTATTATTATACCTTGTCTAGAATTAGAAATGACCAGAGATTGAACTCCATGACCGCCTAGATCTTTTGCAGCTCTAATCCCTGTTATTAGGGAAGAGTTTACACAAATGTCATTCAGTGCCATGCTTTACAGCTATTTAAGGGTCTGTAAATATCTCTGCACAGCTTAACCTTCCTTCCACTTCACCATAGTTGAACATGCTCATCAGAGATGGCAGTGAGGGTGGCTTGATGATGTTCTTTCACTGAGGTAGTCATCTTGCTTGCTGGGCCACTTCATTTTTTTTTTTTTTTTCACTTCATTTTTTTTAATGTCTTTGCATTTATAACAAGTGTGTGCTTCTGTGGGTGCTTGTCTCAATTTCTCAGGCTCGATTATCCTCACAGCTGGATCTATTTCCTCCATGAAATCTTCTCTTAACCCTCCTACCCAGACACACCACCACAAGTTTGAGTCTCTGTTCCCTCCTATGTGCACTCTGTGTTTATTACTGGAGCACTGCCTCACTAGAATATGAAGTTTTTGAGGGTGTAGGTCACGTCTTGATCATGGTCTATTCCCTGCATTTATGCATGGCTCACTGTAGGCACTTGATATAGAGTGAATGCATGAATGTAAGAAGAAATGAATGAAAGAGCCCCATCTATAGGTTCAACTATATCTAGTTCTTGAGTCATTTCCTGGCAGATTCACTAAGAAACTCAGCAGTCTCAGCCCCACCAAAGGAAGTTTAGTGTGAAGTCTAATCACCCCAAGCCAAACTCTGGCTGTGAAATTACTGTGCCATGACACCTACCAGAAACAGGTGCCTTGAAGGTTGTGTGGTTTCCAAGTTACAGTGTTCCTTCTTCTCCTCCTGTGCTGGCCCAGGTGTGGGACTGAAATTTTGCTTTCATTCTCTACTCTCTAGTGTGCCTAATTGCTTGCCTGATATTCCAGACCACTGATCTCACCTAGTTTTGACTAGCCCTATTTCTAGACTTGGATATTAAGTCTTTTCATCATAAATATCATTGAATTACTTATCACTGAACTCCTCTTAAGTGTAAGCGGTTGCTGCCTAGTTTCCCAATTCTCAGTCTGCCTTCTAGATTTAACTCATTAACTGCCACAGGTGTAGCTGTTCTCACACTCCGCACCCAGGTACACACTCCTGATCAGTTACAGCAATGAACCTCGTTAAGACAGCACAGCAGGAAGATACTACCAATAGAACATATATGGGACATGAAGAGACCATCCCCTGTTGTATCTCTGATTGCTTTACCATTCTTGCTAGGATCTGCCTGTACAGCTAGATTTTCATCCTCCAACTTGCCAAGTCCCTCACCCTGTGAGCAAATTCTGCCTCTTGGTCCCATGATACTGAGATCCTAGCAGGCCTTATGCACTTACTGATCTTGGCTACAGACATGTGAATGACAGGAGAGAGAAAAAGAAAATTCCTCCTGATTCTCACCAAGCCTTATTAGAGGAAATGTAGTATTTTGGTTAAAAGCATGGGCTCTGGAGCCAGACTGCTGAGGTTCTAATCCTAACTCTGAATGACTTGGGCAAGTTATATAAGTTTCCTGTTGCTCAATTTCCTCATCTTTAAATATTACCTACCTCATAGGGTTACTTTGAAGATTACTGAGTTGAAATGTATGGGACATTCAGAAGAGTACCCATCCGAATCCTAACCATATAGTCTCTAAAAATATATGTGTTGCTTCAACATATATTTAATTCTATTAGAAATTTTAAGTGGAAAATATTCATGAATAAATAGTAGAATTAAATAATTGAAGATGAGTAAATGAGGGATGAGGTGGAAAGATATTCCTCTTGGTAGAATTTGAATTAGTGAGTGTTGAAAGAGTGATGACAATAGAAAAAAAATCATCATCTGGTAAACATCATAGTCATAATTTGTTTCAGGCAAGGATCATCAGTGGATGCTAAAATTTGTGTGTTAAAATAATGAGAAATGGGATATTTTCGTATTCTGAAAGCATCTCTCTACAATGTACTTAGCTGTTACCAAGGAGAGAACAGTAACTTGATATCAGAGAGGCCAGACAAAAATCATCTTAACCAAGTGATGAACATCAAAATGAACGTCATTAATAATGAGACATATCAATATCATGTGCCTCTCGATATGATTCCCTAGGAGGGCTCAAAATGACTTCTGTGGTATTCTTACCAAAAGTGTACAATCTAAATTTAATCAGGAAGAAATGCAGACAAACCCAAGTTGAGCAATATTCTACAAAATAACTGGCCAGTATTCTTCAAAAGTGACAGCCATCAAACAAAAGAAGACTGAAGATCTGTCTTAAAGGAAACTTAAGGTGACATGACAACTAAATGCTGTATACGATCCTAGACTGGATCCTTGTCCAGAGAAAGGTCTTTAGTGGGGAAATTGAGAAACGTTGAAAAAACTCAGTGGACTAGTTATCCGTTTAGAATTGAAGTCAATTCCCTGGTCTTGAAAATTATACTTGCTTATGTAACCTGTTACCATTTGGGGAATCTGGGTGAAGGTCACATGAGAATTATTTGTACTACTAGGGGGATTTTTATAAGTCAACTTATTTACCATATGCCAAGAAGGGTACTAGTTCTACTTCTGTCATAGTTACATAAAGCAAACATAGGGGTTTATACTCCAAGAATGAATAGTCTAGTAAAAGATATAAAATGACAATGTAAAAGGTGCTAAATGCTATGAAATGTTTAACTCTAGGTGAAGGTTAGAAATCAAGAAATCTTTTCTAACGGGAATAAAAATACTTCATGAACAAGGCAGCATTTTAGCTGCACTTTGAATGATATCTGGAATCAAAACACGTAAATTTAGGGGAAGAAGGGAAGTCTCGGTGTAACAAGGGCATTACCAAAGAGCCCAGAGCAGGTAATTTCAGTGAGAGGTTCATTGTGGCGCATGAGGAATTTGTAGGAGATAAGTGGGAGGTGGGTATTAAAGTTTCATTGAAAAGGGTCTTGAAAACAGTGACAAAATGTAATTTCATCCAGTCGTCAGTAAGGAGCCATGGAAGGATTTTGGACAGGATGATGTCAGTATCATTAAGTAGAGAGGTACAAGGTACTGTAAGTAGAGAGGTACATGAAGTAGAGAGGTACTGTATTATGAGGTGGAAGTGAAGATTGTGGCATAAAACACTGGCTACTTTATGTTATTTATTTATTTATTTTGCACTTTAAAAATTTATTTTTTATTGAAATATAGTTGATTTATCAGTACAACTTTGTGTTAGTTTCAGGTGTACAGCAAAGCAATTACACCTTACAAAATATTGAGTATACAAAATATTGAGTATAGTTCCCTGTGCTATACAGTAGGTCCTTGTTGTTTATTTTATATTAATATATAGTAGTATGTATACGTTAGTCCCAAATTCCTAAGTTTTCTCTCGCACACCCCCCCCCCACCTTTCCCCTTTGGTAACCATAAGTTTGTTTTCTATGTCTATTTCTGTTTTGTAAATAAGTTCATTTGTATCATGTTTTTAGATTCCACATATAAGTGATATCATGATATTTGTCTTTCTCTGTCTGACTTACTTCACTTAGTATGGTATTCTCTAGGTCCATCCATGTTGCTGCAAATGGCATTACTTCATTCCTTTTTATAGCTGAGTAATTTTCCATTGTATATATGTATCAATACCACATCTTCTTTATCTATTCATCTGTCGATGGACATTTAGGTTGCTTCCATGTCCTGGCTATTATAAATAGTGCTTCAGTGAACATGGGAGTGCGTGATACATGCCCAGGAGTGGAACTGCAGGATCATATGGTACAACATTCAGAGAAGGAAAAGTAGTCTGCAGGTATGAGCATTGCTTTCTTAACTCTGAAATAGTTGCTCATGTTTAAATTGACCAATCAAGAATAGTGAACTCAGAGATCTTCACATTTGCAGAGGCAGATGGTGGAAGTGAAAAAGAGTCCTCTTATGAGCAGCTCTATCACTAATACATTTGCTACTCAGCTATCCCAAACAATATATGGGGCAGTTTTAAGTAAAGGCTTGGAAGTAGATGAATATTTTATTATAATGCAAATTTAGGGAAGGCAGCCCGTGAAATGCAATTCAGGAACCAGAGGACACCATATTACTGAGGTTCTGACCATTGATTTCTCTATAACGTATCTTAAATACCCATTTATCGCACAAATGTTGAAACATAATACTTAGGTTACCAGCTTTACATGATATAATAAGTCTTTTTATACTCTATTCTTACGTTTTATATTCAGAAGAGATTTTATAATTATGCTAAAATACAAATAGTAAAACGATAATACTATAAAAATACAGAAACATGAGTTTAAACATTTCAAAAATGCCCTGTGATTTCAAACGTTAGTAATAGCTTACAGTGTTTTGCTTCAAAACTACTCTTTGAATAACTGAATTTTTAAAAATCTATTTTCACTAGATAAAATTTCCAACTTTCTACATTCTAGTTTATTCATTTTCATATGCATGTTTCAAAAATATTGTAATTATGAATTCTGCATACCACTTTTTATCACTTTAACATTTTTAAGATTTTTCTGTGTGTTACGGTTTTTCTTATATATTGGTTTCAGTGACAGCAAAATATTACATCATGTAGCTAAACCTATTTACCTTAATCATTTTACTGTCACCGGAGATATAGGTTATTTTTACTAACTGTTATAAGCAGTGCTAGAACAAATACCCTTGTGCATGTAAATAGTTTTTTCCTAAATTAAAAAATATTAAGTATTTAGAAGTATCCACTTCTAAAGTGATGTATGTTCTAGTTCCTAAAAGTAAAGTGGGTTTATTTAACTGATCAAAAAATATATGGGGGGCTTCCCTGGTGGCGCAGTGGTTGAGAGTCCGCCTGCCGATGCAGGGCACACGGGTTCGTGCCCTGGTCCGGGAAGATCTCACATGCCGCGGAGCGGCTGGGCCCGTGAGCCATGGCCGCTGGGCGTGCGCGTCCGGAGCCTGTGCTCCACAACGGGATAGGTCACAACAGTGAGAGGCCCGCATACCTAAAAAAAAAAAAAAAAAAAAAAAAAAAAATATATATATATATATATATATGGCATTTTTGCAATTGGATTAATTCATGTAATTTAATTAATTATTGATAATTAATATTGTTCAGTTTGATGGAAATTATTAAAATAATGAATACATTTGTTCTGAAGTCCAGAGAAGGAAATCTTCCCAAGATGTGCAGCAAATTCACACAGAAGATAGGAATGTAAACTAAGGTTTCTACTTCTTGTTTAACCTTTCTTTCAAAACATTTGTTTAAATGCATACCATGAATCAAAATCATCGTTGCTGTCTCTTGGATACTAGGATGAATAAGACCATCTTTGCCCTCAAGAAGGTTACAGCCTATGGTGGAAAATAAGCAAGAACATTCATTGTTAGTGTAGTAAGTTCTATTGGAATAACATACCCAAGTATCATTTGACAATAATTATTAATATCAATGTGAGTGTTTGGTATTAGATTCTTGATGTGTGATTTTAATCCTCATAATAATCCTATAAGATATAACTAAAATTAGGCCCATCTAATAGACAAGGAAACAAAGAATTAGAAAGGGCAAAGGGCTTCCCTGGTGGCGCAGAGGTTGAGAGTCCGCCTGCCAATGCAGGGGACACAGGTTCATGCCCCGGTCTGGGAAGATCCCACATGCCGCGGAGTGGCTGGGCCCGTGAGCCATGGCCGCTGAGCCTGCGCATCCGGAGCCTGTGCTCCGCAACGGGAGAGGCCACAGCAGTGAGAGGCCCACGTACCGCAAAAAAAAAAAAAAAAAAAGAAAGGGCAAGTAAATTACCAAAGGGCATGTCAATAGTCAAGATTCAAACCTAAGTTCATGATTCCAAATTCTCTTTTATTATTGAAAAACCAGCAGTGTTGTGACTTGTGTAATTTTTTTAAATTGAGGTCTAATTGACATATAACATTATATTAGTTTCACATGTATAACGGAATGATTCAATGTTTGTATACATTGAAAAATGATCACCACAATAATTCTAGTTAATGCCTGTCACCTTACATAGTTAAGTTTTTTTTTCTTATGATGAGAACTTTTAAGGTCTGCTTTCTTAGCGACTTTCAAATGTGCAATGCAGTATTGTTAACTAGAGCCATGATGCTCTGCAGTATATCCCCATGACTTGCTTCTTTTATAACTGGAAGTTTGTACCTTTTGACCCCCTTCACCCATTTCTCCCAACTCCACCCTCTGCCTGTGGCAACTACCAATCTGTCCTCTGTGTCTATGAGCTTGGTTTGAAAACTAGCATTGTTGATTAGAGTATTATAACTCCCCAAATAAACTTTGAAATATAGGTCCCTAATTCCTTAGAGTTTCTCGGGGAAAGTAACAAATCCATTACATTTCTCCTGTGCCCTTTTTTTGCAATTGGGCCATAGTTTTTCTTTGCCTAGCCCTACACTGTCCAGTTGGTGTGTCAACCATATTAATGCCATAGCACATTGAGAAAAATGGTAATGTTTTCCTGGCATAATGCATACACAGATGGCTGGAAGTGTCTGGCTCATGCTCTGCCCAAGGCTGAGAGGATCCATATCTCAAGATGAGCCAGCCAGCATACCTTAGGGTGACCACTTTCACTTCTGAAAGTGCTGTTAGTAATTATGCCAGGACAACAGGCTTAAATTCAGTCATGCTGGGCAAACCAAGACTGTGGAGATACTAATTATGCAACAGCAGTTAGAACTTCTGGTCTGTATTGTTTGTTATTAGTAGAAGGAAAACAAAAGTTTCCAATGAATATACTCCTGTGTCAAAAGCAAACACTAGAAATTCTCCGTGAATTAAAACCAGTGTCTCTGGTAGTAGCTCATTTGTATAGTTACCTTTGTTTGAAAGGTTCATGGACATAGTAACTAACTGTGCAATTTGGGGATTACATAACTGCTGCTCCCATTTATAAAGCTCCCAGATATACCTTCATAACATTAAAACTATTTTCAAGCTGAATTTCATTTAGTCTTCTAAAATCTGTTAAAAAGGAACGTGTATCCTGTAGTATAGCTTGATGTTAAAGAAGATTAGAGACTAAAATCATGACAAGATGCCCCCCACCTTTTAGTTTCCACAGACCTGGAATAAAATACCACAAGACGTTCTGTACAAGTCTCTCATGTACCTCTCCTCTTGTTGACATGCCTCGTATGATATGCCTCAATACTCCCATATCAGTATAGAAGACAGATCACTACACGTGGAATTAAAAAACAGTAATTCTTGCTTTACCAGTTATAGGCATTGTGACATATCTGAGGCTCAGTCTTTTTGTGAAAAAAGAAAAGATGTGAAAGAACTTAACATATATTAAACCTCTTCTATATGTTACATGCCCCTAAATTTCATCAGGTTTCATCGACGTTTAAGTATTTGTTAAATACCTCCTGGATGTAAGACACTGGGGCTTCCCGAGAAAGACACCATTCCTTACTTCAACTTAGTTCTGGAGGTTGGACCTGCAGGGTCTATTCAACTCTTAACTCTGCCTGTGACAAGGCTGAGACCTAGATGTGCACCCTAATGGTACTGAACTGTCTGAAAGAGCCATCAATAACGAAATCTGTATCCGAACATAAGAAGCAGCATTTTATAGAACTGACTATGCTCTTAGCAGACATGAAATTTTTTCACAACTTGAACTTGAAATTGCAAGCTCATACCCAGGCATAATATCTGGGATTCATATTCTCTCCTTCTCTAGTGGCTTTCTCTTTTTAAAATCCTGGATTCCACAATCAATTTATTTAGGTAGCTTAATGGGCCAGAATTTAGTCTGATCTCTCCGGTGCATTTATTTCCTAGATGAACAGACAGATTTGGAGGCTACACGACAAGACTGCACAGCCTCAACGTGCATGGGAGCCTTGGGAAAGGGGCCAGAGGTTTTCCAGTACTCTTGTTAAACTATGCTGCCTCATTCTCGGTATATTAATGATAAATAATTTTGCATCCCGATGGAATGACTACTGATACCATGAAAGGACCACTCCAGTTTTGCCGTGGTGTATTATATTGTTGCCATGCAAGGGGATTTAATGACAGAGGATCAGAAAATTATACAGTTTCCCCATCCATTGTTATCCTGCAGAGAAACATGCCTGAGTGGGCCAACTGAAGGCACCACAAAAAATGCTGGCAAAGCAGGACCCTGCGTTCTTCACACTCACATATTTGTAAGAAAATTGGAAAGGAAAGCAGGGAGCATCAACTCCACTATGTAATAACAGAGGCTTCTTGGTTGAGGAAACAGCCTTGTTGGAAAGGGGACCTCCAGAGTGGAGCTACAGGAATCAGCTTGTTCTGTCTTTGAGCTGATCAGACCTGTACATCTAGCTTCTTTCAAAGCGATGCCAAGCAAGAGACAGAGAGAAAATAAGTCTCCAGGGCCATCAGAACTTATCTTTCTTCACCTGTGTAAGGTCGGGTAGACATAAAATCGGTCTGCACGTGAAAACACAAAATCCCTGGAAAAGTTAGTCTATGAATCCAAAATTAAAGCAAACTTCGTATTATTACTCGGGATGGGCGGATTTCAGGAAAGTTCTGTTTTGGTTTTCAGAATTCCTTGTTTATTTTTCTATATACTTGAGGTGGGCTTTATTTCTTGTAGAATGTTAGAACTGTAAGGATCTTTAGAAATCATAGTGTTCAGTCCCTTTGATTGTGGCTTAAGAGAGGTGAAGAGGTTTTTCTAAGGACATAAATAGAGTGACCACAATTTGTTGTCTAAATCAGTACAACTTTGAGAGTGCTCAAACGTATTATCACTCTGGGAGAACAGGCATGAAGGGAAATATCACAGGAAAACCAGGCCGCATGGTCACTCTAGGCGTAAAAGTAATTAATAGTTGTGTCTTTTGAATTTGGTTATCAAACAGTTTAGCAAGTGTACCCCGCTCTGGACTGTGGGTTAGAGCCCGTGGCTGGTTGTGCGTATCGTGTGTCAGTAGGATGGAGAATGGCATTACCCCAGGCTATATCACCTGCACAGTCTGACATTTTGACATTATGACTTTGCAGATTTGAGAATAGGGTGAAAAAAATGATGAACTGTTTTCCAGGTATAAACTAGGGGAAAGACAGAAGCACACACAGGTGGGTGTTCGTGGCAGTGTGAAGCTGCAGCTCAGTGCACACCCAGGGGCTGCCTCCATACCCAGGATATTGGGCGTGGGGAGAGCAGACACATTTCAGACCTTGTTTACCTGTCAAAGGCAAGGAGGCCCCAAGCTACTTCCAGATTCTTCTTGGCTCAGGGTCCAGAGAACTAAGACAGGACTAAGAATAGCCTCTGGGCAGGCTACTATTACGGACTGCTGTGTGGAAATAAAGCTGGCAGGGATGAATAGAGACAGGTGAGAAGTGACATGGAACAAAATAAAAGTTTTACCCATGCGAAATCAAACAAGTTAATGGACGTGGAAAATGTTTATCCTGAGCACTTGTTTTATTTCATTTTCCGGCAAAATGAAATGCTGGCAAAACTACATTTTCAGGCTAAGTTTACTGCCACTGCCCATAGAGAGCCAGGGAAGCTGAGAGATTTCATTTCACTGTTAAAGTAACAGTTATTTTTAGGCAAATGCAGGAAAAGCCCATGAGACAAGGGTGAGAATGTGGTGAACATCAACATTTTTAAAAAATGTGACTAAATTTAATATATTTCTTAGCGTTATATAATGAGATGATTTCATTAGAGTGAATAACTCGTGTTATAAAAGCAGTGATAGATTAAGATAGGTTTACTTTGAATGTGCACATTGAATGTAGAATCTCAAAAATATGACACCAGTTAATGAGTATATTATAGAATTCATTTATTTTCATATGTTGTTATCTTATTAAATGTTAATTTAGGGAACCTAGACTCCACCTGCGATGTCACTCTCTGATCATCCAGCACATACATCGGGTTCCCAAACGCTATCAATTACAACTCTGGAATCTGTTTCCAATTTTCTATACACATCATCAGTCACAGGCTCTTTTTTTTTTTTTTTTTTTTTTTTTTTTTTTTTTTGCGGTACGCGGGCCTCTCACTGCTGTGGCCTCTCCCGTTGCGGAGCACAGGCTCCGGACGCGCAGGCTCAGCGGCCATGGCTCACGGGCCCAGCCGCTCCGCGGCACGTGGGATCTTCCCGGACCGGGGCACGAACCCGTGTCCCCTGCATCGGCAGGTGGACTCTCAACCACTGCGTCACCAGGGAAGCCCCACGGGCTCTTTAAAAATGCCTAACTTGCTGCCTTTATTTAGCACCTACTATACCAAGTATTGTGGGTTTTTTAAGAAAAATAATATAGAAAACTTTCGTTTTATGTTTCTAGCCTTAAAAAGAAATGATCCAAATAGTCTCAAATATAAATCAGGTTCACATGCTGAGGAAATGCAACTGTGGGAGCCTTTTATTTCACAAAGGAAGCTGGGAGATAAAGACTACTTTGGTCAACTTATTCTGTAACCTAGTGTTTCTTAAATGTCAGTCACGATTATTTCATTTATCAGAAATAGTTTTTCATATCCATGAAAAACTACCTTATACTAGAAGTTTCTTTGTTGTTTCTGAATCAATCACTTCTATATTGAAATAAGTTTTTTAGAAGGAGAATTTGCTTTACTTCTATAAATAGAACAATGCAGTAATTTTAATAAATATAACTTAACCATAAAAAATGCATGGCTGTTGAAATAAAAATATCCATCAGTAAGTACCTAAAATCATCTTGTATATTCCCAGTGTTCTTCACACCACATTTTAGTAAACATTATTCACTCACCGTCTTAGAAATGCAGAGCACACAGGCTTCAGGAGACGTGGCTCATTTAGAATGTGCAGGAAACCTGTAAGGTAGGGGTATGGTTGGTTATAGGCACTCTTTTTTCTGTACTCTTCTTCACTGCTGCATTTTGTTCTTACAGAAGCCAATTGCCTTCTCCAAAGCTTATTAATTCCCTTGAGCTTCTACAGAACCATGAACATTTGCAATAGTAAAATCTACTCGGGTTCCTGAGAAGCTTCTCTGCTATTATGTAACACAGACAAGCAGAGAAAACATCTGTAGTCCTTTGGGGTCAACTCCCAAAAATCTTAATATCAAACCATAAAAGCTTTGCTACTTCCAGCTTTTTAATTTTCACTTGTTAATGTGTCTAAAACTACCATAGTATATAGATGTCAGCATAGCTCATTTCTCTGAAGAGAGAAAAATCTCACAGTTAGAAATTTGCTGGGCTCTCCAGGTATGCCATGTATGACAACACCTAGCCTCCAAGGTGCTTAAATTGCAAACAGAGAGGACTGAGAGTCAGAAAATGTGGGGTCCAGCCCTTAAACAATATATGGAATCTCAGTTTCTACACATACACACACATACACACACGTGTGTGTGTGTAATGGGAAAAAGTATTCCTCATCTCAAAGTGTATAATTTTATGAGGCTTTCCAGAACCTTCAGGAACAGATAGGAGACATATATATGTTTTCATTATTCAATGACAGACTTTTATTTACATCTGTTATATTTAAGATATTGTTCTAGATGCTGGGGATGCACAGCTAAGAAGAATGTGATTCCTGCTTTCAAAGAGCTTACAATATAATGAGGAAAATAATGTATAAATACCCAGAGAAATGACACACTATAATACAAAGTTTGCTTGATCCTATAGAAACTAAAAATTTTTCATCTGCCATTACATCTATTATTGCTAAATAGTTTTATTGGGCCATCCCTATGAAATCTATTTGGGAAGATCAGTAAATTGTACTAAAATTAAAATGTTCAGGAAATTCAGAAAAAAAAAAAGAGAGAAAATGCACTTAAGTAATCACAGCTTTGAAAGGATTTTTTGACAAGGATCCTAATCTAAGACATCTCTGATGTCACCCAGTCCTAGCAAACTATCACCAGGACAGGCCTTCCAGGTTCTCTGGGGTGGAGTGAGTTCCATCTGCTTAGATACAGAGAGATGGTCGGGGACAGTCAAGGGGATAGAATGAGACTTTTTGTTCTGAGGCCAACAAAGTTTTGCATGGGGAGGAATACTTTTGACCCTTAATCGGAAATCCCTTCATCTTTCTCCATGGATTCCCTCCCATTCTGAATATTTTTCTCTTCAAATAATAATCTCTCAATAGCAGGAAAAGGAACTTTGGTGTCAGACATTTCTTTTTTTTTTTTTTTTTTTTTTTTTTTTTGCGGTACGCGGGCCTCTCACTGTTGTGGCCTCTCCCGTTGCGGAGCAACAGGCTCCGGACGCACAGGCTCAGCGGCCATGGCTCACGGGCACAGCTGCTCCGCGGCATGTGGGATCTTCCCGGACCGGGGCACGAACCCGTGTCCCCTGAATCAGCAGGCGGACTCTCAACCACTGCGCCACCAGGGAAGCCCCAGACATTTCTTAAATGTATAACCCCGTTCTCTGAATTCATGTTTCCTCATCTGAAAAATAAGGTGATTGTATCTACTTTGACAGACTATTATAAAGATGAAACAAGGTAATACTGACAGAGTGCTTAGAACCCAGCATGGTACATAGTAGACATTCAGTAAATGTCAGTTCTTCCCCAGAGCCAGTGTTGGAGATTATATTGTATTTTGCAAATAGTGTGGATTTCTTTCTTTTTATATATTTGTAACACCTATTCATAACTGCACTCTACTTATTCTTATTGTACATATGGTCATTGGTTCATTCATTTGAAAAGTATTGATTGATGTGTGCATGGAATAGATTCTTGGGATTTAGAGATTAATGGAACAGAGCCCTGCCCTCAGCGAGCTTGCAGTCGAACAGAGACATACGTTTCAACAAGTGGTTTGACTACAACTCAGTAAGTGCTGTTATGGCAGCGTGTACAGTGTGTGGTAGAGCGCAGAGGAAGGAGTGCTCACATTTGGTGGCGGGCGGGGATGTCTCAGAGAGTGAATGGATGAGTACTGATTGTGTCAGTCAGTGAAGGAAGAACTAGGATGCTATCCAAGAGAACCTGGACAAATCTTACTTTTGGTCTCATTTTTGTGAGATGTCTAACAACAGAGGCCTTGATTCAGTGGTCCTAGGTTAGTTTAGACTGAAGCTGGAACATAATGGGACATATCACCCCGTTCACAGTCTAGAAGATACACATGCTGGCAGCTGTTGGGGAAGTCAGCAAAGTCATACACACACACACACACACACACACACACACACACACACATACACACTTTATTTATTTACATTGAAGTATAGTTAATTTACAGTGCTGTGTTTGTTAGTTTCAGGTGTACAGCAAAGTGATTCAGATATACATATACATATGTTCTTTTTCAGATTCTTTTCCATTATATGTGATTACAAGATATTGAATATAGTCCCCTGTGCTATACAGTAGGCCCTTGTTGTTTATCTCTTTTATATATAGTAGTGTGTATATGTTAATCCCAAACTCCTAATATAAGCCCTTAAATTATGAACAAAAAGGAGGTAGTTATTTCAATAGAAAACTCGAGTAAATCTGACCTTGCTTAATACTGTTTGGCATTGATCATTCAGTTAATCTCAGTAAACTTAGGTCAGGTGGCTATTCCATGCCAGGCACTGAAGACAGAGCAGTGAACAGGACAGTTTTGTCACTGATGTCACTCCCAGTCTCAAGGGAAGATAAGAAGATAAAGAAAAATATTCCAGTGATGTTGGTGTAATTTGGTAAAGGACATTCAGTCTCATTTGTTAAATATTTGTCGAACGTTTGCACCATGATCTAGGGCTACACAGAGTGATACGGCAGCACAGAGATACACCTAGCCTCAGTGGGGAGTTCATAGAAGGCTTCCTGGGGAAGATGACACCCAAGTTGTATCAAGAAGAATGGCAGGTGATTTGCCATGCAGTGAGGCTCTTTCAAGCAGTAAAAGAAGACTGAGCAATGTCACAAGGCTATAAAACCACACAGTGCCTGTGAGGAATAGCAAGCAGTTCAGTCCAGCATTACTGGATCATCACATATAAGGCGGGTGATGAGGCTGGAGAAGTAGCATGAGTGAGGTATTGAAGAACCTTGTACGTGTGGCTACGTGTGTCTGATAAAGGACTTTGTCAGCTTTCTGGAGCCATTTAAAAGATGGCAATTTTTCTGGATAACAGAAGTTTCTGTTTTCAGTAGTACACTGATGAAGAAAGATTTTCTTTTTAATTTATAGTTACTATCTGGAAGTGTAATATTTATATCAATATGTCTGTTATCCATTCATTTACTCAGTAAATATTTATTGGTTCCCTGCAATGCCCAATTACTGCGACAGCTTCTGAGAATAAAGCAGTGAGTAAAATACACGCAATCCTACCCTTCTGAGACATACTGTCTAGAGAGGAAGATAAATTCAAATAGATTACTATGAAATAACAATTATGAGACATACTGTGAAGAGGAAGTATGGGGTATTAGGAAGCCAGTAACTTTAGAGCCTAATGTGAGCAGAGTGCCAGGGAAGGTTTCCTGGGAAAAGGTCAGTTTGGTGGAGACCTGAAGAATGAATATGATTTCAGTAGGTGAAGACGGAGTGAAGGGGCAGAGAGGTGAATGAGTAGGGCACGGAGGATGCTTAGGGCAGTGAAACTATTCTGGTAAGATACTATAATGGCGGACACATGTCATTATACACTTGTCAAAACTCATAGAATATGCAATACAAAGCCTGAAGTTTAATGAACTTTAGTCAATAATAATGTATCAATACTGGTTCATCAATTGTAACAAATACACTACACTAATGCAATATGTTAATAATAAGGGAAACCAGGGGTGCGGGGAGGGGGATATATGGGAACTCTGTACCTTCTAATAAATTTTTCCATAAACCTGAAACGGCTCTAAAAAAAAGTCTGTTAGTTGAAAAATATAAATAAATAATGGCATAGCCACAAAATTCTAGAAAGCCCAAACTAAACAATTTTGTCATATGGCAAACAATGGGAAATTTCTGGCTTTTTGCCCAGGGATCTCCCTTGTCTCAGCACAGAGAGATTCATTGTGCCTGTTCCTCCCGGACAAATGTGAGAGATTTAGGAAGTAGAAGCAGCTGCACTGAGCGTTCTGCATGTTATGGTCTCTGAAAAATTCAAAAGCTACCATGAAGTGATTCCTCACACTTCTGG
This sequence comes from Phocoena sinus, assembly GCF_008692025.1. Taxonomy (NCBI): domain Eukaryota; kingdom Metazoa; phylum Chordata; class Mammalia; order Artiodactyla; family Phocoenidae; genus Phocoena; species Phocoena sinus. The sequence goes on from NC_045770.1 coordinate 44,654,275, forward strand.
GTTTTCCTTCTCCTCAACACTTAGAGATGTGACCCAAAGACGGTCACAGCAAGGGCCCAAAGCAGGATGGAGCAGTGTCAAAAAGCTCGGCAGGTTCCCCAGGAAGCTGTAAGTGTTGCAGGTAGATGCTACGTAGGCCATCAAGGCCCTCTGTGGTAGTACCAACTCAAATGATCACAATTTTACAGGAGCGGCTTATTAATATCATTCTGCTATTCCATATCTCTCCCTGCCAAAAAAGGCCAAAACCAGAGAAAGGTATAAACTCGATGTCAAATACGGTTACAAGCTAAATGCACAGGTGCTAATTGTTAGCGATTCTCAGGCATGCCACATAATCTTGACTAAATGTGGACCAAGAGAATATTCAGTTATTTGATGTTTTCTTCTAATTGCTTTGCTAACTGATTCAGAAATGTGAATTGACCCAATACTCAGTGACAGGCCATGTGTTCAGCTTGTGATAATTAGGTATCACCAGTCACACAGTCACACCTTACATCCCCAGTCTGTTTTCCTGGAAAGAAATTAGGAAGCAGTGAGGTGTGTCTTCATAAAAGTGAACAGTCTTTCAAATTTGCATCTACTATTGTGAAGAACAAAAGCTGTATTTTCTTATGTCAATTTCTTTTCACATATTTGATAATCTTGGTACAATAGGACAGTCTCGTCTACATTAACCTCGAAAGCGTAAAATTTTCATTACAGAGAGAGACTTCATAGGCACTCTGCATTCATTTCCAACAAACTGTCAGTGGCTGGATGTCAGTCACAAAGTGTTCAGTTACTTAGATGGCCCGTGATAAAGCTGGGTATGTGCATGTGTAACAGTATGATTCTCGTTTGGAATAATCGCTAATATTTATCTTAAAAGTATAAGTATGTATGATTAACGCCAATTACAATGAAAGATAATGCCACAGCTATGTTAAACTATGTTCTTATAGTTGCTGATTTGCACTAAACATGTTTTTCTGAGTTAGGAAGACAGCTCCCACTTTTGAACAGTTCCTAGTCCTATATTCTTCAGTTAATAAAATCAAGAAAATATGAAACAATGCATTATTATGTTCAGATTCCCAAATGTTGCTGAGGTTGCTGTAATGATCAGAAAGGTCCGTGGACCTGTCTCAACCCCATGTTCACACCAAAAAAAGTTCAATTCCTAGAAAGAAGGCAAGTTAGTTGCTCTTTCCATGATAGAAATACTATTATAGCTAACAGTTGCTGAGTTCGCTTCTGTGTTGCAGGGCATGTTGCTAAATGTCTTACATGTATTCTCTCATTTAACCTTCCACAATCCTATATTCAAGTTCTATTATTACCAAATTTATAGCTGAGGAGAAAAAGTTTCAAAAAGGTTAAATAATGTACTTAAGGTCAGGCAGGAAGTAAAATGGCAATGCCAGGATTTGAACCCACATATTAAAATGCTACATCATGGCTATCCTTATATTAACCACTGTGTATTTGTTCTGCCTTATGGAAGAACACATCTGAGGTTTCACAGACATTACTGAAAATTTGTCACTCTTGATAGGGACTGGTTCTGAGCCAAGAATGATTTTAAGCTCAACATGGAACATCCCACCACCAACCACACACACACACACACACACACACACACACACACACACACACACCCTAGTAACGACTGTCCTACAGAAACTGCATGAGCCTGAGTCCATAGAATGGTCTTCAGATAGGTCTTCAAAACAATTTTTCAGAGAGGTTAAACAGAAAGATGCTCTCCAACATTCTTTTTAACTTTTTCTAAAATGTTTTGACTTCATTTTGGATACATTGGATATGTCTCATTACAGAGAAAAGAATGCCCAGTGGTCTTTTATAGCAGCCAGTCTGGTTTTATTAACTAAAAATGGGAAAGGTCTGAGCAAGCAATAGGTCATGTTAGCTTCATATTGTCAAAAGGGAAGAAGGGGGTCAGCGAATGTTCTAAAACAAATGTATCTTTTGTTATTGCTCCCAGTCTGTAGCCCAGGCTGTCATGTCAGTAAGGTACCTCAGCTAGTTACCTCAGGGTCTGTTTCTCATTCCCTTTATCCTGGTGGACTGCAGGGAGGAAGCCTAGTGCTCTAAAAGGGGCTTTGTTGAGATCGTACCCTGTCTAGGACAGGTATCTGGTTATACCTGTGTTAAGTATATTTCAAGCTAAAACTCTTTTGGCCAGGATTCGTGGGGTATGACTTTACAGCCTTCTTCACCCAGCTGATTGTGTGAGAGGTAGGGTCTAAGCAATTTTTTAAGGTGAATTTTTAAGGCTGTTGGGCAGATGTTCCCTCAGGTACCTTGTATGAGAGGCCTGGGAGTGGCCTCTTAGTAGGTCATCTACATTTTTGTTTGTTTGTTTGTTGTTTTTTGTGGGTTGTTGTTTTGCAGTACGCGGGCCTCTCACTGTTGTGGCCTTTCCCGTTGCGGAGCACAGGCTCCGGACGCTCAGGCTCAGCGGCCGTGGCTCACGGGCCCAGCCGCTCCGTAGCATGTAGGATCTTCCCGGACCGGGGCACGAACTCGTGTCCCCTGCATCAGCAGGCGGACTCTCTACCACTGCTCCACCAGGGAAGCCCCAGGTCATCTACATTTAATGAAAAGATGCTCACCCTTCCCTTTACTTAATTGTCTGCTAGGGACACCTAAGATTCTGATGAGGTCTGCACTCATCCGTCAATATAAAATACTCCCACTCAAACCTCTTTCCAGGGTAGTATCTTGAGTTCACTGCCACTCATTGGTTGTCAAAACAATATTCAAGAAAAAGGCTTAGATTTGGTACAGCAGAGCCATGCTACTCTTCCCACCTCCTGTGCATCTCTCCATAATTTTGTACATGGCATTCATTTATTCCACAAATATCAACTGGATACCTCCTGTACACCAGGGCCTGTTGTAGGCTCTAGGGATATAGCAGGGAATAAAACAGACTTGTATCTCTGTCTTCATACAGCTGATATCGTGGTAAGGAGAGACAAGCAATAAAGAGATAAGTAATGTGTATACTAGGTTAGATAGTAATAAGTACTAAGGAGATAAATATAACAGGGAAGGGGCAGAGACTGATGGACAAAGGATGGTATGAGGCCATTTTAAACAGGATGGCCAGGCATGCTTTACTGCCTAGGGGCATTGGAATAACAACTAGAAGCAAATGACTAGTCAAATGTCACCTTCTGGGTGAGGTCTTTTCCAGAGTCTGTGAGTTACCTGAGAAAGGAGTCCTGTGCATGTTCAGTCATTACAGGACGTACACTGTGAGTTAGGTCTTTAGAGTAAAATGTCAAGCAGACCTTGTGCTCTCCGTCACATAAGAGCATGGAAAACAGTCATAAGTAAATAATTGCAATGCACTGAAATATGTAGAGATAGAGGCAAAAAAAAAAAAAAAAAAAAAAACTAAATGGAAAACAGGGAGGTAGAGAAGCAAACTGGGCCCAGGGGAAGTACGGATACAAGAAGGCTTTAGGAGAGAGGTGATATTTGAACAGAGGCTTAAAAGATAACACCCAATAATAACAACTAATCTTTTCCCTTCTGTCAGAGAAAATTTCAACAAAACATCTTTTCTCCTCTTTCTATTTCAAATTACCTAGGTAGTATATGAATACACTTCCACTGTCAAACTTCCAAACAGAAACACATAGAGTAAATGTGAAAGCTACACACCACTCTTCCAGTTCCACTGGCTTTAAAGCCTGGACCTAACCACTTTGTTATGCTGAAAATGGAGGGAGGAGTAGGTAAAAGAAGCCCTTTTATTTACTCAAAAATATGTATTGAAGGCTTACTGCATAGTAAGTACTGTGCTGCGTAATTGAATACCAGTCTTAAGACAACATGACCCTTGCCCTCAAAATGGTTATGCGTTAGTGATTCCAGACAAAGGGAACCACATGTACAGGCATTGACTTAAGAAGAAATATGGCACCCTCAAGTGGTTTGATAAAACCAGAGAGTAGAATACATCTCAGAGAGAGTTTTAGGGATTAAGTCTTGAAAGATACCCAGGGACTAGATTATAAATCTGGAAAGAAGATAGACAAGGTCTAGGTTATAAATGATTTTGTATGGTATCTAAGGCATTTGGATTTTAAAAATACTTTCTGTGAGGAGCCTTTAGAAATTATAAGTAAAAGAGTGATACTACTGCATGTTCATTGTTCTTTTGCCTAAATAAAAGCCTTCTCAATATTTTGATAAATTTCCTTATAATCTTCCTAATACTTTAATAGATTTTATTTTAATTAGTAACATATAATTATCCTTCCAACTATAAATAGTTATTATAGAAATTATGGAAAAACACAGAGAAGTATTGGGCAGAACACAAAATACATCTGTAATTCAACCACACAGACAAAAATGCTAACACATGATGTATTTCCTTCAAACATACGTTTTCCTAAATGTTTACATGTTTTTCTATGTGTCATATGAACTTACTACTGTACCGTGGACGTTTTCTCACATCTTTAAATAGTCTTCGAAAACACAATTTAATGACTACAGCAGTGCTCCCCAACCACTTTTTTGGCACCAGGGACCTGTTTCGTGGGAGACAATTTTTCCACATAAGTGGGGGCGGGAATGTTTCAGGTGGTAATGCGAGCAATGAGGAGCGATGGGGAGCCATGGGGAGCCATGGGGAGCCATGGGGAGGGGCAGATGAAGCTTCACTTGCTCACCCGCCGCTCGCCTCCTGCTGTGCAGCCCCGTTCCTGTGTGGACTGCTACCGGTCTGCGGCCCAGGGGTTGGGGACCCTTGGACTAGAGAATAATATTCTGTTGTATGGAAAGATCTATTTTATTTACTTGGAAATAATTTAGGGTGGAGTTTAAAAACATGGGCTGAGGAGTCAAACAGAAGTTAGCTTGAGTCCTTGCCCTGAACTTGCCCACTGGACGTCTCAAGGAACTCAATTTCTATAAACCTCCATTTCCTCATCAATAAAATGGGGATCACAAAGGGATCTAGTTTATAGTCTTCTTATGAAGATTGAATAAATTGTGGAAAAATGTTTCAAAGCATAGTGACTGGAGATAGTAAACATTCAATAAATACATGTTAACTACTATCATGGTTAACAATATCAACAAATATAATTATTATATGTAATAAAATAGTAACAACCGTTTTCCTGATGTTTCGATAAAGCAATCTTAACATACACAAAGACTAACAGATGTTCTTTATTAGTATATAAAAATACTCAGTAGCCATTAATATTGGCTTTCCGTGATAAAGAGAACTGATTCCTATGTAAGTGGCTTAGTCTATGGTACAGAAGGCCGTTTTTGTACTGAGTTCTCTTTCTCTAAAGAAAGGAAGCAGTTGCATTGTGTAGCTTTGCTAGTAAGGCACAGACACACGTGATGATTTACTACTTTTCTAAATAGGAAACATACAAGCAACTGGACGGGCTTAGTTTTCATAATTAGTCTAAGTCACTCCAAGTTAGACTAACCTGAACAAACAGTCTAGGGAATCTACCTTTGGCCTCAGCCACTCTGGATTTGGGCTGGTGCTGGCCCAAGTTGCCCATGACTTTCCAAATCAAACTCTCCTCCTTACCAACAATTCTCATCCTTTTTGCCCTGGTGTTCCTTCTTAGAGCAACGGTCTGCTGGCAGAAACATACATCTTTTCATGACTATTTTTGTAAGAAGCTTTTAGAGTAACAGAAAATCACAGACTTCTAAAGCTTGGAAGGGATTTTAATGTGCATCTAATTCAGTGCTTCCTAAATGTGGCTGTGAATCATTATGATCTAGGGCTATGATCAAAACAGAAATTCTCAGACCCAATCCCAGAGAGCCTAATTCTGTATTTTTAATATGCTCCATGGGTTATTCTTATATACAGCCAGGTTTAGAAAACACTGATTTGATCCATCTTCCCACCTAAAATAGAGCTGTAAGCTAATTCAGGAATGGTATCTTTCCTCCATTATGTCCCTGATCCCTAATACCACATACCCAATGCAGAAATCCAGACTTGGCACCTAAAAAATCCCAGTTAAAATGAATATGAAACCACAGCATATCCTCAGAATTACTTATTTGTTTATTGTGTTTACTCATCCTTGTTTCAGAAAGGATTTAAGGCAGCTTACAAATATTCATATAAAATCTCTCTCCATTCTGAATCAAGAAAGGATTCAATTGTAGAAAAATCCAGGAGGGATCAGCAGCTCTGTCTGCTTCCTAGATAAATTCTAATTCTCAATTCGTAACATCTCCCTTTCTGAGAATTGTATACATATTTTTTCTTTCATGAAAAGTGTCATCATGGAGAGGTATTATGACATAGTTGAAAACTCATGTGTCATGCAGTCAGATAAACCTACATTCACATCTTCCTCTGTGCACCATGCCTAGCCCATGGTAGCTCTGAAATACATTTAACTGTTCTTCACTACTGTTTCTTCAAAGATAAGGTTTAACTCAAATCATTTTTATCTCACAAATATTTATCGAGCATCTAGTACGTGAGGTACTATATTAAGCACCTGGGGGACAAAACAGACAACGACCAGTACCCTCATGATGCTTTTATTCTACAAGATATAATTATGCCTATTTCAGAGAATTATTATGAGGCTGAAATGTACATAAAGGTTTTGTATATTCACAAGCATTCCATTAATGTTAATCCTCTTCCCCACCTTGGATTCCCTTCCAGTGATACACACACCTCAAAATACCACTGAGAAAAGAATTCTCCCTAATATCCCTTTTCCAAAAAACTTCTAATTCTGAAGAAAAATCAGACAGAGACTGGAGTCTAAAAAAAAAGTCCCTTGACCTGTATATGGGCCCTTTCTTCCATGCAGAACTAGTGGAATTTACAGCCACGTTTGGAATTTTTCAACTTGACCAGTGCCAGGGGAAGAGCAAGCAAGTAGTCACATCTTTACAGGGTTCTAAATGCAGCTGCACTATAGATGCATTCAGTATACATCAACAGAAAACACGCACCCAGACTCATGAAGCTCCATTTCACAAGATAATTTATGAAGTGACCGCAGATGCACTTGCGAGCAGCAGAGGCAAACTGATTACCATCGAGATAACGATCAAGCTGCAACTATTGATACATCTCAAAGACATAGTGATTTGTAAAACTGCCTGGCTCTTCCATGTTATATGGCCATACCTGTGAGTTATAAGACATGCTCTAGATTTCCGTCACTGTTTCCCAGAATGTCTCCAACAAAATAACTTTCTTCCATTTTCACCCTGAATGAATACAATGCTTCTAAAGTCAGTGATGTTTACGTCACATTTTGAAGCTGACTTGCTAGCTGACACTCCCACTCCAGCACCTCCATGCATGCCTAACATTAGTCATGCCTTTCCTACTCTTTGAGAAATCTTCGTACCCCTCCCCTCCTACCCACCACTGTTCTAATTGTCCCCAAAGCCTAGTTCATGGCCTACATCCTTTAGAACACCTTCCACAGCCCCCTGCAACCCATGATAGCTCCTTCACCTTCTAAATGTCTCCAAAATTTATGCTCTGTGCTACTCCTTCACTAGTTAACTGGAGCTATAAAACGAAACCCTTAGATCTATATCAAATTTGGAACCATGACTGAAAGAGGTAAAAACTAAACTCCGTGTTCTTTGCACAAAAAAATGCACCTATTTGAAATCTAAAAAAAAAATCTTTGATAAGTTAATTATAGCCCTTAAGATTCATAAATCTTAAAATTTCACAGTGTCAATCTTGTTCTTATATTGTCTTTGAAAATGTACTGTTTTCAACGGAAAGAAAAAAATACTGTTTGTTAAAGTTTTATGGAGAACCATCAACAATTTTGGGGATTTTTAGAAATAATTGGGAGTGTTTGTCTCCTAGAGCATTTTAAACATTTAGGCCCCCAAATCAATTAAAGTCTCCAAAGATGGCCCTGAGTGCCTGAGCCAAGTCTCACACGCCTGCAGAGATGAAGCTGCGTACTTCCTACTGGAGAAAAAAACTGCTTCTCTCCCTTCCATGGAACATATACAGCATCACATTCATGACTCTGACACTGGAAGCTTTGGTACACAGCAAAACGTGTCTGTACCCCAGGATAGAAAAAGAAGATAGGTAAAGATTCTCTAGATGACCACACCACCTCTGTTCTGTCACTATGTAGCACATGTCATGGTAAGATCTGTTTCTGTATGTGCCTTTCCTAATGAAAATTTTAAAAGCCATCATTACCTGAGCACTTATTATGTGACAGACACTGTGCTCGAGCTTTATAATTATCAACCTCTTTCATCTTCACAGCAACCTTAAGGGGTAGATACAATTATTATCCCATGACATGGGATATGGCATGACAAAAATAGATGCTTGGAGAGAAAGGATCAGGTTATTTACTCAAAGGTCTTACTCTTAATTGCTTCACTAGACTGTAATAAGCCATGAATTCCCTTGGGAAAGAGGACATTTTGATTAATACTTATTTAGAGCTCAGCTGGCTAACAGCAAGTGGCTCTTAATACATGCTTAGTAAATATTTGTTATTTTGAGTAAATGTTCAAAGTGAATTAGAGGCACAGTGTGGCACTATGCTTTCTGGAATGCAATTGCAAACTCTGAGTGTTCCCAAATTTTGCTACTATCTGCTAAGATCTGCCCAAATCTAGGAGGGAATGGAAGGCAGGCATTTCTTTTTCTACACTAGGGACCTTTCTATATCCAAAAACAAACCTAGATGAATAGCAAAGGCACCGAACAGGAAAAACAATGTATAACTGTCAAGTTTTTACAAACAGAAAGATAACAACGTTTGGCTTTTGCATTGGTCTTCGTATTACTTACAGCATGCTCACAGATAAAACTGCATCTTATTTTAATGCCGTTACTGAGATGGTGGCAAAGCAAGTTATTATTTTCACTTTATAATTTAGTGAAATTGCCCTGTCCAACCATCAATGATATGGCTAAAGTCTTCCAACTCCTCGTCTATTTTTTCTTTATGGATTTATTGACATCAAACTATGAATAGGATTCATTCTAAGACCATTCTAAGATCTCAGATCACTAAGTAACCTCTGTTATCATTTAAGATGCCTATCTTACTCCCATGCAAGTAAGACATTAAATCACAACTCTGGTTCTACTCTTGCAGCCTTCGGTTTCCCAGAGAAGCTCCAGGCTGTCTACACACTCAATGCCAGATGAAATGAATAAAACTCCAATGAGACCACTGAAAAATACTTTGAATGATGCATCATTCCTCTACCAAACAATAACAAAAACCCTATAGACTGCAGAGAATGTTAACTCTAGTGAGTTTCCTACAAGCTATAGAGCATCTCTACTTCCTGTATATACATGGGATGGGGAAGGGGAAGGGGAGGGGCTTCAGAAATGGTGACTCAAATATTTCAACCAAAGTAAAGGACCTCAGAGCAGGCATACAATATGTCAGTTGTTTATAATTTATTACTAAATCTCAGTACCTTCTTGAAGAAGCCAAGTTACATTTTGTTATTTATAGCGTTATTTATACAGGATAAGAGAAAAGGAATTTAGGCTTTCAAGGGATGCTCTCCTCTCCTCCAGTAATTACTTCTGTACTTTCTGTCACAATGCTTTATATACTCATCCATCAAACATTTACAGAGCAAAAATTGTGTACTATCATGGATTCTTGAATGCAAAATAATCCTTGCCCTCAGGAAGTGACAATCTTGTGGGAAGGGAGGGTGACAAGCAAACGTGTACATCACCATTGTTAGAGTTGGCATGTTGTAGTGGAATCTCTACCCCTCAGTTCTGTCATTGACTAGTTGTGTAATTTTTCGAAAAGTCTCTAAACTTCGCTTTTGTTTTTTTTTTTTTGGCGGTACTCGGGCCTCTCACTGTTGGGGCCCCTCCCGTTGCGGAGCACAGGCTCTGGACGCGCAGGCTCAGCGGCCATGGCTCATGGGCCCAGCTGCTCTGCGGCATGTGGGATCCTCCCGGACCGGGGCACGAACCCGTGTCCCCTGCATCGGCAGGCGGACTCTCAACCACTGCGCCACCAGGGAAGCCCTAGACTTCGCTTCTTCATTCTTTGAAATATCAGTAATATGAATCAGGAGAGTCAGCATTTTTGTAATGCCTGCTATTTTCCAGACACTGCTCTAAATGTTTTAATGTATTATTGAATTTAATCCTTTCACTAGTCCTAATCAAAAGTTACTATTATTAGTTCTATTTTATAGATGAGGAAACTGAGAGATTAAATAACTTGGCCATGGTCTAACAAGTGGTAGGTCCAGGTTGTGAACCCAAGCAATCAGAATCCAAAGCCTCTGTACTAGAGGACTGCACGCCAACATGAGGACCCTGGGAACTAAAAGGCAAAGGTTTCTAAGCCCAGAAGCTTCCATTGCTGTTAAAAACATATTCCTTTATCGGGAACACCCCTTCCATTTGTCACTCAGATTCACAGTTGCCTCTTCTCCGCCCCACCCAATGCCCTGAAGGCTGACACACACGACTACATCATGGGCTTTTTTGCCTTCTGCTGCAGAAGGATTCAGCCAGTGGGGGGACCAGCAAGAAGTTGGAGGAAAGAAGGAGAAAGAAATCAGGTTGTTTGAGCCTCTGGTGGACTCTCTTTCTGTGAAGTTATTTTGAACTGGCTGCATCCTTTCCCAACATCTCCTGCCAGGGGCCCTCTTTACTCAGACCTCTCAATCCCTGGGTCTCTGTAAGGTCACAACTCCCTCCCCTCACTCCTTTGCTTTAGAGCTGGTAACTAGGCTCCACTATTACTAGGATCTGGGTATTGCAGTGTCCCTAATGAATTCACCACACCCTGTTTATGCCTTCATAAACAGCACCTTTATTAATCTTCCTCAAACTTTCCTAATTATCCAAATCTGAGTGTCCCATCTGTTCCCTTCTGAGATGCAGACAAATACACTGGGTTTATAAGGCACTAAATGATCAGCATCTCTTGCCCCAGCTCACCCTTAACAGTGTAATTTTTCTATCTCAATTTTCAGTGCTCCTGTAACATGGGCCTTTTCAAATCCTCAAACTTGCCTGGGCCTTCTTTTTGCAGGGACTTTGCATACCCTGCTCTCTCTACATGGAATGCCCCCTTTTTAATACTGCCCCCCTCCTCCCCCAACCCGCCACCACACACACTCATACCTAATTACATAAGCCTACCTGTTCCATAGAATTTCTTTTTTTCCCCACGAATTGTGGTTAAGAAGTGTCATATCCTTTTTAAAAAATTTTATTTTATATTGGAGTAGTTGGTTAACAATGTTGTGTTAGTTTCAGGGGTATAGCAGAGTGATTCAGTTATACATATACATGTATCTATTCTTTTTCAAGTTCCTTTCCCATTTCCGTTATTACAGAATTTTGAGCAGAGTTCCCCGTGCTATACAGTAGGTCTTTGTTGGTTATCCATTTAAAATATAGCAGTGTGTACATGTCAATCCCACACTCCCAGTCTATCCTCCCCCCGCCACCCTTCCTCCTGGTGACCATAAGTTCATTCTCTAAGTCTGTGAGTCTGTTTCTGTTTTGTAAATAAGTTCATTTGTATCATTTCTTTAGATTCTGCACATAAGTGATATATGATATTTGTCTTTCTCTGTCTGACTTCCTTCACTTAGTTTGATAATCTCCAGGTCCATCCATGTTGCTGCAAATGACATTATTTCCTTCTTTTTAATAGCTGAGTGATATTCCATTGTATATACGTACCACATCTTCTTTATCCATTCATCTGTCGATGGACATTTAGGTTGCTTCCATGTCTTAGCTATTATAAACAGCACTGCAATGAACACTGGGGTGCATGTATCCTTTTGAAGCATGTTTTTTTCTCCAGGTGTATGCCCAGGAGTGGGATTGCTGGATCACATGGTAGTTCTATTTTTAATTTTTTAAGGAACCTCCATACTGTTCTCCATAGTGGCTGTACCAATTTACATTCCCACCAACAGGGCAAGAGGCTTCCCTTTTCTGCACACCCTCTTCAGCATTTATTGTTTGTAAACTTTTTGATGATAGTCATTCTGACTGGTGTGAAGTGATATCTCATTGTAGTTTTGATTTGCATTTATCTAATAATTAGTGATGTTGAGCATCTTTTCATGTGTCTCTTGGTCATCTGTATATCTTCTTTCTAGAAATGTCTATTTAGGTCTTCTGCCCATTTTTTGATTGGTTTTTTTTTTTTTTTAATATTGAGCTGCATGAGCTGTTTGTAAATTTTGGAGATTAATCCCTTGTCAGTGGCATCGTTTGCAAATATTTTCTCCCATTCTGTGGGTTGTCTTTTTGTTTTGTTTATGGTTTCCTCGGCTGTGGGAAAGCTTTTGAGTTTAATTAGGTCCCATTTGTTTATTTTTGTTTTTATTTCCATTATTCTAGGAGACAGATCGAAAAATATATTCCTGTGATTTATGACCAAGAGTGTTCTCCCTACGTTTTCCTCTAAGAATTTTATAGTATCCAGTCTTACATTTAGGTCTTTAATCCATTTTAAGTTTGTTTTTGTGTATAGTGTTAAAGAATCTTCTAATTACATTTTTTTACAGTTATCCCAACACCATTTATTGAAGAGACTGTCTTTTCTCCATTGTTTAGTCTTGGCTGCTTTGTCATAGATTAACTGACCATAGGTGTGTGGGTTTATTTCTGGGCTTTCTATCCTGTTCCATTGATCTACATTTCTGTTTTTGTGTTGATACCATACTGTTTTGATAACTGTAGCTTTGCAGTATAGTCTGAAGTCAGGGAGCCTGATTCCTCCAGCTCCGTTTTTTTCTCAAGATTGCTTTGGCTGTTCCAGGTCTTTTGTGTCTCCATAAAAATTTAAATTTTTTTTGTTTTGGCTCTGTGAAAAATTCCATTGGTAACTTCATAGGGAGTTATGAAGGAGTTATGAGTTATGCACTGAGTCTGTAGATTGCCTTGGGTAGTAGAGTCATTTTGACAATATTGATTCTTTCAATCCAAAAACATAGTATATCTCTCAATCTGCTTATGTCATCTTTGATTTCTTTCATCAGTATCTTATAGTTTTCTGAGTACAGGTCTTTTGCCTCCTTAGGTAGGTTTATTCCTAGGTATTTTATTCTTTTTGATACAATGGTAAATGGGATTGTTTCCATAATTTCTCTGATCTTTCCATGTTAGTGTATAGGAATGCAAGCAATATCTATGTATTAATTTTGTATCCTGCAACTTTACCAAATTCATTGATGAGCGCTATTAGTTTTCTGGTAGCATCTTTAAGATTTTCTATGTATAGTATCATGTCATCTGCAAAAAGTGACAGTTTTACTTCTTCTTTTCCAATTTGAATTCCTTTTATTTCTTTTCTTCTCTGATTGCCAAAGCTAGGAATTCCAAAACTATGTTGAATAAAATTGGCGAAAGTACACATCCTGATCATGTTCCTAATCTTACAGGATCTTCAGCTTTTCCCCATTGAATGTGATGCTAGCTGTAGGTTGTCATATATGTCCTTAATTTTGTTGAGGTATGTTCCCTCTATGCCCACTTTCTGGAGAGTTTTTATCATAAATAGGTGTTGGATTTTTTCAAAAGATTTTTCTGCATTTATTGAGATGATCATATAGTTTTTATTCTTCAGTTTGTTGATGTGGTGTATCACACTGATTGATTTGTGGATATTGAAAAATCCTTCTATCCCTGGGATAAATCCCACTTGATCATGGTATATGATCATTTTAATGTATTGTTGGATTTGGTTTGCTAGGATTTTATTGAGTATTTTTGTGTCTATGTTATTCAGGGATATTGGTCTGTAATTTTTTGTGTGTGGTATCTTTGTCTGGTTTTTGTATCAGGATGATGGTGGCCTCGTAGAAGAGATTGGGAGTGTTCCTTCCTTTGCAACTTTTTGGAATAGTTTCACAAGGATAGGTGTTAACTCTCCTCTAAATGTTTGATAGAATGCCTATGAAGCCATGGTCCTGGACTTTTGTTTGTTGGAAGATTTTAAATCACAGTTTCAATTTCAGTACTTTGTGATTGGCCTGTTCATATATTCTTTGTGATTGGCCTGTTCTGTATTCTATTTCTTCCTCGTTCAGTCCTGGAAGGTTGTACCTTTCTAAGAATTTGTCCATTTCTTCTAGGTTGTCCATTTTATTGGCATATAGTTGCTTGTAGTAGTCTCTTATGATCCTTTGTATTTCTGTGGTGTCATTTGTAACTTCTCTTTTATTTCTAGTTTAACTGATTTGAGCCCTCTCCCTTTTTTCTTGATGAGTTTGCCTAAATGTTTATCAATTCTGTTTATCTTTTCAAAGAACCTGCTTTTAGTGTCATTGATATTTTCTATTGTTTTCTTCATCTCTATTTTATTTATTTCTGCTCTGATCTTATGATTTCTTTCCTTCTACTAACTTTGGGTTTTGTTTGTTCTTCTTTCTCTAGTTGCTTTAGGTATAAGGTTAGGTTGTTTCATTTGAGATTTTTCTTGTTTCCTGAGGTAAGACTGTATTGCTATAAATTTCCCTTTTAGAACTGCTTTTGCTGAATCCCACAGGTTTTGAATTGTTGTGCTTTCATTTTCATTTGTCTCTAGGTATTTTTTGATTTCCTCTTTGATTTCTTCAGTGATCCATTGGTTGTTTAGTAGCATACTGTTTAGCCACCACGTGTTTGTTTGTGTTTTTTACATTTTTTTTCTTGTAGCTAGCTGATTTCTAATCTCATAGTGTTGTGGTCAGAAAAGATGACTGATATGCTTTCAATTCTCTTAAATTTACTGAGGCTTGCTTTGTGGCCCAGCATATGATCAATCCTGGAGAATGTTCCATGTGCACATGAGAAGAATGTGTATTCTACTGCTTTGGGATGGAATGCTCTATAAATATCAATTAAGTTCATCTTATCTAATGTGCCATTTAAAGCCTTTGTTTCCTTATTAATTTTCTGTCCGGATAATCTGTCCCTTGATAAAAGTGGGGTGTTAGAGTCCCTCACTATTATTGTGTTACTGTCTATTTCTCCTTTTATGGCTGTTAGCATTTGCCTTATACACTGAGGTGCTCCTGTGTTGGGTGCATATATATTCACAATTGTTATATCTTCTTGGATTGATCCCTTGATCATTATTAGTGTCTTTCTTTGTCTCTTGTAACAGTCTTTATTTTAAGTCTATTTTTTTTCTGATATGAGTATTGCTACTCTAGCTTTCTTTTGATTTCCATTTGCATCAAATATCTTTTTTCATCCCCTCACTTTGTCTGTATGCTTCCCTAGATCTGTAATGGGTCTCCTGTAGAGAGCATATAGAGAGGTCTTGTTTTTGTATCCATTCAGTTTGTCTATGTCTTTTGGTTGCAGCATTTAACCCATTTATGTTTAAGGTAATTATCAGTAAGTATATTCTTACTGCCATATTGTTAATTGTTTTGGATTTGTTTTTGTAGGTCTTTTTTCTTCCCTTCCTCTTTTGTTCTCTTGTTATTTGATGACTAACAGTGTTGTGTTTGGATTGCATTTTCTTTTTTGTGTGTGTATCTATTGTAGATTTTTGGTTTGCCATTACCATGAGGTTTTGATAAAGCAGTCTATACATAAACAAGATTATTTTAAGTGGCTGGTGTTTTAATTTCAAGTGCATTTCCAATATCCTGCATTTGTACTCTCCTCTTCTCACAATTGCTGGGTTTGATATCATATTTGTGTATGGATGATTTCCTACCTTTACTGTATGTTTGACTTTACCAGTGAGCTTTTCCATTTTTAATTTTCTTGTTTCTAGTTGTGGCCTGTTCTTTTCCACCTAGAGAAGTTCCTCTAGCATTTGGTGCAAAGTTGGTCTGGTGGTGCTGGATTCTCTTAGCTTTTGCTTGTCTATAAAGCTTTTGATCTGTTGAATCTGAATGAGAGCCTTGCTGGGCAGAGTGTTCTTGGTTGTAGGCTTTTCCCTTTCATCACTTTAAATATATCATGCCACTCCCTTCTGGCCTGGAGAATTTCTGCTCAGAAATCAGCTGATAACCTTATGGGAATTCCATTGTATGTTATTTGTTGCTTTTCTCTTGTTGCTTTTAATACCTTTTCTTTGTCTTTAATTTTTGTCAGTTTTATTACTATGTGTCTTGGCATGTTCCTCCTTGGGTTCATCCTGTATAGGACTCTGCACTTCCTGGACTTGGCTGTTTCCTTTCCCATGTTAGGGAAGTTTTCAGCTATTATCTCTCTCAGGTCCTTTCTCTCTCTCTTCTTCTTGGACCACTATAATGTGAATGTTGGTGTGTTTAATGTTGTCCCAGAGGTCTCTTAGGCTGTCCTCATTTCATTCTTTTTACTTTATTCTGTTCCATGGTAGTTATTCCCACCATTCTTCCAGATCATTTATCCCTTTTACTGCCTCAGTTATTCTGGTATTGATTCCTTCTAGTGTATTTTTTATTTCAATTATTGTATTGTTAATCTCTGTTTGTCCTTTAGTTCTCCTAGGTCTTTGTAAAACATTTCTTGTATCTTCTCAATCTGTGCCTCCATTCTTTGTCTGAGATATTGGATCATCTTTACTGTCATTACTCTGAATACTGTTCCGTGTAGTTTGCCTATCTCCACTTCACTTAGTTGTTCTTCTGGGGTTTTATCTTGTTCCCTCGTCTAGGACATATTCCTCTGCCATTTCATTTTGTCTGATTTTCTGTGATTTTGGTTTCCATTCCATAAGCTGCAGGGTTGTAGTTCTTCTTGCTTCTGCTGTCTGCCCCCTAGTGGATGAGACTATCTAAGAGGCTTATGCAGGCTTCCTGGTGGAAGGGACTGGTTCCTGCCCACTAGTGGGTGGAGCTGAGTCTTGTCCATCTGATGGGCAGGGCCATGTCAAGGGTTGTGTTTACCCAGCAGCTGTGTGCTCAGGAAGACTTTAAGTGGCCTATCTGCTGATGGATGGGGCTGTGTTTCTGCCCTGTTGGTTGTTTGGCCTGGCTTCCAGCATTGGAGCCTATAGGCTGTTGGGTGGGGCTAGGTCTTGGTGAGAAAATGGTGGCCTCCAGGAGGGCTCATGCCAATGATTACTCCCCAGAACTACCACTGCCAGTGTCTTTGTCCCTGCAGTGAGCCACAGCTTCCCCCTGCCTCTGCAGGAGACCCTCCAATACCCTCCAGCAGGCCTAGGCTCTTATGAGATCACTGCTTTTTTCCCTGGGTCCTGGTATGCACGAGACCTTATGTGCACCCTCCAAGAGTGGAGTTTCTGTTTCCTCCAGTCCTGTGGAATTCCTGTGGTCAAACCCCACTGGCCTTCAAAGCCAGATTCTCTGGGGGTTCCTCCTCCCGTTGCCAGACCCCCAGGCTGGGGAAACTGACTTGTGGCTCAGAACTTCAATCCTATGGGAGAATTTCTGTGGTATAAATTTTCTGGTTTGTGGCACATCCACCCAGCTGGTATGGGATTTGATTTTATTGCAGTTGTGCCCCTCCTACCAAAGTGTTGTGGCTTCTTCTTTATCTTTGGTTGTAGGATATCTTTTTTGGTAGGTTCCAGCGTTTTGTTGTGTTCTGTTTTTTTCTTTTTTTTTCGACGGTTGTTCAGCAGTTAGTTGTGATTTTGGTGTTTTTGTAAGAAGGGTGTGAGCTCACATCCTTCTACTCTGCCATCTAGTCTCCGTCCAGCAAATATAATTTCAGTGATATTTTTGAATTAATTAATGGACTAGGGGTCAAAAAAAGACTGCTTTCTTCAAGTTTTTACAAATAACTTTGATCCTTTAGAGTCAAATACCTCATTATACTTTGCAAAGCGATTTATAATAATATGCTATATTTTCATCCACACTTATTCTGTGAGGGCAGAGAAAATGCGTTCTGAGGATCTTTAGTGACTAGTCTAGGATGCTACAAGTAGTAAGTGACAGAGCCATGATTTGATCCCAGGTTGTTGGGAATTTGTGTCCTGCTATTACTGCTTCCCTGGGCTCTTGAGGAATCTAGTCCCAGGCAATATGGTCAGTTGCTCAGCAAAGTTTCTTTCAGGCCCTAAAAATAAAAGGGCTTCAATAAAATTTTCTTAGGGATGTGCTGGAAACTATTCTTCTCCAGACCTTTCTTTTTTTTTCTATTTTTTTTGCCAATATGTTCTTCCCAGCCACCATTTTTATGAAACCAAACAACACTTTCTGTGGTGAACACTTTGCAAGTGCTTTATTTTTGAACAGATGAAGGAACAATGCCTGTCTTTAGGGAATCTTGTTTGAAACCTCTTGATTGAGGAGTGCCACAATGCTGAGAAACATTAGCTGAGGTAATTCAACTCCTGGGGCAGTTTAATTTGAAATGTTTGGAGTTGTGAATGCGAGTATGCAGCACTTTCCCTCTGGTTGGTAGAGGAGAGAGAACCGAAGGGGCCTTTAGCAAGAAGCTGGAAGAGGCAGCTTGGTAGGCAGCAGAATGGTTACTTGCTTTCTTTCGAACTTCGTCCTGCCAACGCCAGTGGCACAGTTGTTTCCTATTTGAGAGCAGATGCCATTTGCACAGTGCATGTTTGAAGAGAGAGATTTTCGGACACTCAGATATAATGGGGCATTCACACATTCAAAGCCCCTTTAAGTTTCCCCCCAGGGCACATGGTGATGCTGCCAGGCGCACACACTTGCTTAGAAGTGGTCATGGAAATACAGCCTTTTTTGACTTAGGTTGGTTAGGCAAATAACCCAGCACATGCTGGTTTCTGCTCTGACCAGTCAGCATGACACTAGGTAGCTTCCTTTCCAGAACACTTCCTTGGTAACCTCACCCCAGACAACTGGGTTTGAATTCCATTTCCAAGAACGCCCTTCCTCATTCTGGTCCTTACTGTCACGGCCTACTTTCTTTCATGCCAGCAGTCCAGGGAAATCTATCAATATTTGCAAATCCAAGCTTGTCAGACCCTGCTTAAAAGATTCCTTATTGCTCATGAGATAAAGTCCAGGTCAATTAACCTGACTCTATATGACCTGATCTCCAACTAATCATTAACCTCATGATCAATTCCTTCTTCATTCTCCCCCATGCTACTGCTACACAGAACACTTCACGGGGCCCTGAACATGATTACTAATCTGACTGTGTCTTTGCACATGCCACTCTCTTCCTTGCTTTCTCCTTCCTTAGCCCACTCACTTATCCCTCCACATAACTAAGCATCTTCTCCTTTGGGAAGCTTTCTCTGATGTCTAATCTCTCCTACCCTTCCCAGAGCAGCCTAGACTTATTTCCAAAACAGTATTTACCATGTTTATCATGTACAAGGTGCTATCAAATGTAAGTCACATTTCACAAAAATGTAAAAAAAAAAAATCATGGAAACTAGAATTGATAAAACATGGTACCATAATTTTCTGTTTACTTGCCTCTCCCATTAGACATTTTGAGGGCAACTATTCTATCATTCATTTGCATAAAGCAGCTCCTACCATTGTATCTGCTTCATATTGGGATCTTGGTAAATGTTTTGTTTTTTAATAAGCAAGTGAGATTTTATGCGTAGTTAACCAGGTGATGTCTCTAAAGTGTCCAGGTGTGATACACAGTAGAGCCAGGAAAGCCAGTCTTTATCACTCCTAAAATTTGGGAGCTAAAGTCACTTTTCCCATGAAACTCTTTAAATAACTTTAGAAAGAATAAGTCATTTACTCAGCCCTGAACATCCTCATTGTACAAGGCTATGTGTGGGAGGATCTTTCACATACATTGTCTAATGTGATGGTCACTAATCCTTGTGGTGGAGGCGGTCTTACACATTTACAGATGAAGACAAGCTCAGAAAAGAAAAACAGTTTGAAAGATCACATGTTAAATAGCAGAGACAGAGTTAAAATCCAATACTCACATCTCAAAGTCTTCAGTGTTTACACCATTTCTTTGCCTCCTTCCCCCATCCAACCTTTCCCAAAACGTGAGATGTCTACAAGAGATTGATACAAAGAAAAATCATTAAATAGGTCTGAATCTCATGTTATTCCCTTTCTCATTCAATCTTTTAGATCATATCAAGGAGATGCTCTCACTTTGCTCCACATGTGGGTAAGCAGTTGTGCCCAGTTACGCTACTTCCTTTGCATTGATCCACCATAGCTTAATGCTCTTCGGCCTCCTCTTACCAACTCAGTAAAGGAGTACAGTTTCAAATATATATGGAGGTTGTTTGAAGGCACAAAGAATGTTCAAATCCCCTACTGGCAAACTGTTCTTCCTCTCCAAAGAATAACTGTTCTTCCTCTCCAAAGAATGCTGAAGACTTACACATAAAGAAGAAAAGTACCATGTTATATTAACTGGGTCATGGCCCATAGCATGACTGATGTACAGCTGGAGTTTGAGACCCAAATGTCCTCCTTATTCCTCAGCTTGAATCAAAACCTCATGACTGCATCACCAACCAGAGGCCCCACACTATAGAAATGTGAAGTAACAGCCAGCATTCTCAGCCAGATGCAGAGGGAAATACATGGGTAGGTGTCCTATATGAGGGAAGCCAAGTAGTTGGGGGTGGGCAGGTTGGGTGGCTTAGCCAACTAGTACCCTCTAATATGATAGAGAAATGAATAGGGCCTCACACATGTGCATGGCCTTTATAGTCGCAAGGACACTGCCCATTTATCTGCATATACTTATATATAACCTACCAAATGGCAGGCACTGATCTAAGTGTTTTGAGATATTAACTTAACATAATAACTATACGAGGTAGGTACTACTAATATTTTATAGATGAGGAAACTCAGGCACATTAAATAATTTTCCCAAGATTACACAGCTAACAGGTAGCAGAACTTGGAGTCAACCCCAGACATTCAAGTACCAGTGACCATATTATGAATGACTAAGCTAGGACCAGTCAGATTATCCACTGGTGTTCCCCTCGAGGGACTCAGAAAAGAGGTACACAGAGAGATGCAGAATTATTCCTTGGATGTCATCTAGCAGGAATAAGAGAGAGGGTTCAACTTCATTAATCGTCAAACACTGCAATCTGTATACCAAGTCAATCAGCAATTATCTTTACTGTAAGATAACCGATTTCATGAGCTTTCTCTTAACAACACCAATGATTTGTCACCACTAACTAAATAGCATGTCCTTTAATGAGACACCAATTCTATAAATGACTACTAAATTTTGATTTAAACTTAGCTGTTAGAAAAAGTATAGGGACTTCCCTGGTAGTCCAGTGGTTAAGACTCCTGGCTTCCATTGCACGGGGAGTGGGTTCAATCCCTGTTTGGGGAAGATCCCCAATGACTCACAGTGAGGCAAAAAAAAAAAAGGTAGGTCAGAAAAAATATAGATGTTGTAGAATTAAAAGCATTTGTACCTTGGAGAATTGGTACAACCTTTCTGGCAAAATAAAAGGATTTACTTGAAGGTAGATCAATTTCGGTATTCTGTCTGAGAGAATTTGACATTAAGACATGGGGGAAATCACCTTAGCAGTTTTAAAAATAAGGTAACTATACATCCAGGTTTATACCTACTAATCCCCGGACAGCTGTTAATAGTGCCCCGTTTCACCCTTAAAAATGTCCTGGGTTGTATAATAAATTATATGGCTACTCTACAAAAACACCCCCTGTCAGGACTTTAGTCTCAACTGTGGTGGATGATAGCAATACACAGATGGAAGACACCTCCCCTGCCCTCCAGGATTTCACCAATTGTATTTCACTCCACTTTGAGGGAGATACATAAAAATTACACTATAGTACAATAAATGCCAGGATAGAGATGTTGAGACTGGTGCCTGGATAGCAGCAGAGAGGTACTAAGGCAGAGTGAAGTGTGAGGGCTTAGAGACTGTTCCTAAAAGAGAAAACACTTTAGCTGAATCTTAAAGGTTCAAAGATATTCATCAATATCTGATGATCCTGTGAAAGATGAACTTTCAAAACAGAACAACAAATGAACTTTGATAAGAAATGTGAGAGGGGTAATAACATAGTGGTCACGAAGCACAGAATTTGGGCTCAAAGCGTCAGATTTTGAATCCCAAGTCCATGAAATTCAAGCTGTTTGACTTTAGGAGGTTACTGAACCTCTCTGAGTCTTGGTTTCTTCATGGATAAAATGGAGAACAATGGTATCTAACTAACTCATAGGGTTGTTGTGAGTCTTTAATCAATTAATGTATGTAAAAACCTTTAGTTTAGACATGTAGTAAGTGCTATAAAAGACTAGTTATTACTGGTTGAATACGACCGAAATATGTAGAGTGTATGCATGTGAATATAAGTTGGGAGACGAAGGCAGTTTCTTGTGCGACATACCCCAGGAGTTTGCACTTGATCCTGAGGAAAACAGCAATTATTGAAGGGGAGTGACATACAGAGGAGGGATATGATCACATTGGACTGTGAAAGATTAATCTTTCTTGGCAGTGTACAGAGGACGGATTGGAGCTGAGATTAGCAGGACACAGAGAGAAAAGCTACTGCAGTAGATGATAAGTGGCAGCAAGGAGGAGAAAAATACCCCTGCTCTCTTTAGGTAGCATCACCTAACTCCACGTCAAAACCTTCACTACACTGGGGGCACGTCCTCACCACAGAAGCTGATTAACCAAATTAGAGGTGTGGAGATGAAATCTGAGCCTGCCACACAGTAATACTTTTAGCATCTTTTTTTTATAAAGGTTACATTTAGGGGTGACTGAATGTTAAAACGATAAAGGACCAAAAGAAATCCTCCAGTCCAGTGGTTGTCTACACTGACTACCATTAAAATCCCCTGGGGAAATTTCACAAAATACCAATCCCCAGGTCCCACACTTGATCAATTAAGGAAGCGTCCCTGGGAGTGGGGCTCAAGCTCTGATGGGTCTTCAGACCTTCCCAGGTGATTGTGATGGGCAGCCAGGAGAGACAACAACCATTGATCTCATCCAAACCCTACTCTGGACACATGTGGAAGGTGAGCCCCAGACTTCTTTTAGGATGTGGGTGGCAATCGTGTTATCTGTCTTACCTATAATATATAAATATAGTTTCTTAGGTATTTATAACAAGATTCGAGCCTCTTGGACATTGGATATGGAATCGTATTTTGTAATAAATGTATGCTGATGCTAGAAATTGGGAGAATAAATAAGACCTGAAAAGAAAATGTGAAAATAAGAAAACAAAGAGAGGAAGAGATTCATGTAAACAAAAGGAAGTGAGACCACATATGCATTCCACTGACCTAGGGTATACAGGGTTTACTAAATTATGCATAATTGGTTTCTTCCTTCGGTAGGTTGAGAAAAAGTAATTAGGAGAGAATAGAAAGAGCAGAGATAAGAAGAAAAAAAGTCCTACGAAAGCAAGGGGTTGTGTCTGTCTTGTTCACTTTTGCATCCCCAGCTTCAAGAGCAGCACTTTGCAAATACACTAGTTCCATGCCTTTGCTACGGACTAAATGAGGGCAAGAAGAAAGGAAGGAATGGAAGGGGAACAAAAGGGTCAGGCAGAGTCACGCATTCACTTTTTCTCGTAGGCCTATTAAATCTTTCCGAACAGCCTCAGGGATGAGAAAATAATTTTCAAAATGTTCAATTCCTCTTATACTCTGGGCTTCTCTTTCTACCAGAAGCAGCTTTCTTTGGGAGAGGAATATGTGATGGTCCCTGTCCTGGGTCTGATGCTCTATGTAGAGAAGACATTTTTTGATGCTCTGTGTATAAAAGTGTAGGCTCGGTAGAGAAGTTCTGAATTTAAAATCAGCCCCCTTGCTTATCATGTGACCTGAGGCCAGGTCCTTAAGTGCTTTTACCAACAGTTTCCTTAAAATGGATATTTCTATGGGCTGAATGCTTGTGTGCCCTGCCCCCCCCCACACACACCCACAATCCAAACTCATATGTTGAGGTCCCGATATGGTAGTATTTGGAGGTGGGGCCTTTGGGAAGTACTTAAAATGAGATTATGTCATGAAGGTAGATTCCCCATCATGGGATTAGTGCCCTTCTAAAAGAGGGAACTTCTAAAAGAGTGCCCTTCCTCTCCCTCCCCCCTCCCCCTCCCTCTTTCTGTGCATGCACTAAGGAACAGCCATGTAAGGGCATAAGAAGACAGCCGTCTAGACACCAGGAAACAGCCCCTCACCAGATACAGAATCTGCTGGCGACTTGATCTTGGACTTCCCAGGCTCCAGGCCATGAGAAATAAATGTTTGTTGTTTAAGCCACTCAGTCCATGGTATTTTGGAATAGCAGCCCAAAGGGGCTGACTGGTATACTCAGATTATTATAAAGGTTAATGAGGTGATGCATAGGAAGTTATTAGGACCTTAGCCAGAACATAGTAAGTGTTCATAAATGTTAGATGTTGTATTATTGTACTCTAATTGTTGTATTGTTATTTTAATGATAGTTATTATTAATTATTATCCCATTTCTTATGGGAGAAAGCAAAGAACCAGGATGTGAGAAACTACAGCTATTACAAGGAGCTCATAGGGGTAGCTGCAACTTTACTGTCCTTTGCCCAGGCTTTTACTTTGGACTCAAAACTCCTAACTGGGCTTGGTTTGGCCTGCCTGTAGTCCCACTGTGACCACAGATTGGGGATCAGGCATTTTAAGGTAATACTAGGTGTTCCTATCCCATTATTCAGGTGTCCAATCCTATACACAAGGTTTCTTGGAAAGATTGCAATTCTTATTCTTTAGAATATAATCCAAAAAGTAGGGAATACTAGGATGGAGAAGAGGCTTCTTTCTCTCTTTAAATATTTGCTTTAGGGATCTTGGTTATTCCAAGTGAGGTAACAACACATGCCAGGGAATGGTTATCTGGTGGGACCCAGACCTTTCTCCTGGATATTGACATCTACTAATGATTTAGAGTTTATATACAGCAAGATTTTAGACTGAATTCTCCATTTTGAGTTGGCCATCTTGAGAAAATATTTGCTTATTAAATCAAATAGGATCTGCAATCCTCTCATTTAAAACATCCCTGCATGTATTAGTTTGCTAGAGTGGCCATAACAAAATACCACAAACTGGGCCTTTAAACAACAGAAAGGATTGTTCTGGAGGCTGGAATTCCAAGATCAAGATGCTACAGGGTTGGTTTCCTCTGAGGCCTCTCTCCTTGGCTGGCAGCTGGCCACCCTCTTGTTGCCTCTTCACATGGTCATCCCTCTGTGCATGCAAACCCCAGGTGTCTCTCTGTGTGTCCTAATCTCTTCTTCTTATAAGGCCGTGACTCCAATTGGATTAAGCACCCCCCAGGACCTCATTTAACCTTAATTACCTCTTTAAAGACCTTATCTCCAAATATGTTTATATCCTTAGATACTGGCGGTTGAGACATCAACATATAAATTTGGAAGGGACGTAATTCAGCCAATAACACCTTAGTAATGAGTCTTAATTCAATGAATCATATAGTTTTGACCCTAAGAAATGGTCCCAAAGCACCTTTTAAGTTACTCTCAAGTACACGTCACCTTCCCATAAAGTCAAGTAAACACCAAATACGTAAGATTAGCTGAATTTCCTTTGGGGATTGTAACACAATGTCATAGGCTGGGTCTCCAGGATACAGACACCAAAAATCTGAGGATTTTGTAGGAGCTTTACTGTAGGGTATTCTTGGTAACAACACCTGTGAAGGATAAGCAAAGGAGAACTGGACAGAAAGAGAAGCTAAACTGTGAGGCAGGTGGAACAGGACACTTTCTCTGATCCTTCAGTACTCTTGAGCTTGGTAACCTTTCCCCTTTTGAAGCAAGTTGTCTCCCTTTGTACCTCTGAATCGCATAACTGTGCCTATGGATGAGGTGTACCTTGGACAAAGCAGCTTCCCTGTATCCACCACAGTCTATTCCCTGTACCGTTTGGATCTAGTTGCTTCATATACTGAGTTGACCAGAAATAGCTGTGCCAAGATTTTGATTGGTCTACTGTCCTGGGGAAACAAACCAAAGGGAGGTTGGTGGAACAAATTATAGGTCCCACCTCTGATGCTGACCTTGAATCCTTAACTGACTCAATCTTCCTCAATCCTCTATCCTTCTACTACCCATTTTAGATTTCCCTCTCTTGGCAAGCACCCTTGGCTATGCTTGTCCTAATGGCTTACCTACTGACGGTGAACCAGAGCTTCATCCCTGAGGGATCTGAGCTCCTGAGCATCATGTCCTTCATAATCCATGCACTTGATAATTTTCTGTCAAGCTGGAACACGGAGGTACCAGAAGACACTCCAGTGATTCACCCACGTGGCAGTCATACTATTCCCTGTCATTATGGCCATTGTGTATTGGCAGCTCTTCCTCTTCTTAGTGATTGGGTCGATTATCCAGGCCAGGATGGTGGTTCCTTTCCTTGCTTGCGGATCTCTTCACCCAAGAAGCCTAAAGTGACTAAGTGGCAGCTAAAGCTAAACGTTTATTAGGATACTTGCTTGTCCCCAGCTGGAAGCATCCCTCTTGGGGAGCCAGAACCTCTAGAGTCACAGAACCTAGATGTCTAGGGTGGCAAAATACAAATACCCCAAGCGAGACACTTGGAGTGATGGTAAGTGGTACCTCTCAGAGTTCCAATGCTTGATTGATGAACCAACGTATTCTATCTACTAGAGACAGAGCACCACTTCATACATCAAAGATGTTCACTAAATCTTAGAGAATGATATCCCATCCTTGCAGGGCATTGTACTCAAGCTAATACCTCAGTTGTACCTTCAGGATGCTATCCCATTACTCTATAAGGTGGGCAGCTTCTGGGAGGTGCAGTACGTGATAGGACCAGTGAATCTAATGGATATTTGACCACTGCCATACCTCTCTGGCTGATCAGTGAATCCCTTGTTCTAGTGCAAAATTATGCAGGATCCCATGTTGGTGGATCAGACATTTTGTGAACTGTCACTTAGTGATGCTGGCTGAGGTCCTGTGGGCAGGAAGGGTAAATCCATAAATGGATTATGTGTTGATATCAGTGAAAATAAATCACTGCCCATTTCAAGATGGAAGACGTACAACACAGACCACATGCCGTCAAGTGGCTGGTGGGTGTCCTTGAGCAATATTGCCACATTGGGGACTTGAACATGGTCTCTGTTGCTTATAGGTTAAACCTTGGACACTGCCAGTAGCTAGATCAATCTTGGAGGATGAGAGCCCATGCTGTTAGACACATGCATAATCAGTAGGTACCCTTCTTTTGAGCCCCTTGTGCTCTGTCACAGAGAATGGCTGCTATCAAGTGGTTGTTTGGTGCCTCCTCTGTGGTGGATGCTCTCTGATTAACATGCAACACAAAGCTCCTCACACTCTGGCCACTCTCCTAGGTCCATACACATGTCTTTTACCCAGACCTCCTTGCTGCTGATTTCCTTTTTTGGTCCCTTGCAGGCCCCTGATTAACCAGACATTCAACACTGTCCAGTAATCCATATATATTCTACTTTAGGCCACTTTTCACATATGTGAATATCCATCAAACTTCTGCCCATTGGGAGGATTTTCTCTCACCACTTTTTCAGGGCCACCCTAAGGAGGTCTGTGGCGTAGCAACAGCTCAGTTTTGCCTTGTACCCATACACCAGTTCATCCATTAAGCAAGCTTAGCTTTTTTCTCTTCTGTCATTGGGTCAAGAGAGACTCCCCATGCAGACATAGGTATTGGCTTTGGGAGAATTACTGATTTAATAGTAGTGGATGACATGGAATCTGGAGTATCTACTTATTTGGCACACAAGTGCTTGCTGGCCTTGCTCCTACCTGATCCAAAATGTACCACTTTTTCATCTCACAGTGGATTGCTACTTCACCCCTCAGAGTTGTCCCCAATTTGAGTAACAGGGTCTGCCTTTGTACCTCCACATCTACCAGTCACTGGAAGCAGGGTGCTCCCATGGATGTTGAGTGCCTCATGTGAGGCAGCTTCCTAGCTCCTTTAGTTGAGGTAACTGGTGGAAGAGGGGCTCAGTTGGGAGTCGTCAGCGGTCAACACTCCTGGCAGCTGAGAAAATGAATCCCTTGGTCCTGGAAAGCGATCTTCATGGCACCCCACCGCAACCACTGCACATATTTTAAAGGATAGTACTGACAGAGATAAGGCCTAGAAAATGAGGGAAGTTTGGTAACTCTAAACCTTGCATGGGGTCTGATTCCATAATCAGTTTTTTATTTATATACTTGAAAAAAAGAAGCTTCAGTAAACAGTCAGATCCAGAGCTTCATTTTCTTTTTTTTTGCTTTTAAGCCTTTCATATTTATTTTCAGTGTGCTCAGTGTGCTAATTCCAATTGTGTGCTCAATTTTCTATTTATTCTTTTGTTTTTAAATCTTTATGAGAGTATAATTGCTTTACAATGGTGTGTCAGTTTCTGCTTTATAACACTGAATCAGTTATACATACACATATGTCCCTATATCTCTTCCCTCTTGCATCTCCCTCCCTCCCACCCTCCCTATCCCACCCCTCTAGCTGGTCACAAAGCACTGAGCTGATCTCCCTGTGCTATGCGGCTGCTTCCCACTAGCTATCTATTTTACGTTTGGTAGTGTATATATGTCCATGCTACTCTCTCACTTTGTCACACCTTACCCTTCCCCCTCCCCATGACCTCAAGTCCATTCTTTAGTAGGTCTGCATTTTTTTTTCACACACACACACACACACTGTATTTTATTTTTATAAGAGATAAATAAACTGACACCAAGCATTGTAAATGCATGACGACAAGAAAAGCAACAATGATTGCAATTACCAAACACGAAACACACTCAAACTATGTCATAATATTGACATTCAGTCCAGTAATCCTCCACAGTAAAGCTCCTTTACTTTGCAGTGAAAATTGATTTGTATATTTTTTGCCTCTGAGTCCTTGTGGGATTTTTTTTTTTTTATTCAAAGAGAAAGTCACAAACATTATAATCATCCTCATCAGTTCACTCAGTCCCATGTAATTAATTTTTTGTTCATCTTGATCTTCTGTTAGCACTTTTATGAATTCATCAGTTTTCCATTAGAGTTCTGAAAATGCTTATTCGTTCAGTTCAGCAGTATAGTCAGTTACCAGAAACCTGTACTTGTCAGAGTCTTTTCCATGAATTCCTTGAAGATGAAACGCTTTTATAGGAACATTTTTGCAAAAGCATCAGGGTACACCTGGTACTGTCTGTAAATGACAAAAGACTTAAAAATGACCACGGTTAAAGATTTGATGAAAGTTCATAATAATGCAATTCACAAGGAAATTTAGTTATTTCTGAGATATACATTATAAGTAATAACTAGAATCATGACTTATAACATTATACCAGAATATACAAGATTTTTAGAAATTTCATGTAATGTCTGAAACATTTATATTAACATATTTCCATAAAAATAACCCAAAGAAAGTTTAGTATTAGTTATTTTTTTTGTTTGTTGGTTGGTTTTTTTTATACTGCAGGTTCTTATTAGTCATCAATTTTATACACATCAGTGTATACATGTCAATCCCAATCGCCCAGTTGAGCACACCACCATACCCATCCCACCGCGGTTTTCCCCCCTTGGTGTCCGTACATTTGTTCTCTACATCTGTGTCTCAACTCCTGACCTGCGAACTGGTTCATCTGTACCATTTTTCTAGGTTCCACATACATGCGTTAATATACGATACTTGTTTTTCTCTTTCTGAGTTACTTCACTCTGTATGACAGTCTCTAGATACATCCACGTCTCAACAAGTGACACAATTTCATTCTTTTTTATGGCTGAGTAATATTCCATTGTATATATGTACCACATCTGCTTTATCCATTCGTATGTCAATGGGCATTTAGGTTACTTCCCTGACCTGGCTATTGTAAATAGTGCTTCAGTGAACATTGGGGTGCATGTGCCTTTTTGAATTATGGTTTTCTCTGGGTATATGCCCAGTAGTGGGATTGCTGGGTCATATCGTAATTCTATTTTTAGGTTTTTAAGGAACCTCCATACTGTTCTCCATAGTGGCTGTATCAATTTACATTCCCACCAACAGTGCAAGAGGGTTCCCTTTTCTCCACACCCTCTCCAGCATTTGTTGTTTGTAGATTTTCTGATGATGCCCATTCTAACTGGTGTGAGGTGATACCTCATTGTAGTTTTGATTTGCATTTCTATAATAATTAGTGATGTTGAGCAGCTTTTCATGTGCTACTTGGCCATTTGTATGTCTTCTTTGGAGAAATGTCTATTTAGATCTTCTTCCCATTTTTAGATTGGGTTGTTTGTTTCTTTAATATTCAGCTGCATGAGCTGTTTATATATTTTGGACATTAATCCTTTGTCCATTGATTCGTTTGCAAATATTTTCTCCCATTCTAGGGGCTGTCTTTTTGTCTTGTTTATGGTTTCCTTAGCTGTGCAAAAGCTTTGAAGTTTCATTAGGTCCCATTTGTTTATTTATTTTTTTTATTTCCATGAGTCTAGGAGGTGGATCAAAAAAGATCTTGCTGTGATTTATGTCAAAGAGTGTTCTTCCTATGTTTTCCTCTAAGAGTATCCAGTCTTACATTTAGGTCTCTAATCCATTTTGAGTTAATTTTCCTGTATGGTGTTGGGAAGTGTTCTAATTTCATTCTTTTACATGTAGCTGTCCACTTTTCCCAGCACCACTTATTGAAGAGACTGTCTTTTCTCCATTGTGTATCCTTGCCTCCTCTGTCATAGATTAGTTGACCATAGGTGCGTCGGTTTATCTCTGGGCTTTCTATCTTGTTCCATTGATCTGTTTCTGTTTTTGTGCCAGTACCATATTGTCTTGATTACTGTACCTTTGTAGTAGAGTCTGAAGTCAGGGAGCCTGATTCCTCCAGCTCTGTTTTTTTCCCTCAAGACTGCTTTGGCTATTCGGGGTTTTTGTGTCTCCATACAAATGTTAAGATGATTTGTTCTAGTTCTGTGAAAACTGCCATTGGTAATTCGATAGGGATTGCATTGGATCTGTAGATTGCTTTGGGTAGTATAGACATTTTCACCATATTGATTCTTCCAACCCAAGAACATGGTGTATCTCTCCATCTATTTGTATCATCTTTAATTTCTTTCATCAGTGTCTTAGAGTTTTCTGCATACAGCTCTTTTGTCTCCCTAGGTACGTTTATTCCTAGGTATTTTATTCTTTTTGTTGCAATGATAAATGGGGGTGTTTCCATAATTTCTCTTTCAGATTTTTCATCATTAGTGTATAGGAAGGCAAGAGATTTCTGTGCATTAATTTTGTATCCTGAAACTTTACCAAATTCATTGATTAGCTCTAGTAGCTTTCTGGTGGCATTTTTAGGATTCTCTATGTATAGTATCGTGTCATCTGCAAACAGTGACAGTTTTACTTCTTTTCCAATTTGTATTCCTTTTATTTCTTTTACTTCTCTGATTGCCATGGCTAGGACTTCCAAAACTATGTTGAATAATAGTGTGAGAGTGGACATCCTTGTCTCATTCCAGTTTTTCACCATTGAGAATGATGTTTGCTGTGGGTTTGTCATATATGGCCTTTATTATGTTGAGGTAGGTTCCCTCTATGCCCACTTTCTGGAGAGTTTTTATCATAAATGGGTGCTGCATTTTGTCAAAAGCTTTTCCTGCATCTATTGAGATGATCATATGGCTTTTATTCTTCAATTTGTTAATATGGTGTATCATATTGATTGTTTTGGGTATATTGAAGGATCCTTGATTCCCTCGGATAAATCCCACTTGATCGTGGTGTATGATCCTTTTAATGTGTTATTGGATTCTATTTGCTAGTATTTTGTTGAGGATTTCTGCATCTATATTCATCAGTGATATTGGTCTGTAAATTTCTTTTTTTGTAGTATCTTTGTCTGGTTTTGGTATCAGGGAGATGGTGGCCTCATAGAATACGTTTGGGAGTGTTCCTTCCTCTGCAATTTTTTGGAAGAGTTTGAGAAGGATGGGTGTTAGCTCTTCCCTAAATGTTTGATAGAATTCACCTGTGAAGCCATCTGGTCCTGGACTTTTGTTTGTTGGAAGATTTTTAATCACATTCTCAATTTCATTACTTGTGACTGCTCTGTTCATATTTTCTGTTTCTTCCTGGTTCAGTCTTGGAAGGTTATGCCTTTCTAAGAATTTGTCCATTTCTTCCGGGTTGTCCATTTTATCGGAATAGAGTTGGCTGTAGTAGTCTCTTAGGATGCTTTGTATTTCTAAGGTGTCTGTTGTAACTACTTTTTCATTTCTACTTCTATTGGTTTGAGTCCTCTCTCTCTTTTTCTCAATGAGTCTGACTAATGGTTTATCAATTTTGTTTATCTTCTCAAAGAACCAGCTTTTAATTTTATTGATCTTTGCTATTGTTTTCTTTGTTTCTATTTCATTTACTTCTGCTCTGATCTTTATGATTTCTTTCCTTCTGCTAACTCTGGGTTTTCTTTGTTCTTCTTTCTCTAGTTCCTTTAGGTATAAGGTTAGATTGTTTACTTCAGATCTTTCCTGTTTCTTAAGGTAGGCTTGTATAGCTATAAACTTCCCTCTTAGAACTGTTTTTGCTGCATCCCATAGGTTTTGGATCGTCGTGTTTTCATTGTCATTTGTCTCTAGGTACTTTCTGATTTCCTCTTTGATTTCTTCAGTGATCTCTTCGTTATTTACTAATGTATTGTTTAGCCTCCATGTGTTTGTGTTTTTTACATTTTTTTCCCTGTAATTGATTTCTAATCTCATAGTGTTGTGGTCAGAAAAGATGCTTGATATTATTTCAATTTTCTTAAATTTACTGAGGCTTCATTTGTGACCCAAGATGTGATCTATCCTGGAGAATGTTCCATGTGCACTTGAGAAGAAAGTGTAGTCTGCTGTTTTTGGATGGAATGTCCTATAAATATCAATTAAATCTATCTGGTCTGTTGTGTCATTTAAAGCTTCTGTTTCCTTATTTATTTTCATTTTGGATGATCTGTCCATTGGTGTAAGTGAGGTGTTAAAGTCCCCCACTGTTATTGTGTTACTGTTGATTTCATCTTTTATAGCTATTAGCAGTTGCCTTGTGTATTGAGGTGCTCCTATGTTGGGTGCATATATATTTATAATTGTTATATCTTCTTCTTGGATTGATCCCTTCAACATTATGCAGTGTCCTTCCTGGTCTCTTGTAACATTCTTTATTTTAAAGTCTATATTATCTGATATGAGTATAGCTACTCCAGCTTTCTTTTGATTTCCACTTGCATGGAATATCTTTTTCCATCCCCTCACTTTCAGTCTGTGTGTGTCCCTAGGTCTGAAGTGGGTCTCTTGTAGATAGCATATATGGGTCTTGTTTTTGTATCCATTCAGCAAGCCTGTGTCTTTTGGTTGGAGCATTTAATCCATTCACGTTTAAGGTAATTATCAATATGTATGTTCCTATGACCATTTTCTTGTTTTGGGTTTGTTTTTGTAGGTCCTTTTCTTCTCTTGTGTTTCCCACTTAGAGAAGTTCCTTTAGCATTTCTTTTTTTTTTTTTTTTTTTGTGGTACTCGGGCTTATCACTGTCGTGGCCTCTCCCTTATGCGGAGCACAGGCTCCGGACGCGCAGGCTCAGCGGCCATGGCTCACGGGCCCAGCCGCTCCGCGGCATGTGGGATCTTCCCAGACCGGGGCACGAACCCGTGTCCCCTGCATCGGCAGGCGGACTCTCAACCACTGCGCCACCAGGGAAGCCCAGCATTTCTTGTAGATGCGGTTTGGTTGTGCTGAATTCTCTTAGATTTTGCTTGTCTGTAAAGCTTTTGATTTCTCCATTGAATCTGAATGAGATCCTTGATGGGTAGAGTAATCTTGTTTGTAGGTTCTTCCCTTTCACCACTTTAAGTATATCATGCCACTCCCTTCTGGCTTATAGAGTTACTGCTGAGAAATTAGCTGTTAACGTTATGGGAGTTCCCTTGTATGTTGTTGTTTTTCCCTTGCTGCTTTCAATAATTTTTCTTTGTCTTTAATTTTTGCCAATTTGATTACTGTGTGTCTCGGTGTGTTTCTCCTTGGGTTTATCCTGTATGAGACTCTCTGTGCTTGCTGGACTTGGGTGGCTATTTCCTTTCACATGTTACGGAAGTTTTCGACTATAATCTCTTCAAATATCTTCTCAGGTCCTTTCTCTCTCTCTTCTCCTTCTGGGACCCCTATAATGCGAATGTTGTTGCGTTTAATGTCGTCCCAGTGGTCTCTTAGGCTGTCTTCATTTCTTTTCATTCTTTTTTCTTTAGTCTGTTCCACAGCAGTGAATTCCACCATTCTGTCTTCCAGGTCACATATCCGTTCTTCTGCCTCAGTTATTCTGCTATTGATTCCTTCTACTGTAGTTTTCATTTCAGTTATTGTATTGTTCATCTCTGTTTGTTTGTTTTTTAATTCTTCTAGGTCTTTGTTAAGCATTTCTTGCATCTCTGCCTCCAGTCTTTTTCCGAGGTCCTGGATCATCTTCACTATCATTATTCTGAATTCTTTTTCTGGATGTTTCCTATCTCCACTTCATATAGTTGTTTTTCTGGGGTTTTAACTTGTTCCTTCATCTGGTACATAGCCCTCTGCCTTTTCATATTGTGTATCTTTCTGTGAATGTGATTTTTGTTCCACAGGATTGTAGTTCTTCTTGCTTCTGCTGTCTGCCCTCTGGTGGATGAGGCTATCTAAGAGGCTTGATGGGAGGGACTGGTGGTGGGTAGAGCTGCCTGTTGCTCTGGTGCGCAGGGCTCAGTAAAACTTTAATCCACATGAATGTTGATGGGTGGGGCTGGGTTCCCTCCCTGTTGGTGGTTTGGGTGAGGCAACCTGACACTGGAGCCTACCTGGGCTCTTTGGTGGGGCTAATGACAGACTCTGGGAGGGCTCATGCCAAGGAGTACTTCCCAGAACTGCTGCTGCCAGTGTCCTTGTGCCCATAGTGAGCCACATTCCCGCCCCCCGCCTCTGCAGGAGACCCTCCGACACTAGCAGGTAGGTCTGGTTCAGTCTCCCCTGGGGTCACTGCTCCTTCCCTGGGTCCCAGTGCGCACACTACTCTTTGTGTGCCCTCCAAGAGTGGAGTCTCTGTTTCCCCCAGTCCTGTTGAAGTCCTGCAATCAATTCCCACTAGGCTTCAAAATCTGATTCTCTAGGAATTCCTCCTCCCATAGCCGGACCCCCAGGTTGGGAAGCCTGACGTGGGGCTCAGAACCTTCACTCCAGTGGGTGGACTTCTGTGGTATAAGTGTTCTCCTGTCTGTGAGTCACCCACCCACCAGTTATGGGATTTAATTTTACTGTGATTGCACCCCTCCTACCGTCTCATTGTGGCTTCTCCTTTGTCTTTGGATGTGGGGTATCTTTTCTGGTGAGTTCCAGTGTCTTCCTGTCAATGACTGTCCAGCAGCTAGTTGTGATTCTGGTGTTCTCACAAGAAGGAGAGAGAGCATGCCCTTCTACTCCATCTTGCTTCAGGTCTGCATCTTTATTCCCATCTTGCCACTAGGATCTTCTGAACATTTTTCTTTTCTTTTTTTCTTTTTTTTTTTTTTTAGATTTCACATATATGTGTTAGCATATGGTATTTGTTTTCCTCTTTCTGACTTACCTGACTCTGTATGACAGTCTCTAGGTCCACCCACCTCACTACAAATAACTCAGTTTTGTTCCTTTTTATGGCTGAGTAATATTCCATTGTACACATGTGCCACATCTTCTTTATCCATTCATCTGTTGATGGACACTTAGGTTGCTTCCATGTCCTGGCTATTGTAAATAGAGCTGCAGTGAACATTTTGGTACATGACTCTTTTTGAATTATGGTTTTCTCAGGGTATATGTGGGCCCAGTAGTGGGATTGCTGGGTGGTATGGTAGTTCTATTTTTAGTTTTTTAAGGAACCTGCATACTGTTCACCCTAGTGGCTGTATCAATTTACATTCCCACCAACAGTGCAAGAGGGTTCCCTTTTCTCCACACCCTCTCCAGCATTTATTGTTTCTAGATTTTTTGATGATGGCCATTCTGACTGGTGTGAGATGATACCTCATTGTAGTTTTGATTTGCATTTCCCTAATGATTAATGATGTTGAGCATTCTTTCATGTGTTTGTTGGCAGTCTGTATATCTTCTTTGGAGAAATGTCTATTTAGGTCTGCTGCCCATTTTTGGATTGGTTTGTTTGTTTTTTTGTTATTGAGCTGCATGAGCTGCTTGTAAATTTTGGAAATTAATCCTTTATCAGTTGCTTCATTTGCAAATATTTTCTCCCATTCTGAGGGTGGTCTTTTGGTCTTGTTTATGGTTTCCTTTGCTGTGCAAAAGCTGTTACGTTTCATTAGGTCCCATTTGTTTATTTTTGCTTTTATTTCCATTTCTCTAGGAGGTGGGTCAAAAAGGATCTTGCTGTGATTTATGTCATAAAGTGTTCTGCCTATGTTTTCCTCTAAGAGTTTGATAGTTTCTCGCTTACGTTTAGGTCTTTAATCCATTTTGAGCTTATTTTTGTGTTTGGTGTTAGGGAGTGATGTAATCTCATACTTTTAAATGTACCTGTCCAGTTTTCCCAGCAACACTTATTGAAGAGGCTGTCCTTTCTCCACCGTACATTCCTGCCTCCTTTATCAAAGATAAGGTGACCATATGTGCGTGGGTCTCTCTCTCTGGGCTTTCTATCCTGTTCCATTGATCTATGTTTCTGTTTTTGTGCCAGTACCATACTGTCTTGATTACTGTAGCTTTGTAGTATAGTCTGAAGTCAGGGAGCCTGATTCCTCCAGCTCTGTTTTTCATTCTCCAGATTGCTTTGGCTATTCGGGGTCTTTTGTGTTTCCATACAAATTGTGAAATTTTTTGTTCTAGTTCTGTGAAAAATTACAGTGGTAGTTTGATAGGGATTGCATTGAATCTGTAGATTGCTCTGGGTAGTAGAGTCATTTTCACAATGTTGATTCTTCCAGTCCAAGAACATGGCATATCTCTCCATCTATTTGTATCATCTTTAATTTCATTCATCACTGTCTTATAATTTTCTGCATACAGGTCTTTTGTCTCCTTAGGTAGGTCTACTCCTAGATATTTTATTCTTTTTGTTGCAATGGTAAATGGCAGTGTTTTCTTAATTTCACTTTCAGATTTTTCATCATTAGTGTATAGGAATGCAAGAGATTTCTGTGCATTAATTTTGTATCCTGCAACTTTACCAAATTCATTGATTAGCTCTAGTAGTTTTCTTTTTTTTTTTTTTTTAAAACATCTTTATTGGGGTATAATTGCTTTACAATGGTGTGTTAGTTTCTGATTTACAACAAAGTGAATCAGCTATACATACACATATGTTCCCATATGTCTTCCCTCTTGCGTCTCCCTCCCTCCCACTCTCCCCATCCCACCCTTCCAGGCTGTCACAAAGCACCGAGCTAATATCCCTGTGCCTTGCGGCTGCTTCCCCCCAGCTATCTACCTTACTACGTTTGTTAGTGTGTATATGTCCATGACTCTCGCCCTGTCAAAACTCACCCTTCCCCCTCCCCATATCCTTAAGTCCGTTCTCCAGTAGGTCTGCGTCTTTATTCCTATCTTACCCCTAGGTTCTTCATGACATTTTTTTCCCTTAAATTCCATATATATGTGTTAGCATACGGTATTTGTCTTTTTCTTTCTGACTTACTTCACTCTGTATGACAGATTCTAGGTCTATCCATCTCATTACAAATAGCTCAATTTCATTTCTTTTTAAGGCTGAGTAATATTCCATTGTGTATATGTGCCACATCTTCTTTATCCATTCATCCGATGATGGGCGCTTAGGTTGTTTCCATGTCCTGGCTATTGTAAATAGAGCTGCAATGAACATTTTGGTACATGACTCTCTTTGAATTTTGGTTTTCTCAGGGTATATGCCAAGTAGTGGGATTGCTGGGTCATATGGTAATTCTATTTGTAGTTTTTTAAGGAACCTCCATACTGTTCTCCACAGTGGCTGAACCAATTCACATTCCCACCAGCAGTGCAAGAGTGTCCCCTTTTCTCCACACCCTCTCCAGCATTTATTGTTTCTTGATTTTTTGATGATGGCCATTCTGACTGGTGTGAGATGATATCTCATTGTAGTTTTGATTTGCATTTCTCTAATGATTAATGATGTTGAGCATTCTTTCATGTGTTTGTTGGCATTCTGTATATCTTCTTTGGAGAAATGTCTATCTAGGTCTTCTGCCCATTTTTGGATGGGGTTGTTTGTATTTTTGTTATTGAGCTGCATGAGCTGCTTGTAAATTTTGGAGATTAATCCTTTGTCAGTTGCTTCATTTGCAAATGTTTTCTCCCATTCTGAGGGTTGTCTTTTGGTCTTGGTTATGGTCTCCTTTGCTGTGCAAAAGCTTTGAAGTTTCATTAGGTCCCATTTGTTTATTTTTGTTTTTATTTCCATTACTCTAGGAGGTGGGTCAGAAAGGATCTTGCTGTGATTTATGTCATAGAGTGTTCTTCCTATGTTTTCTTCTAAGAGTTTGATAGTTTCTGGCCTTACATTTAGGTCTTTAATCCATTTTGAGCTTATTTTTGTGTATGGTGTTAGGGAGTGATCTAATCTCATACTTTTACATGTACCTGTCCAGTTTTCCCAGCACTCTAGTAGTTTTCTGTTAGCATCTTTAGGATTCTCTATGTATAGTATCATGTCATCTGCAAACAGTGACAGCTTTACTTCTTTTCCGATTTGGATTCCTTTTATTTCCCCTTCTTCTCTGATTGCTGTGGCTAAAACTTCCAAAACTATATTGAA
This sequence comes from Phocoena sinus, assembly GCF_008692025.1. Lineage (NCBI taxonomy): Eukaryota > Metazoa > Chordata > Mammalia > Artiodactyla > Phocoenidae > Phocoena > Phocoena sinus. The sequence continues at coordinate 44,692,999 of NC_045770.1, forward strand.
TAAGAGTGGTGAGAGTGAGCAACCTTCTCTTGTTCCTGATCTTAGTGGAAATGCTTTGAGTTTTTTACCATTGAGGATGATGTTGGCTGTCGGTTTGTCATATATGGCCTTTATTATGTTGAGGAAAGTTCCCTCTATGCCTACTTTCTGCAGGGTTTTTATCATAAATGGGTGTTGAATTTTGTCGAAAGCTTTCTCTGCATCTATTGAGATGATCATATGGTTTTTCTCCTTCAATTTGTTAATATGGTGTATCATGTTGATTGATTTGCATATACTGAGGAATCCTTGCATTACTGTAATAAACTCCACTTGATCATGGTGTATGATCCTTTTAATATGCTGTGGGATTCTGTTTACTAGTATTTTGTGGAGGATTTTTGCATCTATGTTCATCAGTGAAATTGGCCTGTAGTTTTCTTTCTTTGTAATATCCTTGTCTGGTTTTGGTATCAGGGTGATGGTGGCCTCGTAGAATGCGTTTGGGAGTGTTCCTCCCTCTGCTGTATTTTGGAAGAGTTTGAGAAGGATAGGTGTTAGCTCTTCTCTAAATGTTTGATAGAATTTGCCTGTGAAGCCATCTGGTCCTTGGCTTTTGTCTGTTGGAAGATTTTTAATCACAGTTTCAATTTCAGTGCTTGTGATTGGTCTGTTCATATTTTCTATTTCTTCCTTATTCAGTCTTGGCAGGCTGTGCATTTCTAAGAATTTGTCCGTTTCTTCCAGGTTGTCCATTTTATTGGCATAGAGTTGCTTGTAGTAATCTCTCATGATCTTTTGTATTTCTGCAGTGTCAGTTGTTACTTCTTTTTTCATTTCTAATTCTATTGATTTGAGTCTTCTCCCTTTTTTTCTTGATGAGTCTGGCTAATGGTTTATCTATTTTGTTTATCTTCTCAAAGATCCAGCTTTTAGTTTTATTGATCTTTGCTATTGTTTCCTTCATTTCTTTCTCATTTATTTCTCATCTGATTTTTATGATTTCTTTCCTTCTGCTAACTTTGAGGGTTTTTTGTTCTTCTTTCTCTAAGTGCTTTAGGTGCAAGGTTAGGTTGTTTTTTCAAGATGTTTCCTGTTTCTTAAGTGGGCTTGTATTTCTATAAACTTCCCTCTTAGAACTGTTTTTGCTGCATCCCATAGGTTTTGGGTCGTCGTGTCTCCATTGTCATTTGTTTCTAGGTATTTTTTGATTTTCTCTTTGATTTCTTAAGTGATCACTTCGTTATTAAGTAGTGTATTGTTTAGCTTCCATGTGTTTGTATTTTTTACAGATCTTTTCCTGTAATTGATACCTAGTCTTATGGCGTTGTGGTCAGAAAAGGTACTTGATACAATTTCAATTTTCTTAAATTTACCAAGGCTTGATTTGTGACCCAAGATATGATCTATCCTGGAGAATGTTCCATGAGCCCTTGAGAAAAATGTGTATTCTGTTGTTTTTGGATGGAGTGTCCTATAAATATCAATTAAGTCCATCTTGTTTAATGTATCATTTAAAGCTTGTGTTTCCTTATTTATTTTCATTTTGGATGCTCTGTCCATTGGTGAAAGTGGGGTGTTAAAGTCCACTACTATGAATGTGTTACTGTCGATTTCCCCTTTTATGGCTGTTAGTATTTGCCTTATGTATTGAAGTGCTCCTATGTTGGGTGCATAAATATTTACAATTGTTATATCTTCTTCTTGGATCGATCCCTTGATCATTATGTAGTGTCTTTCTTTGTCTCTTCTAATAGTCTTTATTTTAAAGTCTATTTTGTCTGATATGAGAATTGCTACTCCAACTTTCTTTTGGTTTCCATTTGCATGGAATATCTTTTGCCATCCCCTTACTTTCAGTCTGTATGTGTCTCTAGGTCTGAAGTGGGTCTCTTGTAGACAGCATATATATGGGTTTTGACTTTGTATCCATTTAGCCAATGCGTGTCTTTTGGTGGGAGCATTTAGTCCATTTACATTTAAGGTAATTATCGATATGTATGTTCCTATTCCCATTTTCTTAATTGTTTTGGGTTCGTTATTGTAGGTCTTTTCCTTCTCTTGTGTTTCTTGCCTAGAGAAGTTCCTTTAGCATTTGTTGTAAAGCTGGTTTGGTGGTGCTGAACTCTCTCAGCTTTTGCTTGTCTGTAAAGGTTTTAATTTCTCCATCAAATCTGAATGAGATCCTTGCTGGGTAGAGTAATCTTGGTTGCAGGTTTTTCTCCTTCATCACTTTCAGTATGTCCTGCCACTCCCTTCTGGCTTGCAGAGTTTCTGCTGAAAGATCAGCTGTTAACCTTATGGGGATTCCCTTGTGTGTTATTTGTTGTTTTTCCCTTGCTGCTTTTAATATGTTTTCTTTGTATTTAATTTTTGACAGTTTGATTAATATGTGTCTTGGTGTATTTCTCCTTGGATTTATCCTCTATGGGACTCTTTGTGCTTCCTGGACTTGATTAACTATCTATCTCCTTTCCCATATTAGGGACGTTTTCAACTATAATCTCTTCAAATATTTTCTCAGCCCCTTTCTTTTTCTCTTCTTCTGGGACCCCTATAATTCGAATGTCGGTGCATTTAATGTTGTCTGAGAGGTCTCTGAGACTGTCCTCATTTCTTTCCATTCTTTTTTCTTTATTCTGCTCTGCAGTAGTTATTTCCACTATTTTATCTTCCAGGTCACTTATCTATTCTTCTGCCTCACTTATTCTGCTATTGATTCCTTCTAGAGAATTTTAATTTCATTTATTGTGTTGTTCATCATTGTTTGTTTGCTCTTTAGTTCTTCTAGGTCCCTGTTAAACGTTTCTTGTCTTTTCTCCATTCTATTTCCAAGACTTTGGATCATCTTTACTATCATTACTCTGAATTCTTCTTCAGGTACACTGCCTATTTACTCTTCATTTGTTTTTTTTGCTGGGTTTTTATCTTGCTCCTTCATCTGCTGTGTGTTTCTCTGTCTTCTCATTTTGCTTAACTTACTGTGTATGGGGTCTCCTTTTCACAGGCTGCAGGTTCATAGTTCCCATTGTTTTTGGTGTCTGCCCCCAGGGGCTAAGGTTGGTTCAGTGGGTGTGTAGGCTTCCTGGTGGAGTGGACTAGTGCCTGTGTTCTGGTGGATGAGGCTGGATCTTGTCTCTCAGGTGGGCAGGTCCATGTCTGGTGTTGTGTTTTGGGGTGTCTGTGGACTTATTATGATTTTAGGCAGCCTCTCTGCTAATGGGTGGGGTTGTGTTCCTGTTTTGCTAGTTGTTTGGCATAGGTTGTCCTGCACTGTAGCTTGCTGGTCGTTGAGTGAAGCTGGGTGCTGGTGTTGAGATGGAGATCTCTGGGAGATTTTCGCCATTTGATATTATGTGGAGCTGGGAGGTCTCTTGTTGACCGGTGTTCTGAAGTTGCCTCTCCCACCTCAGAGGCACAGTACTGACTCCTGGCTGCAGCACCAAGAGCCTTCATCCACACGGCTCAGAATAAAAGGGAGAAAAAATAGAGAGAAAGAATTAGTAGAAGTAGGAAGAAAGAAAGAAAGAAAGGAGGGAAGGAAGGAAGAAAGAAAGAAAGAAAGAAAGAAGGAAAGAAAGAAAGGAGGGAGGGAGGGAAGGATGGTGGGAAGAAGGAAGGAAGGAAAAAAGAAAGAAAGAAGATAAAGTAAAGTAAAATAAAATAAAGTAAAATGTAATAAAGTTATTAAATTAAAAAATAATTATTAAGAAAAAAAAATTTTTTAAATGGACGGATAGAACCTTAGGCCAAATGGTGATAGCAAAGCTATACAGACAAAATCTCACACAGAAGCATACACATACACACTCACAAAAAGAGGAAAAGGGGAAAAAATCATAGATCTTGCTCTCAAAGTCCACCTCCTCAATTTGGGATGATTCATTGTCTAAAGGAGGGAAGGAAAGAAAGAAAGAAAGAAGGAAAGAAAGAAGATAAAGTAAAATAAAATAAAGTTATTAAAATTAATTATTAAGAAAAAAAAAACGGACAGACAGAACCCTAGGACAAATGGTGGAAGCAAAGCTATACAGACAAAATCTCACACAGAAGCATACACATACACACTCACAAAAAGAGGAAACGGGAAAAAAAATCGTAAATCTTGCTCTCAACGTCCACCTCCTCAATTTGGGATGATTCGTTTTCTATTCTTGTATTCCACCGATGCAGGGTACATCAAGTTGATTGTGGAGCTTTAATCCTATGCTTCTGAGGCTGCTGGGAGAGATTTCTCTTTCTCTTCTTTGTTCTCACAGCTCACAGGGGTTCAGCTTTGGATTTGGCCCCGCCTCTGTGTGTAGGTCGCCTGAGGGCGTCTGTTCTTCGCTCAGACAGGCTGTGGTTAAAGGAGCCGCTGATTCGGGGGCTCTGGCTCACTCAGGCTGGGGGGAGGGAGGGGTGCGGAATGCGGGGCGAGCCTGTGGTGGCAGAGGCCAGCGTGACGTTGCATCAGCCTGAGGCTCGCCGTGAATTCTCCCGGGTGAGTTGTCCCTGGATCCTGGGAACCTGGCAGTGACGGGCTGCACAGGCTCCCCGGAAGGGGGGTGTGGATAGTGACCTGTGCTCACACACAGGCCCCTTGGCGGCAGCAGCAGCAGCCGTAGCGTCGCCCACCTGTCTCTGGGGTCTGCGCTTTTAGCCGCGGCTCGTGCCCGTCTCTGTAGATTTTTTGATGATGGCCATTCTGACTGGTGTGAGATGATATCTCATTGTAGTTTTCGGGGTTTTTTTGTTTTGTTTTTTTTTGTGTGTGTGTTACGCGGGCCTCACCCTGTTGTGGCCTCTCCCGTTGCAGAGCACAGGCTCTGGACGCCCAGGCTCAGTGGCCATGGCTCACGGGCCCAGCCGCTACGTGGCATGTGCGATCTTCCCGGACTGGGGCACAAATCCGTATCCCCTGCATCAGCAGGCCAACTCTCAACCACTGCGTCACCAGGGAAGCCCTCATTGTAGTTTTGATTTGCATTTCTCTAAAATGATTAGTGATGTTGAGCATTCTTTCATGCGTTTGTTGGCAATCTGTATATCTTCTTTGGAGAAATGTCTATTTAGGTCTTCCGGCCATTTTTGGCTTGGGTTGTTTGGTTTTTTGATATTGAGCTGCATGAGTTGCTTGTATGTTTTGGAGATTAATCCTTTGTCAGTTGCTTCATTAGCAAGTATTTTCTCCCATTTTGAGGGTTGTCTTTCGGTCTTGTTTATGGTTTCCTTTGCTGTGCAAAAGCTTTTAAGTTTCATTACGTCTCATTTGTTTATTTTTGTTTTTATTTCCATTTCTCTAGGAGGTGGGTCAAAAAGGATCTTGCTGTGATTTATGTCATAGAGTGTTCTGCCTATGTTTTCCTCTAAGAGTTTGATGGTGTCTGGCCTTACATTTAGGTCTTTAATCCATTTTGAGTTTATTTTTGTGTATGGTGTTAGGGAGTGTTCTAAGTTCATTCTTTTACATGTAGATGCTACCAGAAAACTACTAGAGCTAATCAATGAATTTGGTAAAGTAGCAGGATACAAAATTAATGCACAGAAATCTCTTGCATTCCTATACACTAATGATGAAAAATCTGAAAGTGAAATTAAGAAAACACTCCCATTTACCATTGCAACAAAAAGGATAAAACATCTATGGATAAACCTACCGAAGGAGACAAAAGACCTGTATGCAGAAAATTATGACACTGATGAAAGAAATTAAAGATACAAATAGATGGAGAGATATACCACATTCTTGGATTGGAAGAATCAACACTGTGAAAACGACTCTACTACCCTAAGCAATCTACAGATTCAATGCAATCCCTACCAAACTACCACTGGCATTTTTCACAGAACTAGAGCAAAAAATTTCACAATTTGTATGGAAACACAAAAGACCCCAAATAGCCAAAGCAGTCTTGAGAAAGAAAAATGGAGCTGGAGGAATCAGGCTCCCTGACTTCAGAATATACTACAAAGCTACAGTAATCAAGACAGTATGGTACTGGTAGAAAAATAGAAATATAGATCAATGGAACAGGATAGAAAGCCCAGATATAAACCCATGCACATATGGTCACCTTATCTTTGATAAAGGAGGCAAGAATATACAGTGGAGAAAAGACAGCCTCTTCAATAAGTGGTGCTGAGATCCAGAGCTTCTATTCTTCTGTTTCTGTCTACAGGTTTAAGTCTCTATCCCAAATGACCTACTGAATGTAGATAACGGACTATCTCAAGCTACAAAAGCTTTCATCCCAAAAGCTTTTAGACAACATAACTAAGAATGATCCTTAGAGAGTAACTAATCCAACTCTTTCATTTGTAAGAATAGGATACTAACACATAGGAGGAATGGTTTATCTGTTTGTTGTTACTAAGCCTCAGTTTTGTGTGTCTGTAAACTTGAAATAACAATAGTTCCTACTCATAGGTTGTAACCACTTCTAGAACACAGAGACTCAGAGGGACCCAAGACCACATAGCTAGAAAGTGAATGGAGAGGGCATTTGATCTTAGGGAAGATGGATGGAAATCTTTCAGTTTGTTCAATCCACTACATACCTATAATTTCTACTTCTAAAAACCTTACAGTTCAACAGAAGAGACCACCCATTCATTCACTCAGCAAATACTTATTGATGCCTCCTCTGTACCAGGCAGAATGCCCAGCCATGGAAATTCAACAATAAAGAGTACTTGCTTTCATGAAGCCTAGAGTCTAATTGGAAGGATTCACATTTATCAAAAAATCACAAAGTAAATAAAAACTTACAGTTGTGATAAGTGCTCTGAAATAGAGATGTGTGGTTCCATGAATGGGTGTATAGTGGAATGGACCTAATCATGGAGGTCATGGAAGATTTTGCTAAGGTAATGTCTACTGCATGTAGAAATGAAGCATTAATAAAATTGACTGGATGAACAAAATAAAAAGGAGTATTCAAGGCAGAGGGAACAATATGTGCTGAGGCCCTTTGGCAAAATAGGACATGGCACATATGAAGGATTAAAAGAAGGTTATTCTGGCTGGAGTGTCCAGCACAGCAGGACTGCAGGGGTAAGCAAGGGCCACGCCATACATGGTCATGTTCAGGACTTTCGTCTTTCCCTGAGAGAACTTATTACTAAATCATCTTTATCAGGGAAGGCTGTAATCAGATTTGCATGTTTAAAAGGTCCCCTAACTGCCCTGTGGAGAATGGATTGGCAGAGGACAAGACTGGATGATGACAGAGAGTTATGGGGCTATTGCGGCTGTTCTGATGAAAGATGATGGTAGCATAGACAAGGCTCAGCTGGTAGAGCTGGAGAAAAGTGAATGGGTTTGAAAAATATTTAATCAGTAAACTCGACGGCACTTGATGCTAGATTACATATGGGAGAGATGATGTCTAGAATGACTTTCTAGGTTTTTGGTTATCATAACTGACTGGAAATGGTGCCAAGGTATAAATATTTTCAGGCAAAATGTGATTAAATATTTAATGAGTTGACTTGCATGCAAAGAGAATTCTATGAATTTAGCACCTTAGTCTTGAATATGGTCCTTAATTTTTGAATTGTGGATTCTATAAGAAATTGATGAAAGTTATGAAACCTCTGTCCAGACAAAAGCACTCTCCCATTGACTCACAATTTTGCACTTATGTTGTGGTCAGCTTCATCCATGTAGATTTAAATTCACGTGGCATGGGACTTCCCTGGTGGCACGGTGGTTAAGAATCTGCCTGCCAATGCAGGGGACACAGGTTCAATCCCTGGTCTGGGAAAATCCCACATGCCGCGGAGCAACTAAGCCCGTGTGCCACACCTACTGAGCCTGCGTGCCGCAACTACTGAAGCCTGCGCTCCTAGAGCCCAGGCTCCGCAACAAGAGAGGCCACCGCAATGAGAAGCCCGCGCACCACAATGAAGAGCAGCCCCCGTTCGCCACAACTAGAGAAAGCCCACGCGCAGCAACAAAGACCCAACGCAGCCAAAAAAATTAATTACTTAATTTAAAAAATAAAATAAAGTAAAATAACTTCACGTGCCATTTATGCAGTCCATGAATCTGAGGCCAAAAATACTCTACTAAATCTTTACTCTGTAACATGTGCCCTGTTGTGTCACTTGTACACTGCACCACCCAAAGTTGAAAGATAGGGAACATTGGCTTTGCACGGCTGGGCTGCTACAGTTATCCATTTATTGTATTTTACTATTGCTTAACAAATGAGTATTGAATGGGCACTTTCAAAGTGCTATTCTAATCCTCACAGGGAACCACAAAGCATAAATGCTTCTCTGGGAACCCATACACAAGTACATCGATCCTTAATGACAGAACCAAACACAAGGGTCACTCCAGCACCACTGTCAGGAAAAAGCAGCTCTCCCTGAGATAAAAACTGCCTTCTGTCAGCTCCTCTTCATTTGCCTGGCTTCTTGTGGCCTTGGAGGGAAAATAAAATATTTCCTTCCCCAGGGAAAGACTCATTTGGATGCAGCTGCATGTGAAAGAGAATTGCTGACTTAGGATCTGATTCCATGATGAGCATTTTATAAACACACTATATATAACAGTTATATACACTACATACTGAATACACACGAGACACAAATTATATGCTAAATCAGCTCCTGTGCCAATCTGGAAATAATGGGAAAAAAAATAAGGGCTTAAATTGCAGCTGGCAGGCTTGGAAGGAAAAACGTTTTAAAGGAAAATCACACACAAGGTACACTATCACCTTGTCCAGAAAACCTTTTAAAATTACACAATCATCTGATGTGAAATTTAACCATAATCTTCTCTGGAGTTCAGGGATACGTTTGATGAAGTTCAAAGATTTCTTCTACTTCTCTCCTTCAAAGGTATTAACTCCAAATACATATTGAGGGCTCACTGCATGGCAAATACTGTGCCATACATTATCCCATTCAATCCTCACAACCATTCTATGAGGTAGGTACCATTATAAAACCCATTGTACCGAGGAAAAAACTGAAGCTTAGGAATGTTACATAATTCTCCCAGTGGGACTCCATTATCAAATATCAAATGCCACAATCAAATCCAGGTGTGTCTGACTTGGACTGCCCAAGCATGGTTTTCTAAATGACCAGTTCACCTAAATCACACATCCCCCCTAAGGGGAAATAATGATGAGTAGTTTAATATCCAAATCATGTCATTCTTAACCATTACTGTAACACAACTACCAAAAATATGTGTTGATCCCTTGATATTTGTAATAAATTACAAATATTCCTTTAGGACTACTGTAATCGAAGGACACAGAAAAACCCCACCAGGAAACATTCAAATATTAAAAGCAAGTGTAGTTAGTCTAAGTCACTATGTTAGAATCCTATCAGTGCTTCTTTGGGAATGGGAAAGGTAGAATTACTTGGGATCTAGAATTCCTCAAAAAACAAGTCCCCGTTATTTCCTAAAAATACTGACCTGGGGCCTTTCAAAGTAGCAACATGATCACACAAAGTCAAAATAATCTCTTGTTTGAAAAGTTTCTTCTTAGTGAATCTCAGTATTTTGTCTTAGAAAGCAAGTGGGACATCTGCACTCTAGAAGTAATGGAAGTACATCTTTGGAACTAAGAACTGTACATTTTTAAAAGATAAACTCTCTCCTACACATTACATAATCATTTCTAAAGGCTGTTAAGTTGCAATCAGACAAGTCCCTTCAGCCTCCTTCTAAAACTATATTTGATGGAAATTAAGAAGCATGCAAACTCTCTGTTATCTTCTTTCTCCTTATCAGATGTCACACCTCGATGGCTGCAAATAATCCCTCCCGATTATTCTATAGCCATTGATCCAGACACATAACTTATCTCTCTGAACTCAGCCATTAAACTGACACAAAGCCGAGGTTTTACATGGTTAAGTTCAGAGCTCATTTAAGAGCAGGTACTTCATCGGGAAGCGTAAAATCGTTTCCATTTGAAGATCTCAGTTTGTCACTTAGTCTTCTAAAAATAATCTGTGTGACAGATGCCCTTTGGCATTTTAACATATTCATATACCAGAGAAATAGTTCATCTTCCCCTAATAGTCACAGGTAATCAATAGCCTAAGATGATTCTTTAGCTATAAACATTTATATTTATATAATAAAAATACTCATAACATTGCTTTCTAAAAGACCAAGAAAGTGTACTCCTGACTAACCTTCAGCTGTGTGGTCATAATGGTCTTCTGAACGTTCAATCATGCATTTACAGGCATTTAGGGCCCTGACGCATTGCAGATCCCCGTTGCTGGTTTGGTTTAAAGCTTGTTCAGGCTCATTAGCCTGGTCCCATCGAAAAAGTTAGAAGGTCTGAGAGGGGTGGAACTGAAAATGAAATTTTGCCTAGTGTTCTTTCCACCCTCATGCCCCTTGGCAGTCTTCATTTACATGCACACCACTTCACCTCAACTGTGTCACATCCTTGCTCTGACCTCGACACTTTTTTGGTGCTATTCATCACACCTGCTGTGCTTGTGGTGTTCTTCTCTCCTGCTCCACAAATTCAAACCAGAGTCTTCCTATATGCTACAGAAATATGGTGGATTAAATGTGTTTAATGGGTCCAGTTCACTTCGAGAAAACCCAATACATGGGAAATTGATCTCACCAAGCTGATAAATTAGGAAGAAACAGATATTTAATAAAACTCAAAATCCCAAAGTCACTTTGTGGAGAAAGTTGTCCAGTTACTTAACATAACCCCAGAGTCCAGTCACTATGGCAGTTGACATAATCACAGCTACTGTTTATTGAGTTCAGTGAAATGGGTACTATTATCTCCAACTCGAAGATGAGGAAACCAAGGGTCAGAGAATGTAGGTGACTTGTTTACATCAAGAAAAAAATTGGGATCAGTCATTACATTATTCCACCTGCTCAGAGCTTGCTTACAAAGTTCACGTTCAGCTGTTCCCCTCCCCAGTCTTTCATCACTCAGATCCTATCATATGTTGGGAATGTTTCTTCCCTACTCCTACGATTTTCTTCCTCAGAGGGAGCTTAATTAGCGTGGCTCTGGGCTTCTCTCTGAGGAAGTAGGGTGACTTCTCTGATTGGTAAGTTTGGGAAGAATAACTAGGATCAGCTCCTCTTTACCTTCCTTCATAGGGAGTGATCTTTTTTTTTAGGGCAAGGGCTGTCCTGGGTTCCTAAATCTTACCTGGCACCCTGTCCATGTGGAGAGGTGTGCCCAGTCCAGCACTACCATGGTAGGCAGATAAGTCTGCCTAATTCCAGGGAACAGTTTCACCAACCCCATCTGGCTCTTCACTAGACTAGTCTCCCAACTAGATTCTATACTCTCTGCAAAGCTTTTCCCAAACCCCAAATCAGAAATCACCTTTCCCTTTCTCTTCCCACAATACTTTGTATTTCCATAGAGCCATTATAACAAGCTCATTTCTATTAGTGACACATTCTACTACTACTTATGTGAAAGTGCAGAGGCTTGGACCTATTTCCCATCCATTCATCGATGTTCCTTCCACAGCACTGAATGTAGTGTTCTATATAGATAGTAGGACCTCAAAAAGAGGTTTGTTGAATTGGCTTGGATTGAATTGCTTTTAATGCCATGTCATCTTTGTATGTAGCTTTAAACTGTTTTTAAAAATGTGCACTTTCCTTAATTCCCTAGTTGGTTAAAAACATGAGAAATACAAACTCCCTTTTCTCTCCTCTGTATTGGACCACTCATTGCAGTGATTCAGGTCCAGTAAAGAAACTGTAAAACTGCCATCCTGCTGGACTGTTTCCATTAGGAGAACTGCCTGTTTGCTTCTTTCTCTCATTCACTCTGATTACTCATCCTGTGCCCTAGAGTTAAGAGAAGGGACTTTGTGTCTCAGAAGTGGTAACATTCCCATGTTTGAAGCTGAGGCATCTTCAGGCATAGCTGGGAACCAGCTGCTATTATGTCTATTTCAGGCAACAGGGAACCTAGCATTTTTAATTGAAAATGGAGTATAGTTGCCTATCTTGTAGTTTTATTCCAAATGAATATGAGCGTGACAGTGTTTCTAAAGCAATGAATTGAACGCCTAGCATTTTAAGGGCTTGCACTTACTGCTTAAGCACTAATTAAGGTTTACACATGAGAGACTAAGTGACTCATTAGAGGTCACAGAGAACATCAGTAACGGGGCCTTTAGAATGTCATGAGGGCCTTGTGTGAAGGTTGGATTCTGTTCATTCAGCATTATTTTCTACTTGAAGTTCGTTCTGCAACTAATCATAATCTAGGTCATTCATTCGCTCACTCATTCATCCATTCATGTATCCATGCCCTAACACAAAGAGCCCTTACTGGGCACTTGTACTATGCAAAACCCAATAGGAGGTGCTAAAGACAGAGAAAAACAAATCATCACTCCTGCCCTTAAGGAGCCCTTAGGGAAGGACAGATGAGAAAAGGAAGTATTAGAGCACACTGGCTATGAGATAAAGATGCTAAAGGAGGATGAAAGAGAGTCTGTAACCTGCCTGGGGTCTAGGAAAATTTCCTAAAGGAGATCAGGTTTGAGCTAACACTGAGGGTTTTCACAGGAGTTTTCCAGAGACAAGAGAAAATGGTGCAGAGGTTCCAGTGTTTCCAGAGCAGATTATCCCTCTGAGAAGAGCTAGAGCAGATAAAGACTGAGTAAGAGATGGGGCCAGATTAGGAAGAGCAGCATAGGACATGTTAAGCCAGTAATTTAGACTTTGTCCTGCTGCTCCTAGGGAGCTGCCTTAAGCAGGAGGATGTCATCAATTACATCATAAAAATTTCATTGTAGAACATGTGACTAGATCGTAGGGTGTTGTAGTATTCCTGTCTAATCGGAATCAACAGGATGGAGAAGAGCCTTGTCTGAGGGACATTTATGATAGAATGACAGGACTTGGTTCTGAGTAAATGCCTATTTTATTGGAAGTTCATAGGAAAGGTCATAGGAAAGACAATAGAAGAGGAGGTGGGAACTGTGAATAACTCCCCAAATTCTGGCTTAAATACCTTGGTGGGTGGTAGCATCTGTGAACAGTATTACGAAACACAAGATGACAAGTAAGTTTGGGAAAACAAATGGTAAGTCCAGGTGTTGAGATTGCAGTGTCTGTGAAATAGCCAAGTTGCAGTGGGCAGACATAGCAGACAGCAGCTGAGGAGTGTGGTCAGGAAGTATAAAATAGCCATCTATATAGAGACAGTGGTGACTAGCAGATGGATGTAGGTGGGATCTATTCCACGGGCAACCATATTTCTAATTGCTTGGACTGCATACATAATGTTTCTTACTTTTAAAAGTATAATAAGCAGGTCACTCTTGGGTCTTCCTACATGGCTGAGCAAAGTAACTATTATTCTTTAGAAAAACCAAACACCAGATCTACACATTATTCACAGGAATATAGAAAAATGACTACATTGATAAGGACAATAAGTAAAATATGTTAAATGTGATCCTTTCTCTGCTAATAGAGAAAAAAATTAAACTATGGTTATAGCAGAAGGAGTATTTGACTCAAGCCCCTATTTGACTTTATTAGAGATACAATATCCTCTCCTACACCACTCTTTCGCCGCTCTCCTTATCCCTCTCCAGTCGCATCCTATCACCGTATGCAATTTGCAGAACTGCACTGCAGTTGTAACCCTCTCTTCAAGTGTTTGTGGCAACTTATTTAAAGAAGAACCAAAAGGGCAGGGGCCTCTTTGCTTTCCACAACCTTTACACATCAGGTTAGGTAAACTTGTCCATATGCTGGTTTTAAATTGGTTCTCTTTTGCACAGCAAAGAAAACCATAAGCGAGACGAAAAGACAACCCTCAGAATGGGAGAAAATATTTGCAAACAAAGCAACTGACAGAGGATTAATCTCCAAAATATACAAACAGCTCATGCAGCTCAACATCAAAAAAAACCAAAAAACCCAATCAAAATATGGGCAGAAGACCTCAATAGACATTTCTCCAAAGAAGGTATACAGATGGCCAAGAGGCACATGAAATGATGCTCAACATCACTAATTATTAGAGAAATGCAGATCAAAACTACAATGAGGTATCACCTCACACTGGTCACAATGGCCATCATCCAAAAATCTACAAACAATAAATGCTGGAGAGGGTGTGGAGAAAAGGAACGCTTTTCCATTGTTCGTGGGAATGTAAATTGATACAGCCACTATGGAGAACAGTATGGAGGTTCCTTAAAAAACTAAAAATAGAACTACCATATACCCAGCAATCCCACTACTGGGCATATACCCTGAGAAAACCATAATTCAAGAAGACACATGCACCCCAATGTTCATTATTGCACTGTTTACAATAGCCAGGACATGGAAGCAACCTAAATGTCCATCGACAGATGAATGGATAAAGAAGATGTGGTATACACACACACACACACACACACACACACACACACACACGCGACAATGGAATATTACTCAGCCATAAAAAGGAACAAAACTGGGTCATTTGTAGAGACGTGGATGGACCTAGAGTCTGTCATACAGAGTGAACTAAGTCAGAAAGAGAAAAAAAACATTGTATATTAATGCATATATGTGGAATTGAGAAAAATTGTACAGATGAACCTATCTGCACAGCAGGAATAGAGACGCAGACGTAGAGAACGGATTGTGGACACGGCGTGGGCTGGGGGAGGGAGGTGGGATGAACTGGGAGATTGGGATTTACATATACACACTACCATGTGTAAAACAGATAACTAGTGGGAACCTGCTGTATAACACAAGGAGCTCAGCTCAGTGCTCTGTGGTGACCTAGATGGGTGGGATGGGGAGGGAGGAAGGAGGTCCAAGAAGGAGGGGATATATGTATGCACATAGCTGATTCACTGCGTTGTGCAGCGGAAACTAACACAACGTTGTAAAGCAGCTATACCCCAATTAAAAAAATGGTTCTCTTCCAAACTCCACATATGCAAGTTCCATCTATAAAGCTGACCCAAACCACTGAACAAAGAGATGAATAAAGATGTGAGATCAAAACTGAATGTGGGTTCAGTGACTGTAGAATTTGCTTTCAAGGCTCAATTCAGATTAGTCCTCTGGCCCAGAAAACCTTCTATGACTCCTCTCATTCTCAGCCCCAGCATGATTTAGAAGAGCCCTTTACCATACCACACCAGAGAACAACTTGTATCTCTGTGACTAGACTGACAGCGCCTTGAGGACAGGGACCATGCCATCCATTTTAGTTCCATCAGCACCTTGTGTGGCATCGAACACAAAATAGGAATTTAGTTATTCGTCTCCCAATGCCAAATGGTGACAAGTCATGTGAATTAGGAACTATTTCTTTTACAGAAATTGGAATTCATTCCAGAACTCATCTTTTTGTGGGTTTGTTTGTTTTTTGCGGTACGTGGGCCTCTCGCTGTTGTGGCCTCTCCCGTTGCGGAGCACAGGCTCCGGACTCGCAGGCTCAGCGGCCATGGCTCACGGGCCCAGCCACTCCGCAGCATGTGGGATCTTCCTGGACCAGGGCACGAACCCGTGTCCTCTGCATCGGCAGGCAGACTCTCAACCACTGCCCCACCAGGGAAGCCCCAGAATTCATCTTTTTAAAAAGATAAATCAATATGAATAAAGCCGTCATTGGCGAATTGCATACAATATCCTGTTTTAATGAATGAATCTATTTCATTATGTCCGTTTCCTTGTTCAAGGTTTATAATATGCTTTCCCACAATGATGGAGTTTCTCTTCTCCCCGCGCCCCCCCCCCCAGAAAAAGACTGAGTTCTGTTCAAAGAAATAAAAATGTAAGCTATTAAGTTAGAATAAAATATTCGGAATCATTTATCTAAAATTCAGGGTCAAGAAAACTGCTTATATTCTAAAATTATTTCTGTAATATAAGAGGGTTGATTTAGCCATAAATAAACAGAAAATAACAATAGTGTGATGCCTGATACATGCATTTGTGTTACATTTACTCAAAGGACTCTTATTTATCTGCATTAGTAAACTGACTGCTAGATAAGAATCATCTTTGTGTTACTAGACCTTTACATAGATTTTCATCAGCGCCTCTCTTGCTGTGCTATCCATTTGTTTTCATGTCATTTACCCAGCTGGATAACGAGCTCCTGAAGGACAGGTTGTTCTGATTCCCCAGCATCTATGACGGTGTCTGGCATAAAGAAGGAACTTCAAACATATCTCCTCAATTAATAAAAAAACAAAAAGGCTCCTAGATTAAGGACATCAGGACCACTTTTACCTCCCCAGCTTCGTCTTGGATGGTGTCTGCTGATCAAGTATATCACCAGGCTCCACAGCCGAGCCGCTGTCTTCATGCCAAGAGCAGTGCACAGGAAGGAAGCCAGAGAAGGGTCATGAACTGATGTCAGACACCAGCAGGAATAGACACAAACTCAAAGCTGAGCAGGTAGAAGACAAACAGAGCTGGGGATCGGAAAGTGATCTGCTAAAGCTCAGTCCAGATGCAAGTGAGAACAGTAGTGCCTGAGGGATCCAGAGAGGTTAGTGGGATAAAAACTGAGGAAAATCAGCAAGTATATCTGCAGTGTATAATTTCCTCACTGTAGCCATACAGACCCATAATGAGCAGGCTTTCTCTAGTGTTTACATTGTTCCCTCCACCTATAATATGCTTTCATCACCCCAGTTCTTCCACTGTTTTTGTATAGGACTGAGAAGTCTTAACGAACTCCTCAAAACTAGGTTGGCTGCTTCCTATAAGTTCATATTATTCTTTGTGCTACTGAACTCATCACAGTGTGTGGAAATTGCCTATTCAGGGATCTGTTTTACTAACTTGTCTGAAAGTTGCACGTATTCACTATACCCAGAGCCTAACACAATGCCTAATACAGAGCAGGCATTTGATACATATTTGTTGAATGAAATAAGGATGAATGTTCTGTTTTTACACGTGGAGAACTGTCGAAACACTGGGTTGTCTTTTCAGTATGGCAGTGAGCAGTTTCTATCTAGTATTCATTCATTCAACAAATATTTCCCGAGTGCCTATTAGGGGCCAGGTACTGTTCTAGATACTGTGAACATTACGGTATGAATTTTTATCCTATCTACACAATGACCCTTTCATGTAGTGTCTGTTTTGTATGGTGCTTTTTGTATTTTAACACTAATTATAACAATAACTATGTAGAGGTGGTGCTTTTGTCTCACATTTTGCAAATGATGAAAGTGAGTTTCATGGAAGTTAACTAACTGCTCAAGATCTAATCTTCTAAAAAGTTGAGGAGGCGGCTGGAATCAAACTCAGCTCTGTCTGATTCAAAGTCAATTCTTTTTCTACTACACATCTATGAGTATTTATTATAATTAATATAATTCCCTTACTTGGTGAGCAGATAAATTATAGAGATTGTGTCCCTCTTTGATATCTTTGGGACAAGTGAATAAAATATTTGGGTAATCGTTTTTTCCTTTAGAATTTGTCTATATAACAAAGAATAGTCTCAGGATAATTGAAAAGTTTTCTAAGTGGATATTTCTGTGTGCCTTAAAAATGGACTTTCACTAGGCAATATTTCATTATGAAATAAAATAAACTTTGTTAAAATATAAGACATCCCACTCTTGGTCAGTATTTTATGAATGCTCTTGAGGTCCGTACTGAAATTTGGAGAATATAGTTCTGAGTTAGTTCTTTTCTGGGCCTCCTGTAGTCTGAGCATCAGAAAATACCTTGTTCGTTGTCCATTTGCACCTTAATTATAGCTACTGGGAATACAATGATTTAAAATTAAATACAATTAAGGAAAATTAAAAGAGATTATGTAACAATGAGGTGCTAAGATGTAAACTTTATTTTATCCACTATTTAGTGCCTTTGGGACATTTATTTAATTACCCAGGGATCTGATCCTCAGAGTTCAAGTCTTTAGTATTTGAGTCCAGTACTGAAGGTAGATCTTTATAGCACTTCACTTTACAGGTCTGTAATCATACCTGTCATACTGCCCTTCTCACTTCTCATCCAACACTTTTCCAGATGGTCCAGCCTGTTTGACCACTTAATGTAAATGAGTACGTATATACAAATGCCTGTGAATGTGTGTATGTAAATACACCTAGTGAAAGGAAGATTAAAAATTAAGTCAAGGCTAAAATGAAACATTTGGGGCTCCTGAATAAGCTGTTAGAGTGGAAGGAAGATTGCAATCACAGGGACTTATGGATCTGACTCTCAGTACTGTCACTATCTTGCAATTTAGATAGAATTTTTTTTTTTTTTTTTGCGGTACGCGGGCCTCTCACTGCTGTGGCCTCTCCCGTTGCGGAGCACAGGCTCCGGACGCGCAGGCTCAGCGGCCATGGCTCACGGGCCCAGCCGCTCCGCGGCATGTGGGATCTTCCCGGACCGGGGCACGAACCCGTGTCCCCTGCATCGGCAGGTGGACTCTCAACCACTGCGCCACCAGGGAAGCCCTAGATAGAATTTTTAAAGGCTCCTAACGTTTACTTTTCTCATACGTAGTAGTATAATAATACTAATAGTTAATTAGCATGAGAACTCTAATGAGTTAATTAAATAATGTTGGTGAAGGGACTTTTCTAAATTTAAAGCACCATATAGATATACATATTGAATTGAAAATTCCCATTTTTCCTAGTGAAACTATATAGAAATACATTTAGATGCAAAGTATGTATAATTCATTTTCCACCATCATGTGTAGATAGGTGTGAAATACATATTTTTTAATGATGGACATCTGATTTGGCTTTCGTTTCCTGGGAGAACCTAAGTCTGGAGTTATATCAGAGCCTCATTTAGATTGGGAGGCTAGGGAAGGTTTGGGGGAGGAAAGGTCCTGCCCAATGAACACGTGTAGGCTAGATAAAATGCTGGGGGAAGAGCAGGGCTTGGGAAAGGAAATAACATTTCCAGGCAAACTGATCAGAAAGTCCAGAAGCTTCCAGGTGAGACTCTTGTCTGAGGGTCTCGTAAAGGAGATAAAGATAAAACATAACTGTAATAGAAAGCAAAATCTAGTCAGTGCTGTGAGAGTGCCCTGAGATGGGAATTTGAAGGGAGTCTGGAGAAGGACCACTTCCAGCTGAGCAATCAGGGAGGAGGGTGTACGGGTCTGGGAGGGTGGGGAGAAGGAGGGGAGGAAGGAAGAAGGAGGGAGGCTTTGTGAAAAGCAGAGTACAGCCGTCCTATGCTCTTTGCTTCATATTCTCATTTTTCCTATGGTTTTGAAGGCCATCTCTCTTGCTGCTGATTCTGAAACTTATCATCTCCAGGCTGGAACTCTCCCTTTGAGCTCCAGACTCGCCTATTCAGCTGCCTTCTCAGCAACTTAACTTGAATGTCTAATAGGCATTTTATATTTAGCATATTAATATAGGTAACTTGATCTGTGCCTCTAAGCCTTGCTCCACCCCCAGACATCTCCACTTTAATTCTGTTTCTACCATGCATTGTTCAAGCCAAAACCTTTGGGCTCCCCCTTTACTCCTCTCTATTTATCACTCCTCATATTCAATCCAACAACAAATTGTACTATGTTTAAGCTTCAAAGTATATATCCAGTGCAATAATTGGTATCACCAACATTTGTACCTCTCAGTTCCAAGTCTTCATCATTCCTTACCTGGACTACTATATTAAGGTTCCCAAATGAACTCTCTAATTACATTCTTGATTCCCTGTAGTACAGTCTCCACGGAGTATCTGGAATAGTCCTTAAACATAAATCAGACACGTAACTCCTCTGCTTAAAACATCCAAAAGGTTTCACATCACATTTAGAATAAAAATGGCCTACAGGTTCAATGTGATGGGATCCCTGGCTGCATCTTCAGAGGAATCTCTAACCCACTCTCCCTTTGTTCATTATGCTTCAGCTACATTGTTCTTCATTCTATTCTTAGAAAAGAATGCTTATTTCTGCATCAGAGCCCTTGCATTTTCTCTGCCCAGAATATTCTTTTCCCAGACTTCTGTGTGACTGCTCCCTATTCATTAGTCAGGTCTGAGTTCAAATATCATAAACTCAGAACACTCTTTCCTGATCACTCTAACGGAAATACCACTATCCCCTCCACGATATTATTTAATCCACTGCACTTTTATTAGAGCAAATATTGCTATCTAAAGTTATTATATACGTGTGTGTCTGTATTTGTTTTTTCTGCCAGTCCCCCTTTAATGCACTTCATAAGAGAAGCCACCCCTCTCATCCCTTTACTCCCCTGATTTGCCAGTGCCTAGGTCAGTGCTTGGCACATAATAGGGCTCATTAAATATTTTTTTAGCTGTTGAATGATTTTTTTCCTATGTAATCGGTTTTCATTTATCCAAAGTAGTTAACTGAATCTTGCATGAGAGCACAAAAACTTCTTTTTAAACTACCAATCATAAATTAATTTATACGGAAAACTAATTTACAAATAACAAAACTTATGAAGATATTTTGAGTGGGTATTCAAGAATTTGAGGACAATGCCAACTGACAGACTCCATTCTGATAATTCCATGCATAGCTTATCACATTATAACTAGGAAATCATTAACATGTTTTAGTCTAGCAGAAGAAAAATAAATAAGTAAATAAATAAAATCAACAGGCACAATATACAATGCTTAGGTAATATAAGATGATTGTGTGCATAGCTACATGATCTGCCATTAGTCACTGTTTTTCCTGTTGACAACTTAATGGGAAGGACTTCTTGGTAAAGGACTAGAGTGCAAGTCAAGTAATCAGGAAACATCAGGGATTCACAAACACTCATACCTCATGAGGGTATTGACAATACCATTAATAAACCACAGTGTGAAATTAATGCACTGCCTTGTGGCAACAATGATCCCCTGAGACCCACCTGTGGTGACATCGTTGCTATGACTCATTGTCAGAAATTGTTCGGAGGAAAAAAACCTTGAAAATTGGACTAAGACTTTATGAATAACATAATGTTTACATGAGTTGGGAGAGAAGTATTTTGCTTTTGTTTCAGAGTTGAGAAATTAACTACTGAAGTTAGTAATGAAACTGACATCACTGAAAATGCGTGACACCAATGGTTGCCTAATATGTCAGCCGATTAATAAGACTATTCGGTTTAAACACCAGAAAGCTATTGAGCGGCTATAATGAACCAGACATGGGGAAAATACGAAGAAAGAAAGAAGACTGAAGGGAGGGAGAAAGGGAGCAAGGAAGGAGAGAAGGAGAGAAAAAAGGAAAGATTGAAGGAAGGAAGCCTCCTTTAATTCATGGAGATCAAACTTAGTGATAGTATACACAAGTCAACACCTGACTATACCCTGTCCAACTCTAATTAGAAGTAACTGCATTAATAGGCATACAAACGGAGCATCACAAGCAGTTGTACGAAAAACTGATTCATTATTGAGACAGAAGGGAGGACTGGATGAAGTGTCAGGAAGTAATTAATACCAGAATGTGTCCTTGAAGAATAAGTAGGATTTAAAGAGAAAAAAGAGATGGTACACAAACATTTCTTTTTAGTGTCTGAATAACTGATAGATATTATGGTGGTAGTTTCCATAGAGCTAAACAGAGAGGCAGCCCACAGTCCTATATATTATTGCAACACATGATTATATATTATGCCATACCTGATTATATCAGTGTTTACTTTTTACTGATTTGAGTTGTAAGCTCCATATTTTTATTAAAATAATTATTCTCCAAGGAAAGACTGTTGCTAAATTTTTATATTATATTCACAAGAAAGTTGTATGATGCTGCTTGCATCTTTCAGGCTTGCCTCTTTACTTCAGCCAACTTGCCAGTAGCCCCGTAGACGTGTACCGATACACAGGGAAATAAGTTACCTATTCTGCGCCCTGACTCCTAGTTTACTTAAAATCAGTTTATTGGATTTAAATCATACAGTAACCATAAATTTTAAATTGCACTAAAAATATTGGTAATCTTGTTCTATGTGAACACTAGATTTTTCATGGGTAAATATGTGACAGGCAGTTGGTGACTACAATTTGGATAATTCGATAAGTAGGACAAGCAATTATCATGAGAATGGTAAGACTTCTCAAGAGAAAGAACATGTGATATGATTAACAAGAAGAGAGATGCTCAACTTCTAGAGTGTGTGGACAAGAGGGGAAATATAATCCAGAAATGTAAAGGAAGAAAAGGAGTAGAAAAGTAACTCCAGGTCAAGTAGCACTGGATCGTGAAACGAAAGAGAGGAACGAGTTTCAAGTAGAAAGGGCTCCAGAGAGTCAAAGGGAAAAAGGACAAAAATTGCAAAGAAAAAAGTCGATATTTATGTACTTTGACAAAGCAGTTTTTGGAGGAAGAGTAGAAAGGAAGATGACTTTTAAAAAGTAAGGAATTGGTGAAAAAGTGGAAGTATAAATTGTGCTTCATAATGGATGTTTGAAAGTGAATAAAAAGGAATAAATATGATGTAACGGGCAGGGACAGGAGCAAATCAAGACGGTTATATTTTTTAAGATGTTGAAACCTCTGCACATTTGAAGATCCAAGGGGATACAAAGAGAAAAACTGAAATGCTGACAAGGATTCTGAGAGCAAGTCCACTCAAGCGTCCTGAAGAGGAGGGTCTAAGATGCAATGAAGGACACTGAATATGAGACTTAGAATTAGTCATGAGGATGTCTTACAAAAGCCACAGAACCTTGCGAAATTCTAGTTGTAATCTCATCTATAATTCTCAACTACATTTTTCACATAGTATTTGACACCATGAAGAATTTCCAATTTCCAACTTTGTTCCAACATACTCTCTTCCTTTTGTTAAGTGATGTAGGCCTCTTCATTAAAGGGGTCTCTCAATCCAGCTGTAGATTAGAAAAAAAAATCTTATGTGTAAAGAAATAGCCTCTTAGGGACTTCCCTGGTGGTCCAGTGGTAAAGAATCCACCTTCCAATACAGGGGATGCAGGTTCGATCCCTGGTCGGGGAACTAAGATCCCACATGTCACGGGGCAACTAAGCCCACGTGCCACAACTACTGAGCCTGGGCACCTCAACTAGAGAGCCCTCAGGCCACAAACTACAAAGGCCACGTGCTCTGGAGCCCACACGCCACAACTACAGAGCCCACGTGCTCTGGAGCCCGAGCACCACAACTAGAGAGAAGCCCGCGCGCTGCAACGAAGAGCCCTCATGCCACAGCAAAAGATTCTGCATGCCTCAACGAAGATCCCACCTGCCGCAACTAAGACCTGACACAGCCAAAAAAATAAAAATTAATTAATTCATTATTTTAAAAAAGAAGTAGCCTCTTCAAGGACCTCCTAAGAGTCAAGTGGGACATTTATATCATGAGGTACTCCTGATGGAGTGGACCCATATCATCATTCCTCCTTCATCATATTTCTGACACACTTCTTTCTGAGTGCTTTTCAGAACATCAGGAAGGCTCAAGAAGGAAAATGAGGGTGATGTGACAGAAGTGAGATGTAAACATGATGAAAGATCAAGAAGGTGTGAAATTTTGGTTTAATGCTGAGAGTGTCACTGAAGTGACTGTTCATAGAACACCAGCACAGCATCTGGAGAAGCAAGGAGAAAGGTAATAGGCTTGATTTGTGTAAGTAAATCAGTGGTTTAATCATTGAAACTGTAGCAATTCTCAGGACTTTGGGGGTTTTGTTTCTTATTAAATGGATGAATAAAAAGTGTAGAGTAAGGAAGGTGCCATGAAACATAGGGCTGAGGGAGTGAGTTCCAAGTTTAAGAACTCAAAAGCAGAAAACTGCCTTACTTAAAATGCGTTTATCCAGCCTGTGGTCGAGCTTGTGTCTTACTGAATTTAATTAATACAAATCAAGTATGGTGAAGTCAAGTGGCATTAACAGAGTTGTTCCTCAGCATAATGTCACTTGTTCGACTTACCTTCCACATAGTTTTCAAACCAATTTAATACAACTTCCCTCCCAGCTTCTAAATTAAAGGAGTTAATAAAATATTTTGAGCCCTAGGTTATTGTGATAATGTGAAGCCAACTCTATGAGTGGACTTCTCAGTAATGTAAGGCAACAGAATTCAGACAGATAGATAGATACTTAGGCAGGCAGGCAGATAGATAGACAGAATAGTTAGGATACATACATACATACATGTACTTACACAGTTAGTTTGTATTTGGTTTCTTTTATAACCTGAAAGTCTAGAATCCTCATTCTCAGATTCATGTCTCCAATGCAAAATCTTTGGAATCCCAAACTAGCATATTTAACATCTCTCCTTGTATATTAGAAAGCCACCATATTTAAAACAGAATTCTTCTCCCCCAAACTGATATTCTCTGTGGACCTTCTCTCAATGAATGCTACAAATAGCCCTCCAGTTGTTTAAGCAGGAGATTTGAAAGTCATATAATGCTGTTTCTCTCCATATAGCCAACAAGTCTGAAAATCCCACGATTCCATGCTTCATTATCTCTCAAATTTCTTCACTGTTTTCCATCTCCACATCCAAGCTACAGTGACCTGTCTCCTGAATCAGTGCAACTGCCTCTTCATTTGCAACTGCACCTTCTACTTTTGCCTCTCATCACTCATTTTTTCATATTTTAACTAGTATATAGAGTGATGCTTCTAAAATGCAAATCTGATTGTGTCATTGCTTACTTGAAACTCTTCGGTGACTTTCCTTGTCTTTAGGACAAAGGCTAAAATCTTTAAGGTGGCCTGTGAGGTTCCTATGAGATGGCTTTTGGCATGCTGTGCCATTCTCCCTCTCCCTCTCTGCCCTGGCCGTCTTTCATTTCTGTAAATGAGCCATGCTCCTTCCTATCTTAAGGACTTCAAATAATGGCTTCAAATAGGCTACTTCTTCCTAGGATACTGCTTTACCTGGTTAATTATTACTGGCATATTTCATTACTTGGTTAATTATCACTCATCTTTTGAGCTCAGATTAAACACTGGCTTCAGAGAAGTCTTCTTGGTCCCCAGACAAGGTCAAGTCAGCTTCTCATATTTCTTCATTGTACTTCTTTCCCTTGTTGTAATCAATTTGTAATTAAAAATTATTATGTGATCTTGATGTTAATACTTGTATTTACTGTTATGGCCTCAAATATATCTTTTTTGTTATATTGGGTGTTTTGTACATAAGTTCATTGCATAGCATTTAGGAGCTACTAATTAAATATATAGAATGAATGAATTAATAAACAAATGAGGAAAAGTACAGAGAGGGAAGAATTAGCCAATTGCTGAAGTACGTTAAAAGCTTGAAAATGAGTGCTGATGGCCAGCAGACTAAAGAAGCAACAATTTGGATGGTGTGGTTCAGATAATGGACAAGTGAGGAGAGGTTCAGGGTGGGCTAGACGAATTAAAAATCCATCATGTTTGTAACCTTAAGTCCACATTCTTCTGTGTGTTGTGATTTTTAATTAGTAAGGATCACAAGTTCATTATCAATACTACATATTAATTCCAATATTTTGAAACATATACAGCATAATTGTCAGTAACTGATTATCTGGAAGTAGTAACAACACTCCATGTATAGTGATAATATGCAACATTAATCTAAAAACTTGCCAACTTTTCGTATTCAATAAAATGAAAGTCTCTTTTTTCCAGTTAAACATTTAATGTAGCAAATCAAGCACAAAGACACAGCCTTATGATCAATGATGAATTAACAGCCGCATTTCAATTTAACACCGACTTATAACATTTAATGTTTTTGTTTTTGATACAAATAGCACATAATTCAACATAGACTGTTTTCAGCGTTAAAGAGGATTGATTATTTTGTGTAATTAAAAAGTCCAAGGTGGTCAGGACAGGGTTTGGTATGGTGTGACCAGGACTCTGACTCCATTTCTTAGTGACCCTTTGTGTTTCAGCTCCACACTCAGGACGGTTTCTCTTTCGTGGTGGAAGAGTAACATTCAGCAACTTTACAATCTCATGTGACATTGTCCAAATGGACAAAGAGAATATATGCATCCCACATTCCCAGCAAAGGTTCTGACTAGGTCAGGATAAAGTCTAATTATATTGACTAAGGTTATCTAAATCAATAACTGTGGCAACAAGAGAGATTACCCTGATTGACTGAAACCAATCAGCCCACAGCTTTGGAGTTAAAGCATGTGTTTAATACAGGAGAGGACAAGAGTGAATATTGACAGGAAAACACTACCTAGTATAAGTCAGGGCTTCTGGATAATGCTGCAAATGTACAATTGAAAAAAGAAAAAACATACATACACACACACACACACACACACACACACACATGCCTTCTAATCACATAAATGCATATAGTAAAATTAACATTATTGGACATTATCATAAATAAAAATATGAAATTACAGGTTGTCCACAAATGAAATACGTTTAAAAGTTATTCATTAATTTATACAGCAACTTGTTATCATCTCATTACTCTAACTGCGTTTCCACAGATTTCAAGTATGTTTTAAAGCAGTTAGGTAATCAGATTATTTTCATTTCTCAAATATATATTGCTTTTATATAATTTCAGATGAATAATCACGGAGTTCTTTCAACAAAAATGACCATGTCTTGGTCACCATTTGATGACAAACATTAAGTGCTTTGCCTAGCACACAGTAGGTTCTAAATAAATAAATAGGTGTTGATTAAATTAATGTAGTTCCACTTTAAAAATAACCACTTTTATTATCTAGCAGCTTGATGGTGATGGAGTACTTGAGTTGAGGATTTCACTGTGTCTAATTCACTTACTTATTCTAAAATTTATCAACTAAATTGAAAATCTGCTCTCTGAAATACACTATTCTAGGTAATAGGCAATAAAGTAAGTAATATTGATACAAAAGTAATAAAAAGTCATTATATTTCTTATAGCATCCTGTGCATATAAATGCAATCACAGCATTTATAATGTTTAATTTGTCATCTATTAATTCAATAAATATTTATACACTGTTTACTATTTGCCAGGTATTGGGATATAAATATAACAAAGATACAATACCTGTCCCCAAGAAACTTAAGTGTGGGTGGGATGGGGATGAAGGTGGATAAAGAATATGCTATTTGTCATTGTAACTCAAATGATAGCATAGATATATAGTAGGTGCCTAATAAACATTTGTTAGGTTTACATTATAATCATTGAAGACTGAATTAATAATTCCTTTGGAGAATTTTACAACTCACTCACTTCTTCTGGAAGGGATTAGAGTGGAACTCCAGTCAATCATGATTCTAAAGCCAATCAATTAGGAATTAGGGGGATAAAACACTGAATTAGACTGAAGTTTATGAGTGTTAAAAATAAAATTCAAGACATTAAGTTTTATGGAATGCTGGTAAATTCCCTAAAGGATAACATACTTTGACTTTCCTAACGATCCCGGTTGCCAAGTTCTTTGTTATAATTAACCTCAGGGCTTTAATCAAGGGTTCATGAAAACAGAACTGCAGTTCCCAGAACCTGATGTTTCTCTCTCCAAACACTGTTTGATCCTCTTGCATGTGAGGATGTCCAGACCCTCAGTTATGACCAGCTATTCTTTCTGCATTTCCAAACTCAATCCATCCATCCCTGTGTTTAACCTTCACGTGGTCACACTGGACTCCCAATTCTTCTGTTGATTCTACAAACATTTATAGAAAGCCTATTATGTGCCAAAACCATTACTTGACTCTGTGAGGGATGTGTGAGAATAATTCCAAGCTCTGACATCTGGGTGACTTGAAAGAAGTCTAGACAGAGCAACTGACTAGCGAAGAAAGAAGATGAGTTTAAGTCTAGACTTTCAGATGACGATGGGACACCTAGATAGAACTACCAGGAAAATAGTTATAATTGTGGGACAGAATCCTTGGAGAGAATTTGGATCTCCATAAATCCAATAGTTAAGATGGAATTCTTAACCACCACTCACACATGCCATAAAAATCTCCATCCTTATACCTGATGGTCCTTTTGTCTGAAAAATCCTTTTTTTTCTCAACCTATACGAAACCTATGGATATATCAAAACTTAGTTCAACTCCTTTCTTTTCTTTAGAGCCTGCTCTGCCTATCCTTATTCCTGTAAATATTCCCTATTGCTAAACTTCTCTTCTAATGTGTATCATAACACTTGTCATTTGCTTACAGATAGCCTTAGGTTGTTCTAAATTAATTTGTGTACCAAAAGTTTATCAACCAAGAAGACTTTAATTTTCTTGAAGACAGAAAATATTACTTCCCCTCTGAAACCGCCACAGGCCTTAAACCTCAGCCTGTCTTCCAAAATCATTATCCATTTAAATTGCTAGCATATCTCTTTTTTGCTTGTCACAACAAAGTCCTTCTTCTTTAACAGGTGCCACACTCCTTCCTTTTATCCAATACTACGGAGTCCCTGTTTTACTGAAAAACAATGGGTTATGTGCTGGGGCTATAGAACTATATCACCATCCTTAAGAAGTTCACTGTTTCTTGAAGAAAAGAAGCATATAGGGAATTCCCTGGTGAACCACTGGTTAGGACTCTGCGCTTCCACTGCAGGGGGCATGGGTTCGATCCCTGGTAGGGGAACTAAGATCCCACAAGCTGCACGACATGGCCAAAATATATATATATATATATATATATATATATATATATATATATATATATATATATATATATATACAATTGAAATGCAATGCAGTGTATGCTAAATTGGAATTAAACACTGGGAGTTTTAAGGTACAAAAATGAAAATCTCTTTCAGACTGATCAATCACAAAAGGCTTAGAAGAGAAGGCTCTGAAATGAGGTTAGAAAAACAGGTAGAAGTTAATAAAATGAAGGGAAGAAGAGTGTGACTAAGCAATCATGAGTGATTATTAAAACTGGTAGTTGGGAGGATTAATAAGAAACCATGATGTCTTCTAGGAACTTAATCAAGGCATACAAAAAGAACAGGAGAATGATGAGACATGATATTGAGCAAGGGCAATATCATGAAAGATCTTATGTGATGTTAAGGAGTTTGGACTTTATTTAAAGGCAAAGAGAGCCAAAGAAAATGTTTACACAGAGATGTAGTATTATTAAGTTTGTGTTTTATAAATCGCACTGATAATAACAAAGGAAGACCTGCACACCTATTCCAAGTGAGAGAGGATGAATTTCTAAATAAACTCATCATGGGAAAAGGAATAGGTTCCCAAGATAATAAGGACATGGAATCACCATGGCTTTGTTTCTAGAAGGAGAAGATCCCTGGTAAGGAAGCGTGACACTGCCCCTCCCTCCCCTAAGGCTCTGATTTAAACAATTAGTGGAATAATGGTAGAATCCATCTAGGGATGTACAGTAGAAAAGGCAACCATTTTCTGTCAGGGGAAATGATGAGGATTGTAGTTTGGGACAAACAGTATTGGAGGTACCCTTGGGTTGAGCTGTCTCGTAGGTGTTGAATACTCTGATTTAGAGCTTGGGAAGAATAACAAGGCTGGATGTAGATATTTAGAAGTCATTAGAAAAAAATAGCAGTTGAAGTTGTAGCATGAAATGTAAATGAGAGAGTATATAAAAGTACAGGTAAAGAATACCAAAGACAAAAGAAAATGTGGTATATATATACACAATGGAATATTATTCAGCTATAAAAAAAGAATGAGATCTTGCCATTTCCAACAACATGGATGAACCTTGAGGGCATTATGCTAAGTGAAATAAGTTAGACAGAGAAAGATAAATACCATATGACCTCACTTAAATGTGGAATCTAAAAAAAAAAAAATTCATAGATACAAAGAACAGACTGGTGGTTACCAGACTGGGGGATGGGGGGGCAAAACGGGTAAAGGGAGTCAAAAGGTACAAACTTCCAGCTATAAAGTAAATAAGTCATGGGGATATAATGTATAGCATGTTGACCATAGTTATAATACTGTATTGCATATTTGAAAGTTGCTAAGAGAGTAGATCTTGAAAGTTCCCATCACACACACAAAAAATTCTGTAACTATGTATAGTGATGGATATGACTAGACTTATTGTGGTGATTTCACAAGGTATACAAATATTGAAGCATTATGTTGTACAACTGAAACTAATATAATGTTGTATGTCAATTATATCTCAATTAAAAAAATAAAGAAGACAAAACCCCAGTGAACACTAATACCTAAGGTGCAGGTGTAAGAAGAGAGGCTCGCCCAGAGGATGGAGAAAGCAGGGGGCAGTGAGAAGAGTGCCATGAAGAGTATGGTACCACAGGAGCCACAGGATAAGAGATTTTCAAGGAGAAAGTGATCAAACATCTAAAATGCAGCAGAGGTCAGTGACCCTCAACACCCCTTCCCCAGCCAAATGTAGCACAGAATGAGTCTCCACTACACTCTAATACTTCTTAGATCCACCATGTAAATGATACGCTGATTCCTCCCTCATACTTCTCTGAATCTTCTCAATGCTTCTTTATAAGGCTATGTGCCTTGTCTTCACATCTGCTTGTTTCAAATGCTGCAACACAGTCCCACATAGATGCTTGATAATTATATATTTTTTAATACTGTGGTATTTCTTGGTCTGAAATTACAGATATTAAACTATGAACCATTTGACCCTGTCTGCCTCTTCTCTGTTCTTCTCTTATTGTCTGGGTCATATTTTCTACTAAAGATAAAATGTACTTCCCTTTCTACTTTTTCTCCCTTTCTACTTCTGAAACATGACTTTTCTCTAACTGGATATTCAGGCACACACAGCTAGTATATTTAAACCATTTAGGGACAGTAGCAAACTAGAAAAATGATTTCATTAGCCTAAAAAAATCTATAATAAATGAATTTGGTAAGATGAGGAAGAAATGAGTCTATTTCTCAGAAATAAATGACTCTTAACTTGCCAGCCTTCTCTAGGGTGACTTTAATAATAGACATGGGTCCAGAGAAGAATGACTGAACTGCCTCAATTCACAGTGTTATTTTGTTGTTGTCGTTGTTGACCCTTCTGTATTGAATTCTGACTAAAATCTTGTACCCCTCATTGCCAATAATTTTACAACTGCGGATCATCATATTGTCCCAACTCTTCGGGACAAATGATTTTCTGTCTGCCCCTTTCCAAAATATCCTATAAGGAATAATGTCTCAAATGAGGTGAAAATAACAGGTTCTGTTTTTCTTGTGCAAATGTATTTGCATCCGTGTGTGTGTGTGCATGCATATAAGTGTGTCTGCATGTGTTAGTATGTATATTGATGTATGTGCATGTGTGTGATTGTTTGTGTAAAATCCCAACAGGACAGATACTATCTAGTGCTTTTCTGGTTAGCAGAAAAGACAAGAGGGTCATGTAGCAGGTTAGATAAAAATATTCTGTCCAACAGATGAACATTACACTGTGTTAAAACAACTCAACAAATAAACCACAAGTAACAATGATAACAAACAAAATTACCTCATTATTAAAATGTTCACTGATGCCTGTTCAAGTAAAATTTCTTTACTTTAATCTAACATGGTAATCTATGGGTGCTTAAAAATAATTTGTTGAAATGAAATTTAATTGAAAAGAATAGTGCTGCATGATAGGTAAGGAAAATAAACATCCAATCTATGCTGTCATGTGCATTATGGCACGTCCTCAATTCTTCCATCACCTAGAAATCGTAAATCCACTATCCTTCTTTCTGAATAAGCACCCTTTTATCAGCTCTTAATTCCACTTTTACCATCTAGTTTTTGCTTTTACTGTCTCTCATTTTCACTGCTCCTTCATATGCCCTTGCTCTCATAGAGTGCCCTGGTTTTATAATTTCTCCATTTCCCCCCAATATCTCAGCTCTTTCCAGGCCAGCCAGACTTTCTTAGTGATCCTACACCATAGTTAATTATTCAAACCACTTTCTCAGCAAAACCCTCAAATCTCTCATAAACCTGATCATTTAGCAAAATCCATTCCATACTCCATCTTCTGCACTCCTATTTCTAAACCATTTACTAGAGTAAAACATACAGCACGATTATGTCGTGATCCACATCAGCTCTGTCTTCTTCCTCACTTCTCCTTCAATCCTTCCTCCACTAAAATCTGGCTTCTGTCCTTACCTGTCCACCAAAACTCCCAGTCATGCTGCCGGCTCCTAAAAACTGTTTTAAGTCCTGTGCTCTCTGCTGGATCTGACATTGTCGGCTATATTGTTCCTTTTGAAGCTCTTGCCTTTCTTGGCTTTGTGGTAGCACTCCAATCCCCATCACTACTCCCCATAGGTATTCTCTTCCCTCTATACCTTTTCTTTATCAAGTTCCTAAAACAATATCTTCTTCTCCATGTATTCCTTAAGTATTGGTATTATCTGGACTTCTACATTTATCCCTTGCTCATATAATGCAAAACAGTGTCATTGGGTGATCATATTTCTTCTAATAGTTCTACCAAGTATTGATATGTTGACATTTAAATTAAATATCTCAGACCAGATTTCTCTAAGTTTCAGATTACATGTGTAACTATATTCTTGACATAATCCACTTGAATGTCTCACAAATCTTTCAAAGTCAACATATCTAAAACAGAACTCCCCTAACACACATTTCTCATTAGTAAATGGTACTGATCACTCAAGTAAGAAAATTCGGTCATTCTAGACTCCTTTTCCTACCTCACACTCCAAAGAGTATTGATCAACAACACTGTCTCTTTGAACCTCTAAAAATAGTGTTTCTTACTTTAGTTCATTACTTTTCATCCTATGATGACTTCTCTTTATCAAACCCTCATCAGTCCTCACCTGAGTTACTGCAGTAACCTCCTAATAAGTATACCTGCCTTTCTTTCTTCAAATTTATTTGTATAGAAGAACCATCTAGCAAAACTGTAAATTGAACGCATCATGTTCATGTTTAAAATTTCTATAGAAACTAAACTGCTGGCCAGAGTGTCACCATCAGGATGGACACACAGGCAGTTCCATACTTCAGTTGTGCTCCAAGAAATCCAACTAGCAACTATCCATAGACAAGACACCAGTGTGAAAATCTCAGAACCTAGGAAAGAGGTTAAAGCCCTCCCTCTTCTCCCAGACCACAAAGAGTGAGAAGGACCCCAACAGAAGATTAAGAGGAGCAGCTACACTCTGACTGCACCACCCCTTCCCCAGGCAGGCACCGTACCACAGTGAGGGGGCTTCCCTGAGCCTATAGCTTCTCCAGTGGGAAAAAAAGAGCCGAAGGTGGACATCGTGCTCCCCCAGTGTTACAGGATACTTTCCAGCAGGTACACTTGGGTCCTGCCTCACAGAGATCATTGGGAAATCTGATGGAAATCTGACCACTGAAATCTGACCACTGAGGATCAGACGGAAACAGAGAAGGACAATGGGGAAGCAACTAGTGCTCAGATCTTGGCAGACCACATTCCTCCTTGCATCTGTGCCCCAGTGGAGACCCCAGCCAGTGACTCTGCCCATCTGCAGAGCTGAGCCGGTTGCCCTGTCTGGTCAGGGGTCCAGTGGGCAGTTCTGCCTGGCTTGGGTCCAGGGAGCTGTGCTGCCCTTGGAGCTTGTTCTACAGCCCCACTCCAGTAGGAAAACGGATGTGAATCCCTGCTTTCACAGAGTCCAGTCAGTGGCACCATCTGGTTGAGGATCACAGCCTGAGACTCTACTTGACCAGGAGCAATTGCTGAGCCAAGCCCACAGCCCTGCCCAATCTAGAAATCCAACCAGTGGCACTGCACTGCCAGGGAACAGAGCCAGCGACCTCACCTGACCAGAGGTGGAAACTGTCAACCAAGAATACTATACTAAGCAAACCTGTCCTAGAGAAATGAAGGAGAGATAAAGACTTTCCAAAACAAACAGAAACTAAGGAAGTTCACCACTAGCCTTGCCTTATAAGGAATTCTAAAGCGTGTTCTTCAAGTGGAAGCAAAAGAACGCTAATTAACATTTCAAAACATATGAATGTGTAAAATTCACTGGTAATGTCAAATACATAGTTAGATTCTCTAATATTGTAATGATGGGGTATAGTTCACTTACAACTCCAGGTAAAAAGGTTTTTTTAAAAACAGCATATTAAAAATATGCAGAAATGCAAAGCATCCTAAGAGACTACTACAAGCAACTCTATGCCAATAAAATGGACAACCTGGAAGAAATGGACAAATTCTTAGAAATACACAACCTTCTGAGACTGAACCAGGAAGAAACAGAAAATATGGACAGAGCAATCACAAGTAATGAAATTGAAACTGTGATTAAAAATCTTCCAACAAACAAAAGTTCAGGACCAGATAGCTTCACAGGTGAATTCTATCAAACATTTAGAGAAGAGCTAACACCCATCCTTCTCAAACTCTTCCAAAAAATTGCAGAGGAAGGAACACTCCCAAACTCATTCTATGAGGCCACCATCACCCTGATATGAAAACCAGACAAAGATACTACAAAAAAAGAAAATTACAGACCAATATCACTGACGAATATAGATGCAAAAATCCTCAACAAAATACTAGCAGAAAGAATCCAACACCACATTAAAAGGATCATACGCCATGATCAAGTGGGATTTATCCCAAGGATGCAAGGATTCTTCAATATACGCAAATCAATCAATGTAATACACCATATTAACAAAGTGAAGAATAAAAACCATATGATCATCTCAATAGATGCAGAAAAGGCTTTTGACAAAATGCAGCACCCATTTATGGTAAAAACTCTCCAGAAAGTAGGCATAGAGGGGACCTACCTCAACATAATAAAGGCCATATACGACAAACCCACATCAAACATCATTCTCAATGGTGAAAAACTGAAAGCATTTCCTCTAAGATCAGGAACCAGACAAGGATGTCCACTCTCACCACTATTATTTAACATAGTTTTGAAAGTCCTAGCCACGGCAATCAGAGAAGAAAAAGAAATAAAAGGAACACAAATTGGAAAAGAAGAAGTAAAACTGTCACTGTTTGCAGATGACATGATACTATACATAGAAAATCCTAAAAATGCCACCAGAAAACTACTAGAGCTAATCAATGAATTTGGTAAAGTTGCAGGATACAAAATTAATGCACAGAAATCTCTTGCATTCCTATACACTAATGATGAAAAATCTGGAAGAGAAATTATGGAAATACTCCCATTTACCATTGCAACAAAAAGAATAAAATGCCTAGGAATAAACCTACCCACGGAGACAAAAGACCTGTATGCAGAAAACTATAAGACACTGATGAAAGAAATTAAAGATGATACCAACAGATGGAGAGATATACCATGTTCTTGGATTGAAAGAATCAATATAGTTAAAATGACTATACTACCCAAAGCAATCTACAGATTCAATGCAATCCCTATCAAATTACCAATGGCATTTTTTACAGAACTAGAAAAAAATCATCTTAAAATTTGTATGAAGACACAAAAGACCCCAAATAGCCAAAGCAGTCTTGAGGGAAAAAAACGGAGCTTGAGGAATCAGACTCCCTGACTTCAGACTATACTACAAAGCTACAGTAATCAAGACAATATGGTACTGGCACAAAAACAGAAACACAGATCAATGGAACAAGATAGAAAGCCCAGAGATAAACCCACTCAACTATGGTCAACTAATCTATGACAAATGAGGCACAGGTATACAATGGAGAAAAGACAGTCTCTTCAATAAGTGGTGCTGGGAAAACTGGACAGCTACATGTAAAAGAATGAAATTGGAACACTCCCTAACACCATACACAAAAATAAACTCAAAATGGATTAGAGACCTAAATGTAAGACTGGACACTATAAAACTATAAACTGGACACTATAAAACTCTTAGAGGAAAACATAGGAAGAACACTCTGACATAAATCACAGCAAGATCTTTTTTGACCCACCTCCTAGAGAAATGGAAATAAAAACGACAATAAACAGATGGGACCTAATGAAACTTCAAAGCTTTTGCACAGCAAAGGAAACAATAAACAAGACAAAAAGACAACCCTCAGAACGGAAGAAAATATTTACAAACGAATCAACGGACAAAGGATTAATCTCCAAAATATATACACAGCTCATGCAGCTGAATATTAAATAAACAAACAACCCAATCCAAAAGTGGGCAGAAGACCTAAATAGACATTTCTCCAAAGAAGACATATAGATGGCTAAGAAGCACATGAAAAGCTGCTCAACATCACTAATTATTAGAGAAATGCAAATCAAAATTACAATGAGGTATCACCTCACACCAGTTAGAATGGGCATCATCAGAAAATCTACAAACAACAAATGCTGGAGAGGGTGTGAAGAAAAGGGAACCCTCTTGCACTGTTGGTGGGAATGTAAATTGATACAGCCACTATGGAGAACAGTATGGAGGTTCCTTAAAAAAGTAAAAATAGAATTACTATATGATCCATCAATCCCACTACTGGGCATATATGCAGAGAAAACTATAATTCAAAAAGACGCATGCACCCCAATGTTCACTGCAGCACTATTTACAATAGCCAGGTCATGGAAGCCACCTAAATGCCCATTGATAGATGAATGGATAAAGAAGTTGTGGTACATATATACAATGGAATATTACTCAGCCATAAAAAGGAACAAAATTGAGTTATTTGTTGAGACATGGATGGATCTAGAGACTGTCATACAGAGTGACGTAAGTCAGAAAGAGAAAAATAAATATCGTATATTAATGCATGTATGTGGAACCTAGAAAAATGGTACAGATGAACTGATTTGCAGGGCAGAAGCTGAGACACAGATGTAGAGAACAAACGTATGGACACCAAGGGGGGAAAACCACGGTGGGGTGAGGATGGTGGTGTGCTCAATTGGGCGATTGGGATTGACATGTATACACTGATATATATAAAATTGATGACTAATAAGAACCTGCAGTATAAAAAAACAAACAAAAGAACAACTAATACTAAACTTTCTTTGGGTTATTTGTATGGCAATATGTTAATATAAATGTTTCAGACATTACATGAAATTTCTAAAAATCTTATATGTTCTGGTATAATGTTATAAGTCAAAATTCTAGTTATTACTTTAAAATGTATATCTCAGAAATAACTAAATTTCCTTGTGAATTGCATTATTATGAACTTTCATCAAATCTTTAACCGTGGTCATTTTTAAGTCTTTTGTCATTTACGGACAGTTCTGGGTGTACTCTGATGCTTTTGCAAAAATGTTCCTATAAGAGGTTTTCATCTTCAAGGAATTCATGGAAAAGACTCTGACAAGTACAGGTTTCTGGTAACTGACTATACTGCTGAACTGAATGAATAAGCATTTTCAGAACTCTAATGGAAAACTGATGAATTCATAAAAGTGGTAACAAAAGATCAAGATCAAAAAAAAATTAATTACATGAGACTGAGTGAACTGATGAGGATGATTATAATGTTTGTGACTTTCTGTTTGAATGATAATTTAAAAAATCCCACAAAGACTCAGAGGCAAAAAATATACAAATCAATTTTCACTGCAAAGTAAAGGAGCTGTTACAGTGGAGGATTACTGGACTGAATGTCAATATTATGACATAGTATGAGTGTGTTTCGTGTTTGGTAATTGCAGTCATTGTTGCTTTTGTTGTGGTCAACCATTTACAATGCTTGGTGTCAGTTTATTTATCTCTTGTAAAAATAAAATACAGTGTGTGTGTGGGGGGGGGGGAATAATAATAAAAAAATAAAGAACTGCTACTTAACAGAAAAAAAATAGCCCTAACTACAATGATTTGACATTGGATACATAATATACAAATATGGAAATTGTAACATCAATAACCTAAAATATGAAGGGGAAGAAGTAAAAGTCTAAAATTTCTGTATGCTATTGAAGGTAAGTTGTTATCAGCTTAAAATAGGGTGTTACAAATGTAAGATATTTTATGTAAGTCTCATGGTAGCCACCAAGGAAAAACCTGTAGTAGATACACAAAAGATTATGGTAAAGGAGTCAAAGCATATCACTACAAAAGGTGATCAAATGACAAAGGAACATAGCAAGAGAAGAAGCAAGGAACAGAGATCCAATGATATGCTGCCTATAAAGGACTCACTTTTGTTTTAAGAACATGCATAAACTGAGAATGAAGGAATGGAAAAAGTTATTTCAAGCAAAAGTAAGTGGGGACAGCTGTAGTTATATCAGACAAGATAGACTCTAAGTTAAAAAAGGACAAAGAGGGGCTTCCCTGGTGGCGCAGTGGTTGAGAGTCCGCCTGCCGATGCAGGGGACACGGGTTCGTGCCCCGGTCTGGGAGGATCCCACATGCCGCGGAGCGGCTGGGCCCGTGAGCCATGGCCGCTGAGCCTGCGCGTCCGGAGCCTGTCCTCCGCAACGGGAGAGGCCACAACAGTGAGAGGCCCGCGTAACGCATAAAAAAAAAAAAAAAAAAAAAAAAAAAAAAAGGACAAAGAAGGTCCTTATATAATTAAAAAAAAAAAGATCAGGAAGATATAAAAATTTTAAATATTTATGCACCCAACATGTATTATGTACCTAAATAGATAAAGCAAAGACTAACTGAACTCAAAGAAAAAATAAACATTAACAGTTGGGGACTTTAATACTGCGCTCTTAACAATGACTAGGTCATCCAGATAGAAAATCAATCAGGAAACAGAGGATGTGAACAACACTATAGATCAAATGGTCCTACCAGACACATATAGAACATTTCTTCCAACAGCTGCATATTAGACATTTTTCTCTAGTGTACACAGAACATTTTCTAGGATAGGTCATAGGTTAGGGCGCAAAAAAGTCTCAACAAATTCAAGAGAGTAGAAGTTATATCAAGTATCTTCACATACGGCAATGAAATGAAACAAGAAATCCATAACAGTAAGAAAGCTGGAACACATTCATCAAAAGGAACCAATATCTTAACTTCTAACACTATAGTTTAGTATTGTCCTCTTTTAACTTTATATAAATGGAATAAGTTTTTCTCCTTTGTTTCTATTTCTCACTCAATCTTATGCTTATGTGTTTTACTTCACGTAGCAGTAGTTTGTACATTTTCATCGCTATCTAGTATTGCATTATAAGAATAAATCACAACTTATCCTTTTTGCTGGTGATGAGCATTTTTGTTGTTTATAATATAGGCCTATTGCAGATAGTTCTAACATAAACATTCTTCTACATGCCTTTAGTGCAGGGGTTCCCAACCTTTATGGCACCAGGGACCGGTTTCATGGTAGACAATTTTTCCACAGACGGGGGTGGGGGATGGTTCAGGCGATAATGCGAGCGATGGGGAGTGGCAGATGAAGCTTTGCTCACTCACCTGCCACTCACCTCCTGCTGTGCGGCCCAGTTCCTAACAGGCCATGGACCACTACCCGTTAGGGATTAGGGACCCCTGCTTTACTGTATCTGTGATAGCATTTCTACTGGGGACATATCTAAGGGTGAAATTGCTCCATCATAGTGTCTGCTTATATTCACTTGTCATAGACACTGCCAAATAGTAGGTTACACCAGGCTATACATGTCTATCAATGTTTGAGAATTGCAGTTGCTCCAGCTTTTACTCTATACTGTGTCAGTCTTTTTGACTTTAGCCATTCTTGTTTGTGTGTAATGCTATTCATAGTGGTTTTACTTTGTGTTGCTGTAATGAATAAAGTTGAGCATTCTTTTTTATCTATTGGCCATTTCAGTCCTATTTTGCAAAGTGTAAAGTGTTCCAACTTCTTGACCCTTTTTCTCTATAGGGCTTCTTTTTAATATTAATTCATAGAAATTCTTCATATATTCTAGATATGAATCCTTTCCAAATTATCTATCTACCTACCTACCTATCCATCTATCATCTGTATATCCACCTACACACACATACACACACACACACACACACACACACACACACACACACACACACCCCATGTAGAGATCTCCTCAGTAGTGGTGTCTTCTGATAAAAATAAGTTATCAATTTTATTATAAATACATTTAACAATCTTGATTTTTATGATTAGTCCTTTATATGTCCTGTTTGAGAAATCTTTCTTATCCTAAGATAATGAAGATATTCTCCTTCTGTTATATCTAGAAGCTTTTTGTTATCATCTAAAAGCTTTATTGTATAATCAGCAACATTTAGATCTACAGTCTACCTAGAATTGATTTTTATGAGTGTTGTGGATTAAGTATCAATGTATTTTTCCAAAAAATATAAATTTACCCAGAATCATTTTTTTTCAGAATCATTTATTTAATAGAACTGTTTTCCCTACTTCTTTGCAGTGTCGCTTTTATCAAAAATCAAGTCTCTATATATCCATGTAGGATTCCATTCCATTAGTCTATTTATCTCTACAAATTGTAACTTCATAATGTCTTACTATCTAATACTGTATTTCCCCAGCTTTGTTCTTTATCAGTATTATCTTGGCTATACTTGGTCCTTTACATTTCCATACAAATTTTATAATTTTGTTTATAAATATCCTCCACACCTCACCCTCCACCCCCCCCAAAAAAAAAACCTGCCGGAATTTTGATTCAGATTACCTTGAATCTATAGATCAATTTCAGGAAAATTAACAACTTTACATTATTGACTCCTCCAGTTTATGAGTGTGGCACTTCCTTTATTAATTTAAGTCTTCCATAATTCCTCTTACATGCATGGAGAAATCTTACATATCTTCCTTAGATTTATTTCTAACTATTAGGTGGTTTTTAAATAGTATATTTAAAATACTATTTTCTAATTGTTTGTTCCAGATATATAGAAATTAATTTATTTATGTAGGCTGAACTAGTGTCCACCAAACTTAACTAAATTCATTTACTACTAATTGTAATAATCTGTATTTTAGATATAATTTCAGGTTTTCTATGTAAACAATCAAACTGTCCTTGAATAATGATAATTTACTCCTTCTATTTCCTTATTGAATTGGTTAGAACATTCAGTAAAATACTGAAGAAAAGTGGTAAGTGAAGATATCCTTTGCTTGTGGAAGAAACCTTTCAACATTTCATTGTTGTGTATGATCTTTACTATAAAACTCTTGCACAGATTAAGGAAGTTCTCTTTCTTAGCTAGTTCGCTATGGACTTTTTATCAGAATGATGTTGAGTTTGTCATATTTTCCTCCATTATTCTGATAATGTGGTAAACTGGTTGATTTTAGAATATTAAACTTCGTATTTTCTTTATCCATTCATCTATTGATGGACATTAATGGATGTTGTTTTCACACTGTGGCTTTTGTAAATAATACTATAATGAACATGGGGGTACATATCTCTCTCTGACAACCTGATTTTAATTATTTTGGATAAATACCCAGAAGTGGGATTGCGGGATCATATGGTAATGTATTTTAATTATTTTAGGAAACTCCGAGCTATTTTCAGTGGTAGTTGCACCATATTGCCATATATGACAACATGGATGAACTTTGAAAACATTATGCTAAGTGAAATAAACCAATCACAGAAGGACAAATGCTGCATGATTCCATTTATATGAAGTGTCTAAAACAGTCAAATTCATAGAAGTGGAAAGAAAGATGGTTAATTGCCAGGGGCTGAGGAAAGGGAAAAATGGGGAGTTACTGCTCAAGAGGTACAAAGATTCAGTTATGAAAGAATAAGTTCTTGAGCCTCATGTGCTGCTTTTGATCCAACTTCTTAGCCTTGCATCCCTGACTTTCAGTGAATTTGTCACATACATCAAGGGAAAGTCTTACCTCAGTATATGTTTTTTTTCTCCCCAGGATCTTGGCCACTTGAGTCCCAGCTGCCTAGATAGCATTCTGATAGCTTAAATAGATTTTTTTAAAGTTTATCCAGCCCTTCTAGTTGTCTTCAGAGGAAGGTTTGTCTAATCTATCATAGCTAGAAATGGAAGTAGCTGTTCAGTTTCTAATATGTGATTTACAGTTTCAGTCTATTTGGATTAATTACTGGACATGTCGCAACTAAATTTTTCAGGCTTTCAGGATTCTTACATAATGACTATTTCTAAAACTTAATCTCACACCCTGAACAATTTTTGATTATTTACTGGTCTTCTACAGCTTGTAAGTGTTCATTTGTAAACCATATCTGATAGATGTGAGAAGTTAACAATAGACTTGGTTTCAGTGGGTGTCATGGGGATAATTTGTCAAGGAAGAACAAGTTGCCTCAAAGTGAAATGTGAAGAGAGTTCATTCTGTGTTTATGTACATATTTCAAGGTCTCTTGAGCATCTTCTAATAGCTCTTTATCTTGTCAGTAGAGAGACTCGTAATAACTTGGCCAGTGTATTCTAACACTACAAAGATGGGCATTTATCAGAAGATGAATGCAACGGTTTAAGACAATTCTTTGTTTATAGTCTCAGAAAGGAAAAAAAAGAAAATAATTTGAAGGGGTGTATGCATGCGTGTGTGTGTGTGTGTGTGTGTGTGTGTGTGTAACAGAAATAAAATAACTCTTCTCTCTGCAGTTTCATGGACAAAGTCAAATAAGTTTGGACACGGATTTGGATCAAAGACCACACTGATAGGTTGCACTGGTTTAGTTTTGGTTTCTAGATTTAGGTAGACTGAGTTCGAATCCTGTTTAACTCAGGGTTATTTCCTACTTTTCAAGCTGAAGATTCCTAAAGTGAAATGTGAAAATCTTAAAAAAATATATATAGATAGATAGATGTGGATATAAATATATATACACATATATATTAGCAAAGAGTAAGCGTGTGTATGTGTGTGTGTATGTGTGTGTGTGTGTGTGTGTGTGTATATATGTATACACACAGTGCCTAGAACAATGCCTGGCAGACAGCAAACCCTAAATACATGATCACTGTTGTCACTCTAAGTTTTCATTTGCCCGACTCTAATGTGGGTAGAGAATGCCAGTTTTTCTTCTCCTTATTGCTCATATGCAGTACTCTGTAGGGAAATTGGCATGTACAGTGTCAGCCACTAGATTTGGCTAAATGAAAGAACAGTATCAAATACTGGAGGACATTGAGGAAAGTATAAGAAAAACATAATAGATCTGAAATTATGAACTCCCTGGTAAGGGAAGAAAACAGATTGGACACTGGGAGTTATATTCACTAACATCATCATAAAGTCTGCCTTACTGCTTGGAATTTAATAGACTAAATAAATTATTGATTGATTATAATAAATAATAAATAATTATTGACTATAATAAATAATTATCGACTATTTGGCTGAACATTGTTCTCAGTTTAACAGCATAAAAGAAGAAATTAGTGCAATTCAGCGGGAAGGAATTTGCAGACTGAAAACTAGAAGGTTATCCTAAGTAAGACAGCTTCCAGAGAAGACATAAAAAAGGTTATGTAAAGCGGTGGATACAATAGCTTACTCATAACATGCTTTCTCTATTTAACTGAATCATTTTGCTCACTACATTGCACATTTTACACAATTGCCACAATTTCTGCATTTCTCCAAATGTCTATAATACGACAAGAGAAACAATACATTGTGTAATTCTCAAAATAATCTATTTACGGGCTTCCCTGGTGGCGCAGTGGTTGAGAATCTGCCTGCCAACGCAGGGGACACGGGTTCGAGCCCTGGTCTGGGAAGATCCCACATGCCGCGGAGCAACTGGGCCCGTGAGCCACAACTACTGAGCCTGCGCGCCTGGAGCTTGTGCTCCGCAACAAGAGAGGCCGCGATAGTGAGAGGCCCGCGCACCGCGATGAAGAGTAGACCCCGCTTGCCGCAACTAGAGAAAGCCCTCGCACAGAAACGAAGACCCAACACAGCCAAAAATAAATAAATTTATTAAAAAAAAATAATCTATTTACAATGATTTTTCTCAGCTTCTTTCTCTGCGAAGGATGTGTTTGGTAAGGAAGCATCCCTGGAGGGACAAGACTTTAAACCAGAGGGGGAAATGACTACCTCAATTTAAAGCCTAAATTGAGACAGAATGGACGTTCCAAGTATTCTAATATGTGTAATACTCTCCGTTATTTTCTGTGATCCCAAAGTCTTTGGAAGTTTGTCTGCTCTGACCAAACCCTGAATTAGGTCAGACCCCCTAAGATTATATCATTTCTCTTCTAACATTAACATGCTTTGGCCTTCCAAGTGAGGAAATGTAGAAAAGAGGTGGCAAGTGAATAATAACTTTCTATTGCTGTGTAACAAATTACCACGAATTTAGCAACTTAAAACAATATTCGTTTCTGGAGGTCAGGAGTCCATGTATATAGCATAATTGGGTTCTCCACTCAGGGTT
Organism: Phocoena sinus; assembly: GCF_008692025.1. Taxonomy (NCBI): domain Eukaryota; kingdom Metazoa; phylum Chordata; class Mammalia; order Artiodactyla; family Phocoenidae; genus Phocoena; species Phocoena sinus. The sequence continues at coordinate 44,737,162 of NC_045770.1, forward strand.
AAACAGGCTGAAATCAAGGTGTATTCCTTTCTGGAGGCTTTGTGAAAGAATCTGCTTCCAAGCTCATTCAAGTTTTGGTGGAATTCAGTTCCTTTTAGATGTAGGCCTGAGTCCCCATTTCCTTGCTGGTATCACCCAAGGGCACACTCAGCTCCTCCACTCCACCTGCACTGCTTACTGTACAGCCCCCTCCATCTTCAAAGCCAGCAGTGGAGAGTCTCCTCCAGCCGTCTCATGCCAAATCCTTCTCACATTTGAATCTATTTTGTCAGGAAGAGGTGGTCACTTTTCAGGGACTCACCTGATTAGGTCAGACCAATTACGAATTATCTCCCTATTTCAAGGTCAATTTCCTTGGGATCTTAATTATAGTTTCAAAATCCCTTCCCAGCAGTCCTGATCTAGATTAGTGTTTGATCTAAAAAGTAGGTAAGGTGAGAATATACCAGAGCATGAGAATCTTGCCCACGTACTCCCAGCCCGACATGCTGCCCCCTGTCCTCCAACACACGCCTCTTAAATAAGATCCCCTTAACAAACATTTCTCACTGCTGTCATCACTGTATGTCATTATTTTGGAGGCTCCATGAAGTATGGAAAGTACTGGAGTGTTAGAGCTGGAAAGATCTGGGTTGAAATCCCCTCTATGCTAGCTGTGGGATTTTGAGTAGGTTATTTAATTCCTCAGAGCCTCAATTTCCTCAATGGTAGAAACTAGGGCTAATAATAATCATCTCTAAGGCCTGTAGAGAATCAGGAAAGCAATATAATGGAAATCACCTGACTTACACAAGACGGCAAACTTTAGATTCCTGACTTTTCTTCCTTCTTTTCAATGTTCTGATATAGCTCCTCCAATTCACACCTACTTATCCTCAGACATGGGAAAAATTAAGATTTACAAGCCCTGGAGATAAAGTGATTTTCAGTAAATAACCTAACAATTTTCTCAAAAATTCTACATTGTATTTCATTTTGGAATTAATTCATTAGTGTTGACTGGTGTACATTCATAAGAACTTTTATTGAAAAGCTCAATATTCTTCTTTGTTTTCACTATTTTTTTAGAGATTCTAAGACCTTCTACTCCCCCAAGGGAGGAAAAAAAAGGAATATTATATGAAGACAGCCAAGCAGTCAGTAGACAGACTCCCACTATTAGGAAAAAAAAATCCCAAAATACCTGTTAGAATGCTGCTGGTAAGAGATTTGGCAGGGTGATGATTATGATTACGTGTGAGTAGAACAGCAGTGTCAATAATAATTGTGTGGGTTGTGAACATATTTTTTTTTTTTTTTTTTTTTTTTTTTTTTTTTTTTGCGTTACACGGGCCTCTCACTGTTGTGGCCTCTCCCGTTGCGGAGCACAGGCTCCGGATGCGCAGGCTCAGCGGCCATGGCTCACAGGCCCAGCCGCTCCGCGGCATGTGGGATCTTCCCAGACCGGGGCACGAACCCGTGTCCCCTGCATCGGCAGGCGGACTCTCAACCACTGCGCCACCAGGGAAGCCCTGTGAACATATTTTGAAAAAAAAAAAATGCTGGGATGCAGCCTAATGAATGTATTCAGTAACCTTAATAGCATCAGGTAGAGACGGGAGAGGACCATTTTGGAGGGGGGAATGAATTCAGCCTTTCAGAGTCATTTTATAAGGCACATCAAACAGTGCCGCTTTCTCAATTAAAAATGAATAGATGCAGTCGGGACTTCCCTGGTGGCGCAGTGGTTAAGAATCCGCTTGCCAATGCAGGGGACACGGGTTCGAGCCCTGGTCCGGGAAGATCCCACAGGCCACGGAGCAACTAAGCCCGTGCACCACAATTACTGAGCCCACGTGCCGCAACAAGAGAAGCCACCGCAGTGAGTAGCCCGCGCATGGCAAAGAAGAGTAGCCCCTGCTTGCCGCAATGAGAGAAAGCCTGTGAGCAGCAACAAAAACCCAACACAGCCCAAAAATAAATTTAAAGAAAAGAATATATGCAGCTATCGGAAAAGAATTCTCTAAGATTTGAAATTTGCCTTTTAAAGTCTAATTTTCTAATAAGTTATATTAAACATTTAAGTCCTTAGTATGTTCAAGGCATTATAATAAACATAAGGATGAGATGTCCAAAACAAAATTTACAGACAATTTAGGGAAAACAAATAAATGTACTTAACTTTAATATGATGACAAATGCAAAACTAAAAGCATCAAAATGTTACCTCTATGAGAGCAGAAATCTTGTCTTCTTGTTCACCACTCTACTCCCACATAACTATCAAGTTATTAGTTACCCAATACTTGTTCAGTGAATAAGAAATAAATGTCATGTATTTGAGGAATGAGAATCAAGTGCAGCATCTCCAGTACACAACATATGTGTGATAGTCTTAGCAGCACCAATACCATCACACTAAGTGGGACTAAAGATTTCAGTGATCAAGAATAATTGTATGTGCCTGGCATACCCACGTCCCCCGCCCGTACCTCCCCAATGCATAAACTCACACCTCCTGACACAAATTTAACGACTGCTAACTGCTAGGAATAGTCATTCTGATGTCTACATTTTTGGTCTGGTATTGCTCCTTTTGAAGCAGACTGAGATGATTTATTTATGTTGTTTGCCCCCAGCAGACGCCTCCCCAGGAACTCTGCAGAGTTATGCTAAGTAATCATGTTGCCATTTGAGAATTCAGCTAATGAAACCCATACCCACTGTATGTGATTAGCATTCCATGTAAATAAATCAAGGGACTGTAAATGTAAGAACTGAGAGTGTGGAAACACCCAGGATACTAACTGAAGGGATGGGGGAATAATCTCAGGAAGGCAGGACAGGATTGTGATTTTCACAAGTGATGATTCAGTGACTGGGAACCTAATGAATTGTACTATTAAGGGGAAGACTAAATAAAAAGAAAAGAGGATGTTCAGTCTGGAGAATAAATGAGGAAACTTCCAGGGGGCTGTAAGTCAGCAATGCGCATTCAGGCAGGTCATACCTAATGGACTACTGAGGACATGTGCTGGGACCTACCACAATGCCTGTGCAGTTTGCCTGCACAGAATATGCATTTAAAATGCTTACTGTATTAATGCATTAGAATGAAAAGAACATGGAGACTGTTACAGAGGATCACCCGATGCAACTTTCTGTGCAACATAAATGTTTTCATTTTCCATAGCAATAACTTAAAACGAGGACAGGAAGGAAAGAGTATATTGTCTGCATTGTACAGATTTAGATTTTGATAACAGAGACAAATTTTTAAATTACTGAGCATCTCTATGCTAACATTTGATAATTACTAAACTTTTTCTTCAGAATTTTCCAAGAATTTTTTATGCCCGTTACCATGTATCTTTAGGGGCTTTTACGTTCCAGAAATATATTCTGACATTAAATCTACCGATTGTAAACCCTACAGTAATCATATTATAACCATAACCATCGGTCTGCTTCAAGTATCTATGTTAATACAAAAATAATAAAAATAATAATTCTAAAGTTAAAATGTTTATAAGGATATAATTGTATAGAGAGCATCAGATCTTTAGAGCTCTATAATTTTCATTATTTCTGTCTTTTTTTTTTTTGAGTGCCAACAGCTATTGTTCAGCATACAAAACCCTAAACAGAATAGGGCGGGTTAATATGGTACTGGACCACGTAAGAAAATTGTTCACTTGTATTTTTTTTTAACACTCAAATTAATTTTTTATGTAGAGAACAGACAGAAATCCAGGAGAAACAAAGTGCTAGAGAGCATATAAAGGGAAATCTGATCATTGTAGATCCCTACTTGTATTCATTTTCTTCCTTTTTCACCCCAAACCTATTTTCCTGTATTTTACAACCTAGGACATGGAGCTACAATGTCACTTACAATATCACTTACAATATCACTAATGTCTCCCATAAACCAAAAACATCCTCCTTTACCTACTATTCTCCATGTATCTAGTCCTAGGGACTCTGAGAATTCCTTACAAATAGGCTCTTCATTCCCACTCCTTTAATACAAACATCCATTAGATCCCTTAACCACTGTAACAACTTTTCTAACTTGATCCTCTAACACTCATCCACAACCTTTCTTATCTGTCACTTGCACTGCTACCACAGTTTATCCAGTTCTCATCGTCTCTTCGTAGCACTTCCCACTTTAAAAGCCACCACTGGCTCCCCTTCACCTGAATGATAAAACTCAAAACGTTTGGAATGGCCCAGAAGACCATTCATAATTGGTCTTCCTCAGCTTACTTTTCGTTAGTCACTATATGGTGCATTCCATATAGCTGCAATGCTTAATATTTACTATTCCCTGATTCACAAATACCTACTTGTTGGGCTTCTCTGGTGGCGCAGTGGTTGAGAATCCACCTGCCAATGCAGGGGACACGGGTTCGAGCCCTGGTCTGGGAAGATCCCACATGCCGCGGAGCAACTAGGCCCGTGTGCCACAACTACTGAGCCTGAGCGTCTGGAGCCTGTGCTCTGCAACAAGAGAGGCCGCGATAGTGAGAGGCCCGCGCACGGTGATGAAGAGTGGCCCCCACTTGCCGCAACTAGAGAAAGCCCTCGCACAGAAACGAAGACCCAACACAGCCAAAAATAAATAAATTAATAAACAAATACCTACTTGTTGTCTAAAAAATAACATTTCAAAATACTGTTATCACTCCATTACCCATATTTTCCAAACTCAATTCAAATCTTACCTTTCTACGAAGAGCTGGTCAATTATTTACTGATCTTCTCTCTCGTTGCGTTCATTTCATACCTATAAAAATATTCGTTCGTATGTGGTCATTTATTTACATGTCTCTCCTCCTCTCCCATATATATATATATATATATATATATATATATATATATATATATATATATATATAAAAAAAAGTGGATATATATATAGATATCCACTCAATTATTGTTATTCACAGTAGGTATGTTCTATAAACAGGCACCAAACACTGAATTAGTGAATACTGACCATTACTCCTAGGGGAAATATAGGTTTAAATTGTCGTGAGCCTCTAGTCACATTTTCATCAACTAGTCATTACATAACCTTGCTTTATGGTGTTCTGGTCTAAAGACACTTTATTTAATATTTAATATCTAATACTGTTGATGAATTAATATTGAATTCACAGAAAACAGCACTTTACTCATGCCTAAATGCAGCTGCCTTTTTTTTTTTTAACTTTTTAAGAGTATATGTATTATCAACCTACATTAAAAAAAATATATTTATTTATTTAGCTGCACCGGGTCTTAGTTGCAGCATGCGGGATCTTCGTTCTCACATGCGGGATCTTAGCTGCGGCATACTGGATCTTGTTCCCTGACCAGGGATCGAACCTGTGTCCCCTGCATTGGGAGCACGGAGTCCTAACCACTAGACCACCAGGGGCAACTGGTTTTCTATGTAAAGTATAGCACAGCCTTCTTGCACTTGGGAACTCTAAATAATGTATCAGTACGATATTTGGGGATATTTTAAACAGCAAAACCAATTTAAAAAAACACACAAAAATGCAAAAACTTGGCACTTAATAGACCATGAAAAGGGCACTTCTTTATAGTGTCAAAGCTGAAACAAGAAAGCAGAAGTTCACCTTGTTCAGCCTCAGCCAGGTATATGCACATCAGAAGAATCAACTTTTTTGCCACTCTCTGTATATCTGAAAATGACCATAAAAGTGCCATGAGTATCAGTATGGGGGTTGCAAATAAATTTTAGCAAGCAGGTGAATTTACAAATACAGATTCTGCAAATAATGGGAAATGACTGTAAATCAAAGCATTGGAAAGAAAATAACAAAATGGATTATAAGGAGATGGGTATAAACGCCCATCAATGAGAAGAAATTGGATGGATGGATGGATGGATGGATGGATGGATGGACGGATGGATGGATGAAGAGATAGATAGATAGATAGATAGATACTAAATCTAGAAACTTGACTGAAATGTGGTACATTTTCAGTTTCTTTCCTTATCTTCCTTCCCCCTTTTTCCTGATTTGGTAAAATATATGTCACCCAAAAGCATTAAAGTAGTGCCAGAATCTTGACAGTCCACTCTAACAATGCAATGGAAAGCACTGGATAGTAGAAAGGTAAGCTCAAGTTTTCCTTATGAATTTATTATTCCTTACTTAGACATACGCTATCATCTTAATGCAAATCTTAAAAGCACATTTTTATGAAAATGGTAATATTTAATAAGCTAAAGTCAATATAGCACCATCTAACTTAGCCAATATGGATTGAACTTTCTTGAGACTTACACAGCAGATATTCCCCCGTAAGCTTAAATAGAATAACCATTTTTTGCCACACAGACACTGGAATTTTCTGTTTATATACGAACTCTTTCATGGTTTTTATTTTGCTGTTGAATGGAAATATCTGGAACAAAACTGTTTTAAAAATCACCACTCTAACCTATAGACTACTAAAAAACACCATCTTTTGCTAAATTAAATGTAGAGATTTATACATGGAAAAAAAAAAAGCTAAAGAACATGATGAGAGATGAGTAAATTAACACACTACGGTCCTGACATTTTTTTTTTAATGGAAATATCACCTCCAAAAAAGTTTATCAAGACAGGCTTTTTACAATCCCCATTAAATTCAGTGAATGAATTGTGAAGGGTAAATTGGACCCATTATGAGCTTACATTTCTTATGTAATATTCATAATCACAGCGTTACATAAGAGCAAGCTCGCATGAATAAAAGGAGCAATTTAAATTCCCACTTCCTTGGAGAACGGGGTTCTGCTTGACAAACAGGTTTCCGGTCCCATTTCCAGCACGCCCATGCATCTCCTCGAGTGCCAATGAGACCCACACTCTCCTATCAGTGATATAATAAACCCTCCAAAACAGAGCAAGAAAATGAAGCAAACAAGCCCACTTCATTTCAACTTGTCAGCTTTAAATAAAATCTGTGCAGCTGAAATGAGAAACTTCAGGGAAGATAATGTGTAAAGTAACCACATTCAACATTGGGACAAAACGTATTGCATTAGTTTTTTGTTTTTTCCTGATTTGCCACAAAAGTTTTTGAAATTTCAACATAGATCGTTTTCAATGAAATCTCTTCTTGTCAAGGAGGACTTGGAGGAAGAAATGGTTTATTTTTTTCGTTTGTTTATTTTATTCTCCTCCTCCACCCACGGAGGCCTTAGGAATATGTCAAGCCCCTATGATATCTTAATGAATAATATATGACCTTTGCAACAACTCTCATTATCAATTTTTAAGTCAGAGCATACTGAAGAAAGTACATGCTTTTTTTTACTTATTCTAATTAATTCCTTACATAATACTTTCCCTGGCCCAGATTTATGCAAAATATTGGAGCATGCTCTCTGCCTCCCCCCACAAAAAAGTATAAAGGACAAAAATGCATTGGAAGGAAGATAAAAAGAAAATAAAGAAAAAAGAAATTAACATTCCAATAAATAGAAATATCTGAACATTAATGAAATAAACAATTATTGTTAATGTAAATCCTTTCGCTCACACTTTCCCCAGTACCCACTCCCTTTCACCCAGCTAATCTCCAAAACCTTTCCTGCCTCGTGTTCAGGAGGCTCCATTCTGTTCTTCCCTTCAACTGTCTCCGTATCTTCTCCTCCCTCTTTGTTGTTACTTTTTTTTTCCATTGTTACATTTCCCTTGACTTTCTTTACTTCTCCTGAAAGAGCACTTGCACCTCTTCAAAGGAAGGATAGTACCACTGGGTCCCAGCAGATGCATAGCACAAGTTGCATATTCCAAATGACAGAGAGGGTGGGGAAAGTCAGAGACACTTTTTTCCTAAATGCCCTAAGGTGTGTCCAGATTTGATATAAACACCCTTTCTTGTCTTTTATTTCCAGTGTTGTGTCTCATGTATTTTCCAAATAAGCTTAGAATATTTTTCCTTATTCTGTTATACTCAGGAACTCTCTGATTTCAAACTCTTTTATTTTAAAATTCCTACATTACTTTGAGTGATCAGTGCATAGAATGATATTAATATTGAGGAGTATGATCCCTGTCACCATCTTTGATGGCCTATTGCTAAGAAGTTCTTTCAATCTCTAATGTAAAACATGATTTCATATGCGTATTTTAAATGTGTTAGAGAAGTACCATGGGATAGGAAAGAGGAATATGGACTATAAGGACTTCAGTTTGAGGCTCTGATGAATCAATATTTAATAGAATGACCATAATCAGAAAGTTTTTCTTTTTGAACCTCTTTATCATCACTTGTAAACGTGGAAACAAGTGAATATCCTGTCATAGGACAGTTAAATTAACATAAGGTATATTTTAGAAATATTTTTCATTTTTACTTTCTGATAACTATAATGATTATTATTAAGTAAAGGAAAAGAATGTATTTAAAGTTAACTTGACCTAGCTATTAAACATTCAGTAAATAGTGGGAATGGTGATATTATGCAGCTTCCATGCATATACTATATTCTACAACCAGTAAAATTCTGTCAAAAGCATAAGGTTATTCTCTGCAGTTCAAGGTAAGTGAGACAGGTACCTTCCAGCATACTTAGACCCAAACTTTCCATTGTGTTTTGCACTTTTTTTCTTAGAAAGTTGCTATCTCAAGAATCACGTAGTATAATATAAGACCATAGTGTGGCCTGAGTGCCATTTAATGACTAATGTTTTCAAGATGACAGCAAGTAGAATAATTTTCTTAGAAGATATCTGTTCTAAGCTGAGGGTTTTTTTGTTTCCCCACAGTGATGGCTGGGCTGACAGATATGATGTGACAGATGGATATCAGCGAGAAGCTGTTGGTGGAATCACAATCAAGCTCCAATCTCCTGATGTCAAGTGGTTTGATGATTATTATCTGAAGCTCCGGCCGGAAACAAACCTCCGAAACCCCTGGTTTCAAGAATTTTGGCAGCATCGTTTTCAGTGCCGGCTGGAAGGGTTTGCACAGGAGAACAGCAAATACAACAAGACTTGCAATAGTAAGCAGATTTATTATTTCATTTAAAGTGGATATGGCTAAGGCTCCAATTTAAGTAAACTGTGTCATGGGGATAGTGGCTGTAATCTGTTAGAGAGGAGGACTCTTACATAAAGTGGGTATTGCTTCCTAGAGTGGTAAGAAAAACATATGAGGGTAAATGTTCACTCTATTAAGATTTCAGACAATTTATTTATATTTATATCATTCAGAAAATTGGTACTGTGCTTAAAAGATAATGTGAGCTCCAGAAAGCACTCTTCTTGACATCTCTGAAGGCAAGAACTACATTCTGGTCATTTTGATTAGCAGTTAGCACAGTGTAAGGCACATAGCAAGGGTTGCATGTAATGTGTCTGAAGAATGAATGAGTGAATGTTGAAGGACGGAGCCAATTCCTACTTCCATCAAAATATTATAAAATAGTATCAAGGATTTGCTATGTATAATTATGATGTTTCAGGAGACATAACCTAAGCAGAGCCATTCACTCAGTTATTCAACAAATACTTACAAGGATTCACAACGTGCCAAACATCGCTTTACTTGTAAGGGTATCAAGAAGAGGAAAACTAGATCCTGCCCTCGAGGGGTTTAGTGTCTAGTTAGGGAGATCGTCAAGCAAACAAAACTTGTAATTCAATGTTGTAAGCAACATAATATGTGTTTTAAACGAAGCGTTTGGTTAGTTTTATTTGTAGCACATCCAAAGGGTATCTTGACTCTAAGAACCAGGGAGGGTCAATGCTGATTTGTAAGTCAAAGTGTAAAGGTTAAGGTTTGTTAAAACCAATAAGGGATTTGTTGAGACTGACGTCCCACATTGTGTAACAAGCACCTCATATGCATTTGCCAAGGAGTAAAATGTTTTAGTTGGTGGTATAATGTCTTTATCATCATGATGCTGGAACAGAAGAGTGCACTGGGGCAGTGAGGTTGAAATCCTGGCCCACGAACTAATTCCAGTCCACAGAGAAGTGGACTCACCAAAATGAGGAAAATAAGAACAATGTAGTGAATTTTTTATAATGCATTTCCTCCCTGAGTTCACATCCATACTATGTTTTTTCTATCAGTTCATTCTTTTGTGAAAATGGAATGAGGTCGTAAGTGGTGATTTGTAATTATCTTTAAATGTCAGTACAAGTAAAACGAGAACTTGGCAACCTTGTGTCAGTTCCTAATTCGGCAGTGGTGGAGGAGAGAGATGCTGGAGTGTGGCGTGGTACTGCCCAATGAAATCCAGAAATCATAGAAGCCTGGTGTGAGACTTCATTTGCCTCTCTCTTGCTTTAGATACTGCTAACTCTTGTCCAAAATCTTCAAATATTTATTCATTTCCTTTGTTTATACTTTCATGAAAAAATGTGTGTGAATACACAGGATTGTGACTTGTGTTTCACAATTTCAATGTTTATAGCCAATTTTATATTTTTCACAGTTCTATCCAGTTTCTGAAGGACACAAACTTCTTTCTTCTCTTGAGATTCGGGGAGTATGTGGTCTCTGTGTATCGATTCTATGATTGTGTAGAGATTACTCTATGTAGCTACACTGGAGGAGTTTTAGAGGGTCAGCAGTAGATCCAGTCTCCTCTCCAGCTTCTCTTTACAAAGGAGTTAGTGACAACCCCTAACCAGTGTGACTAAGTGAATTTTCCCAGTTGGTCTTCACCCTCTTTTGTACTAATGTTCTTCCTTCCCCACTCCTTTTTGTGTGAAATGTCTTCTCCTTGAAATAATTCTTTGTTTCTCTTACTTTTTTTTTTCTATTGGAGGTCTTATTGAGATATAGTCTTGAAAAAGACTCTTTGATGTCCACAGAAACGTTATTTCTATGGAAATTGTTCTATAAAATTCTCCATTTGAACTTGTTGCTGTAGCTCTCTGTCTTTCACATGAGCACCCTGATGTGACTTCTCTGCACAGGATCTGTTCCTTACTCTAGTTCTGGAAAGCAGTCTTTAGTCCCGCCCCCTTGGAATCTTATCTGTCAACAGATGTCATTTTGTACATAAAAATAAACAGTTATATGTAATATCTCTGTTATTCTTCTCAATGAGGGAAATAATATTATTATCCTTACTTTAAAATAACAAAACTAAGATTTGGAGAGACAAAACAACTTGCTCAGGAAAACATTAGAACTTAGAATTGAGCTCAGATGTGTCTAAAGTTTAACCAACATGCTATTCTAAACAGAGAGAATATTATAGTTTTAAAAATCACCATCAAATTTGCATTCTATAATAGTTAACATATAGGTCAAAGATACAAAAAAGAAAAATAAATCTTAAAATTATTTGGGTACAACTATGGAATGCGATAATAGATACCTTGATATTCCTACTCTCTACTTTTGACCATATTTCCTTATTTACTCAAATGTCCTTTCAGCATCCCACTCCATATCTTCAAAAAGACCCCAGGTAGTTTATTCTTATCTGTAACACTACTGAATATGAGTAGTGTTTTCCTAAATATAATGTACTTTCATCAAGCAGTGTGCATAAGACAACCACTTTTGAGTTGGAGTGGTAAGTTGGAGCTTATAATTCATTGAGGGCAGGCAAGAAATCTTCACCTTATTCATTGTCTACAGTACCTAAAACCTAATAGATAGTTCAGTGAGTAAAATGGCTTGACACAAAGAGTGGAAATACCCATAGCTGAATTACTGCTTATTTTTCTTAGAAGCTTCTTGAAAGGCAAAGTATAAAAGCTAGGAGAGGTATCTGAATCTGGTAGTCCAGAATTAGCAGTAGCCTTATACAGAATGAGGTATAGAAAAGCTCTGAGTAACCAGAAAGTTAAAGGAAAACTCTTAATATTGAATAAGTAACAGAGCCATCCTGGAAATAGACCAACTCCTAGAAATTAATTCCGAATAGATTAGAGCTAAGTGATTACAGGTGATTCACTTTGTTGTACAGCAGAAACTAACACAACATTGTAAAGCAACTATACTCCAATAAAAAAAAAAAAATCTGTAGATTTTTTGATGATGGCCATTCTGACTGGTGTGAGATGATATCTCATTGTAGTTTTGATTTGCATTTCTCTAATGATTAATGATGTTGAGCATCCTTTCATGTGTTTGTTGGCAATCTGTATACCTTCTTTGTAGAAATGTCTATTTAGGTCTTCTGCCCACTTTTGGACTGGGTTGTTTGTTTTTTAAATATTGAGCTGCATGAGCTGCTTATAAATTTTGGAGATTAATCCTTTTCCAGTTTCTTCATTGGCAAATATTTTCTCCCATTCTGAGGGTTGTCTTTTCATCTTGTTTATGGTTTCCTTTGCTGTGCAAATGCTTTTAAGTTTCATTAGGTCCCATTTGTTAATTTTTGTTTTTATTTCCATTTCTCTAGGAGGTGGGTCAAAAAGGATCTTGCTGTGATTTATGTCATAGAGTGTTCTGCCTATGTTTTCCTCTAAGAGTTTGATGTTGTCTGGCCTTACCTTTAGGTCTTTAATTCATTTTGAGTTTATTTTTGTGTATGGTGTTAGTGAGTGTTCTAATTTCATTCTTTTACATGTAGCTGTCCAGGTTTCCAGCACCATTTATTGAAGAGGCTGTCTTTTCTTCATTGTATATTCTTGTCTCCTTTATCAAAAATAATGTGACCATATGTGGGTGGGTTTATCGCTGGGCATTCTATCCTGTTCCATTGATCTATATTTCTGTTTTTGTGCCAGTACCATACTGTCTTGATTACTGTGCAATAAATGCTGGAGAGAGTGTGGAGAAAAGGGAACCCTCGTGCACTGTTGGTGGGAATGTAAATTGATACAGCCACTATGGAGAACAGTATGGAGGTTCCTTAAAAAACTAAAAATTGAACTACCATATGGCCCAGCAATCCCACTACTGGACATATACACTGAGAAAAAACCATTAATTCAAAAAGAGTCACATACCACAATGTTCATTGCAGCTCTGTTTACAATAGCCAGGACATGGAAGCAACCTAAGTGTCCATCGACAGATGAATGGATAAAGAAGATGTGGCACATATATACAATGGAATATTACTCAGCCATAAAATGAAACAAAATTGAGTTATTTGTAGTGAGGTGGATAGACCTAGAGTCTGTCACACAGAGTAAAGTAAGTCAGAAAGAGAAAAACAAATACCGTATGCTAACACATATATATGGAATCTAAGGGGAAAAAATGGTCATGAAGAACCTAGGGGCAGGAAGGGAATAAAGACGCAGACCTACTAGAGAATGGACTTGAGGACACAGGGAGGGGGAAGGGTAAGCTGGGACAAAGTGAGAGAGTGGCATGGACATATATCTACCACCAAATGTAAAACCGATAGCTAGTGGGAAGCAGCCACATAGCACAGGGAGATCAGCTTGGTGCTTTGTGACCACCTAGAGGGGCGGGATAGGGAGGGTGGGACAGAGGGAGATGCAAGAGGGAAGAGATATGGGGATATTTGTATATGTATAACTGATTCACTTTGTTATAAAGCAGAAACTAACATACCATTGTAAAACAATTATACTCCAATAAAGATGTTAAAAAAAATACTATGAACAAAACACTTGGAAGACAAGTGCTTAGGTACAACCTACAAAATAAAATCAGTTATTTGTGAAGTATTGCCATGCATCTACACGTCTTAAATACAACTATTTTGTATTCTGCAATAAAGTCTTTTTAATTTTGTTAAAAAAAATCTGGATGGAAAACCAATGTGACTAAAAACAGCACATTGTTAATGGCAAAACCACTAATACTACCTTAGTATAATTTTCCAAGTACAGTTTATTTTTCTTTAGACTAATGATTTATTGCAACACCTAGACAGCAGTCTTTCATATAGCCTTTTCCAATTTCTCACTAAAGTACTGATGAATACATCAATAACAAAAACAAAACAAAACTAATGTAACAATGATCTTAACTAAGAACGTCAGCCATCAGAATGCCACTGCCTGGAGAACTTCCACTAAATAGCCATAATGCCTATGAAGTCAGATGTTGGTGCAAATGGCTAACTACTGAGAAAAAATGTTGGTGCAGCCTCATGTCACAACGTGTATACATGTGAATACACACACACTCGTATACATACACATACATCCAGATGAGTAAAATAGTTAAGTGTGAAAAAGAAAACTAGAGACAAAAGAAGCTACGGTAGGGGGATGAGGAAGGTTTTACTCAGAAAACAAATGATAGAGCATATGAGATTGGGAATATTTGGTAGTTTTAATTAAATAAAAATTTTAAAGTCCTTGTGTTAAAAGGGGAAAAAAGGCCAATATGACAGTCTAAATATTGATTTTCTTACAAGAAAAACTCATCCAACTTTAAAATATAAATATTAAAAAACAGATAAATGTACAATGGATATACTGTACTTCATAGAACAATTAGAAATGCGTAATAAACATAAGAAAAAATTCACTCCCATTGTTAATCATAAAAATACAAATGTTCTTTTTTATCTTTCTATATTTTTGAAACATTCTAAAATGAGAAAAAGTTATTTCTTATCCAAAAAACAGAAGAAAAAATAACATTTTCAAATTATCATTTTAGGAAGCTTTCTCCACCCCACATACACACATTTTTAAGGAAGGCACCACATACACACATTTTTAAGGAAGGCACCTTCCTTTATATGTGTGTGGTGTGTGTGGTATGTTGTAGAATAATGTATATATAATGTACATAAAACACAAAAATCTTAAGTGAATTTAAGCTTTATACATTTTTACATATATATATATACATCTCTGTAACTACCATCCAAAGCAACAATATCAGAAAGTTCTCTCATGCCCAATCCCAATCAATATCATGCTCCATTAATATAAATTTTTTCAATGCCCATCAGTTTTGCCTACCCTGTACATCACATAAATGGAATCTTACATTATTTACTTGTTGTGTCTGGTCCTTTCCCCTCAAAATAGTGTTGTGGGATTCATCCCCATTATGTGTATCAGTAGTTTATTCTTTATTGCTGTGTACTGTTCCTTTATATGAATACACCAGAATTTATCTATCAGTTCTCCTATAGATGGAAATTTGGATTATTTAAGTATTATAAATAAAGCTTTTATGAACACTCTTGTACATATCATATGGCAAACATATATCCTAATTCCTGTTAGATGTATACCTGGTAATGGAACTGTGAGGTCATAAGCTAAGCATATATTTAGCTTTCATAGATATTGCCAAGCAGTTTTCATAGCTAACTGAACTAACAAATTTCCACTGAAATGCATGAGAGTTCAAGTTGCTGTGCACCCTTGACAACAGTTGGTATTATCTTTTTTACTTTAAACATTCTGTCAGTGTTGGGTTATCATATTATGATTTTGATTGGCTTTTCCATCATACATTATGAAGCTAAGTTCCTTTTCAAATGTTTATTGGAAATTTGGGCATCCTCTTTTGTAAAGTATCTGTTCCAGTCTTGTGCACATTTGATTACTTTTTAATATCTATTTTAAGAGTTCCTCATATACTATGGATGAGATTTTTATTAGATATATGTATCATGAAAATCACCCAATTGGGAGTGTAGCTTATTACTATTTCCTATTTGCTACTTGTTTTTTTGCTACTTGTTATTTGTCCAATTTATTCTTTAATTTTAAAATATCTATCTACCTATCTATCTATTTATCTATTGGGCTACGCCAGGTCTTTATCTGCAGCATGCGGGATCTTCGCTGCTACATGCAGAATCGTCACTGCGGTATGCAGGATCTTTTAGTGGCGGCATGCAGAATCTAGTTCCCTGAACAGGGATCAAACCCAGGTCCCGGCCCCCTGCATTGCGAGCATGGAGTGTTAACCACTGGACCACAGAGGGAAATCCCTATTCTTTAATTTTTTAATTCTTCCTTCCTATTGTCTTCTTCTGGATTAATCAATATTTTTATTATCCTATGTTGTCACCACTATGAACATTTTTGTTTCATCTCAGTATAATTCATTTACAGTTTTCAATAAAAATTCCTAAATGAATCCTTAATTTAATACAAACTACTTTTTTTAATTTTTTTTATGGATTTTTTTTTTAATTTTTTTTTTACATCTTTATTGGAGTATAATTGCTTCACAATGGTGTGTTAGTTTCTACTTTATAACAAAGTGAATCAGTTACACATACACATGTGTTCCCATATCTCTTCCCACTTGTGTCTCCCTCCCTCCCACCCTCCCCATCCCACCCCTCCAGGCGGTCACAAAGCACCGAGCTGATCTCCCTGTGCTATGCAGCTGCCTCCCACTAGCTATCTACCTTACGTTTGGTAGTGTATATATGTCCATGCCTCTCTCTCACTTTGTCACAGCTTACCCTTCCCCTTCCCCATATCCTCAAGTCCAAGTAGGTCTGTGTCTTTATTCCCATCTTACCCCTAGGTTTTTCATGATATTCTTTTTTTCTTACATTCCATATATATGTGTTAGGATATAGTATTTGTCTTTCTCTTTCTGACTTAATTCGCTCTGTATGACAGACAGGTCTATCCACCTCATTACAAATAGCTCAATTTCGTTTCTTTTTATGGCTGAGTAATATTCCATTGTATATATGTGCCACATATTCTTTATCCATTCATCCGATGATGGACACTTAGGTTGCTTCCATGTCCTGGCTATTGTAAACAGAGCTGCAATGAACATTGTGGTACATGACTCTATTTGAATTAATGGTTTTTTTCTCAGTGTATATGCCTAGTAGTGGGATAGCTGGGCCATATCGTAGTTCTATTTGTAGTTTTGTAAGGAACCTCCATACTGTTTTCCATAGTGGCTGTACCAATTCACATTCCCACTAGCAGTGCAAGAGGGTTCCCTTTTCACCACACCCTCTCCAGCATTAATTGTTTCTAGATTTTTTGATGATGGCCATTCTGACTGGTGTAAGATGATATCTCATTGTAGTTTTGACTTGCATTTCTCTAATGATTAATGAACTTGACCATTGTTTCATGTTTTTGTTGGCAGTCTGTATATCTTCTTTGCAGAAATGTCTATTTAGGTCTTCTGCCCATTTTTGGATTGGGTTGTTTGTTTTTTGTTATTGAGCTGCATGAGCTGCTTATAAATTTTGGAGATTAATCCTTTGTCAGTTGCTTCATTTGCAAATATTTTCTCCCATTCTCAGGGGTGTCTTTTCGTCCTGTTTATGGTTTCCTTTGCTGTGCAAAAGCTTTTAAGTTTTGTTAGGTCCCATTTGTTTATTTTTGTTTTTATTTCCACTTCTCTAGGAGGTGGGTCAAAAAGGATCTTGCTGTGATTTATGTCATAGAGTGTTCTGCCTATGTTTTCCTCTAAGAGTTTGATAGTTTCTGGCCTTACATTTAGGTCTTTAATCCATTTTGAGCTTATTTTTGTGTATGGTGTTAGGGAGTGATCTAATCTCATACTTTTACAGGTACCTGTCCAGTTTTCCCAGCACCACTTATTGAAGAGGCTGTCCTTTCTACACTGTACATTCCTGCTTCCTGTATCAAAGATAAGGTGACCATATGTGCGTGGGTTTATCTCTGGGCTTTCTATCCTGTTCCATTGATCTATCTTTCTGTTTTTGTGCCAGTACCATACTGTCTTGATTACTGTAGCTTTGTAGTATAGTCTGAGGTCAGGGAGCCTGATTCCTCTAGCTCCATTTTTCGTTCTCAAGATTGCTTTGGCTATTCGGGGTCTTTTGTGTTTCCATACAAATTGTGAAATTTTTTGCTCTAGTTCTGTGAAAAATACCAGTGGTGGTTTGATAGGGATTGCATTGAATCTGCAGATTGCTTTGGGTAGTAGAGTCATTTTCACAATGTTGATTCTTCCAATCCAAGAATGTGGTATATCTCTCCATCTATTTGTATCATCTTTAATTTCTTTCATCAGTGTCTTATAATTTTCTGCATACAGGTCTTTTGTCTCCTTAGGTAGGTCTATTCCTAGATATTTTATTCTTTTTGTTGCAATGGTAAATGGCAGTGTTTTCTTAATTTCACTTTCAGATTTTTCATCATTAGTGTATAGGAAAGCAAGAGATTTCTGTGCATTAATTTTGTATCCTGCAACTTTACCCAATTCATTGATTAGCTCTAGTAGTTTTCTGGTAGCATCTTTAGGATTCTCTATGTATAGTATCATGTCATCTGCAAACAGTGACAGCTTTACTTCTTTTCCGATTTGGATTCCTTTTATTTCCTCTTCTTCTCTGATTGCTGTGGCTAAAACTTCCAAAACTATATTGAATAAGAGTGGTGAGAGTGAGCAACCTTGTCTTGCTCCTGATCTTAGTGGAAATGCTTTCAGTTTTTCACCATTGAGGATGATGTTGGCTGTGGGTTTGTCATATATGGCCTTTATTATGTTGAGGAAAGTTCCCTCTATGCCTACTTTCTGCAGGGTTTTTATCATAAATGGGTATTGAATTTTGTCGAAAGCTTTCTCTGCATCTATTGAGATGATCTTATGGTTTTTCTCCTTCAGTTTGTTAATATGGTGTATCACGTTGATTGTCTTGCGTATATTGAAGAATCCTTGCATTCCTGGAATAAACCCCACTTCATCATGGTGTATGATCTTTTAAATGTGCTGTTGGATTTTGTTTGCTAGTATTTTGTTGAGGATTTCTGCATCTATGTTCATCAGTGATATTGGCCTGTAGTTTTCTTTCTTTGTGACATCCTTGTCTGGTTTTGGTATCAAGGTGATGGTGGCCTCCTAGAATGAATTTGGGAGTGCTCCCCCCTCTGCTATATTTTGGAAGAGTTAATACAAACTACTTTAAGTTGGCTCTTGTTTATATTCAAGAATCTTACAAGTATTTAAGTCTATTTATCCCCTTTCACTGTTTTCTGCTATTGCCATATAATTTGCTTTCATATGTATTATATACACTACTTTGTTTTGATTTGATTTGTTATAATTGTTGCTCTGAATGGTCAATAGTCTTATATTTACCCATGCTAGTGTTCTTCATTCCTTCTGCTACTTCCTTGCTTTCATCTCTGATTCTTTCAAGCTGAAGAATTTCCTTTAGTGTTTCTTATAATGTAGGCTACTTCCAACAAATTATATCAGCTTTTTTTCTCAGAGTGTTTTTATTTTCCCTTTATTTATTTTTTCAGTTTTATTGAGATATAATTGACATACAACACTGCATAAGTTTATGGTGTACAACATAATGATTTGAATAAAATACATCATGTAATGGTTACCGCAATAGCTTAGCAAATATCCATCAGGTCACACAGATAAAACATTAAAGAAATAGAAAAAATATTTTTTTTCTTTGTGATGAGAACTCTTAGGATTTACTCTCCCAGCAACTTTCATTTATAATGTACATCAGTGCTAATTATATTTATCATGTTGTACATTACATCCCTAGTACTTATTTATCTTACAACTGGAAGTTTGTACCTTTTGACCATGTTCATCTTAACCCCTGTCCTCCCTCCCCCCATCTCTGGTAGCCACAAATATGATCTCTTTTTCTATGAGTTTGTTTGTTTTGAAGCATAACTGACCTATAACACTATGTTAGTTCAGGGCACATAACATAGTGATTTGATATTTCTATAGATTTTGAAATATATTGTTTTTGAAGTATATATTTACTGAGTATAGCATTCTACATTGGCAGGTTTTCTTTTCTTTTGTTTTTTTTTTTTTTAAGTTTTGTAGAGTTTATTGTGATGAACTTTATAATTTATTTATTTATTTTTTGGCTGTGTTGGGTCTTAGTTGTGGCACGTGGGATCTTTCGTTGCGGCACGCAGGCCATTTGTTGCGGTGTGTGGGCTTCTCTCTAGTTGTGGCACACATGCTCCAGAGCACGCGGGCTCCAGAGCACATGGTTGTGGTGTGTGGGCTTAGTTGCCCTGCGGCATGTGGGATCTTAGTTCCCTGACCAGGGATCAAACTGGCGTCTCCTGCATTGCAAGATGGATTCTCAACCACTGGACCACCAGGGAAGTCCCTGGAAGGTTGTCTTTTGTTTAGTATTTTTCTCCGTTTTTTGTTCCCTTTAAAAACAACATTCCATTTGTTTTCCTGAAATCCATGGTTTCATTGAGAAGTCAGCCGTAATTCTTGATGTTGTCCCACTGTTGGCAATATGTCTTTTTTCTCTAGGCTTTTAAGATAGCTTTTTTTTTTAAGTTTTTGTTAACTATGATGCAAGTAGGTGTGATTTCCACTGCATATTTCTTTTATAGGGTTTCCAGAGCTTCTTAAAACCATGGATTAAAGACTTGGATCTGTGTAGAAAAATTTCCATACGTTATTTCCCAATACAGCCCTTCTGCCACATTTCTCTCTCTGCTCCTTCCAGTACCCAGTTACACCTGTGTTACATCATTTGACTATGTCTCACATGTGATATTTTCTCTAGGCTCACTTTCTTCCTTTCTTTCTTTTCTTTTCTTTCTCTCTTTTTCTTTCTTTCTTTCCTTCTTTCATATCTCTCTTTCTCTCTGCGCTTCAGTTTGACTTTTTTCTACTATTCTTTCTTCAATCTCACTAATTGTGTCTTCCCCTACATCCAGTCTGCTGTTAACCATAATAAAAAGTTCTTAATTTCAGATATGGCATTTTACAATCCTAGAATGCCCATTTAATTCTTTTTATAGTTTCCAATTTTCTGTTGAAGTTCTCCTTCTCATCCATTTTTCAACACTACATTTGCTTGAAAATATTGATTATAGTTATTTTAAGGTCCTTTTTTTCAAATTCTAACACCCAAGATCTTCCATCAGTCTACTTCTATTGACTTATTTTTCTTAGTTACTAGTCACATTTTATGCTTCTTGATACAATGAAATATGTTTTCTTTTATGCCAGACATTGAGTATAAAGTAACCATAAGGACTGAATTTTATATTTTTTCCCCCAGTGGTTTGCCTTTTTGAGATTCAAAGCAAATGAGATGGGGTAGGTTGCAGCAGAAGGTAGAAGCAGTCAATCTCTGGTTAAGAATATCTTTACAGGACAGTTGGCATGGAATTTTAATTGAGAGTCTTGGCTAGTGTATCCCCTGCCCTGGATTACTGACTCAATCAGATTTTTACATTTTTGAGTTTCGCCCTCTAGCCTCTTGTACCATACTGTTTCTAAATTGGGCATGAGAAAAAAACTAATTGACTAATCGAAGTTTGAGCAGTTTTCATTCCTCAAGTGGTGCTTTTCTGCCAAATATTATGAAACAATGGGAGATTTCAGTCTTCTTCAAAATCATGAGCCTCTCATGAAGCTTCCAGAATCAGGAAGTGAAGCATGAGGTCAAATGGCTGTCATACATTTAGGGTTCCTGGAGTTTACAAACTGACATACCAGATCATTTCAATATCCAAACATTTTTCCGGTTTCTCTTTTCTCCAGCAGTGTCATATACTAGGTGGAATTACATCTCCCCCTCCCCCAGTCCCAATTCATATCCTTTCCCAGAACCTCAGAATGTGACTTCATCTAGAAATAGTGTCATTGCAGATGTAATTAGTTAAAATGAGGACATACTGAAGTTGGATGGGTTCATAATCCAATATGACAGATGTCTTTATAAAAAGAAGAGAAGGGACACAAAGAGAGACACACAGGGAAAATGGCATGGGAAGACACAGCAGGAGCCTGAGTGATGCAGCAGAAAGCCAAGGAATGCCAACGATTAACAGCCACCACCAGAAGCTAGAAGAGGAAAGGAAGATTCTACCCAGTGTCTCAGGCGGAGTATGGCCGTGCTAACAACTTGATTTCGAACTTTTAGCATCCAGAACCGGGAGAGAATAAATTTCTGTTGTTTTCAGCCACCTAGTTTGTGGTACTTTGTTATGGTAGCCCTAGGAAACTAATGTCCCTTCATCTAGACCAAGCTGGATCATCAGCCTGGGTCCCTAATCTGCAGATACTCTCAGACAATAAAGCAACTGGTGATACCTGTCCACTTTTGCAAGTTTCCTCTCTGTTAGTTGATTTTGTCTTTGTTGCTTCCACACGTCTTCACTGCCTTTAAATTTTTTGGTTTTTGCATTTCTTTGACGTTTTGAAGTTATACAGTAAAAGAATTTTCATTTGCTTTCTTCTCCATTCTAACACCAGAAGTTCCTCCTTTACTCTTTATTCTTAATTGCCACAACCGTGCAATGCCAATTTTGATGTATAGATAAAGCCTGCAATTTATAATGTCTAAAATGTTGAGACTTTTGTTAATTTTTGTTTTATTTTTAAGCATTTAAAAATTTAAATCAAAATATAACTATATCCCTTAAGTGTTTTAACTATGTGGTACTGTTACAACACAGATTTTATCTACTATTAACAGTGAGCCTGATTTCAGTAAATTTTACTTGAAATGCACAATTATTTTAGACTTACATTATAAATTAATGAATAATAAAAGTATTAAGAATATAATTTAATTATTCTAATTGTTCATTTAAATAACCCAGTATTAAAAGCTACAGAGAATTAAAATAAAACTATCTTCTAGTAACTGTATGCTATTCTATTTTGGAACCAATTTAAGGACCCATTTCCTTTACAGTTATACTCTGTCACCCACTGACATTCATTTACCATCTCTTTTCTATGATTTCTCTCTGTCACCTCCAGTAACTTCTAGAGGTGTCATTTATGACACTAACACAATTATTCTCACCTCCATGTCCCGAGGGCACCTCAAACTTATATATCTAAAACTAACCTCATTATAACTTGCTCCAACCATAGCCCCAAACTTTGAGTTCCTTCTTTTTTGCATCTCCAGTTTAAGTAAATGATACACTCATCCACCCTGTCTCCCAAGATGTGGGACTAAGGGATCCTCTTGTATCCCCTTCTCTCATCCTCACAGCCAACTGGTGACCAAATACTGTTAATTCTAGTGTTTGAACATCTTCCACATCTGTTCCCTCCTTTACATGGCTGCCTGAATTCAAACCTTTATACTACTGCTGTGGTTTAGATCATCATCTCTTACCTCAGGTATTAAAATAATCTCCATATTGAATCTTCTTTTTGACACCGGCTTCTTCCTGCTCCATTTTATGCTGAAAACTAGTCCCTAAACTGTCCATCTAAA
Source organism: Phocoena sinus (assembly GCF_008692025.1). Classification (NCBI taxonomy): domain Eukaryota; kingdom Metazoa; phylum Chordata; class Mammalia; order Artiodactyla; family Phocoenidae; genus Phocoena; species Phocoena sinus. Next base: position 44,760,233 of record NC_045770.1, read on the forward strand.
GAACAGGTCTCATCATGTTACTCACATTCTTAAAGATCTTTGGTTTTCCAGTGTCTACAGAAAGGAATCCCAACTCCTTTGCTCCAGTCAAAACTCTTCAAATTCATCATTTACATTTTTTCAAATCTCATCTTTCATTTCTTAAACCCATGGAATCTAGGCTCCAGCCACTACCTGATTGTGTTCCTCCATTTTTAAGTGGCATGCCCCCTTAAGTCCCTGTGCTTGTGCACATGCTCAGTCTTGCTCTGTGAAAAGCCTACCTCAAGCTATTTGTCAATTCCACTGAGCTCACATTCTCCTGGTTTCTAATAACTCCAGCTGCCCTCTCAAAGGAACTCTGTCTCCCTCACATTGCACTTCCTGTGCCTTTTGTCTTCTTTTTGTCACATGCAATCCAGATACTGAACATAGATCTTGCACTTCCTTTAGCTTTATGCTACCAAGTAACCACTCACACAGGCATCTATGTGTGTGGCAAACTACTATCAACAAAATGAGGATGAGATAAATGGGTTCAGAGCAACATAAAAGTACTTTGGCCCCGAGGGCATTTCTGGGGCTCTAATAATGTTCTGTTGCTTGAGCCAGGATGTATTTGTTTTAAGAAAAATTAATGTATGGTTATGATTTTTACCCTTTTCTGTGTTAATGTTTTAATTTAATAAGAGTTTACCTTAACCAACCCCCATCCAGATAAAAGTCCTCAGGCCACTATATCCAGTCTAACATTTCTTCCAGTCCACATTCTACCACAGTACTCTCCCACACACACTCCCACTCTCTCACCAGCTTTCTGCCACCATGTTGATTGATTCTTACCCCTTCCTTTCTCTGTAATCCTTACTTCCTTTCTTAATATTTCTACACACCAAAATAAATAAGTTACTTTGCCCCACAGAAGGCCATTTACTCCAGAGAAAAAAACAATGCCATCCCCATAGAGGATAAAGCAGCTACAGCAATGTAATTTTTTCCACTGTATTACACCAACATACAAACAGAAATTTCACATTGTTACACCAGCATGTAAACATGTTATGTTCCTTTTTCTCCATCAAATTATAAAGTTCTAGAGAAGAGAAAATGTCTTACTCATCTCTGCTTTCCAAATTCCTAACACAATGCCTTGTATATGGCAAGCATTTGATAAATATTGCTAAATAAATGTGACTTTATTTCTCTTAGACCTAGGTAGGGTTACAAGGGCTATAGAACCTAGAACAGTGGTTCCCAATCTGTGGGCTGCAAGTCCCAGGGGTCACTGTTGATTTGTTGACTGGGTCTAGAATTCTTAGGTGGTTGAGCACTGTCAGTAGACCGAACTTTGTCTTGCATATCCTTGTGTGAACATGTGTGTGTTTATACACACATGCACCTTATTTTTATGCACAAGCTGTTGCAGTTAACAAATTATAAATTAATTTTTAAATTACTGAAATCATAGTAATTTCTTTCTACTATGTGTTTTCTACAACAAAAGATACTAAAGGTACAAATAACGTTTATGGAGTGTCTGTAACATTTTGACATTAAAACAATTTCCTTTATTTAAAAAGGCTGGTTCAGGGCTTCCCTGGTGGCGCAGTGGTTGAGAGTCCGCCTGCCGATGCAGGGGACGCGGGTTCCTGCACCGGTCCGGGAAGATCTCACATGCAGTGGAGCGGCTGGGCCCGTGAGCCATGGCCACTGAGCCTGCGCGTCCGGAGCCTGTGCTCCAAAACGGGAAAGGCCACGACAATGAGAGGCCCGCGTACCGCAAAAAAAAAAAAAAAAAGGCTGATTCCACTAGCGTGGCAGTGTTTCTTTTCCCTTTCTGTTGCAGTAAGTTTCCAGATGGAGGTGTCCACATTTTCTCTAATAAAAATGTCTCATGAGGGACTTGAGGTAGGTTAGTTACAGGTTACCTCCTTACCAGAATTTTTTTCCTGCCATCTTGTTTGCTTTTAAATTGCTTTTTAGTAGTTTAGCCATTACTCAAAACACTTCAGCATCTCTCCATATTGAAAACATGGCTGGAAAAGCCAAAACAGTGCATTGAGAGGAAAGAATTGTCTGGTAAGAGTAGCTGGACTACAGGAAAACTTTCACAAGGGCTAAACAAAATAAACTGAGTGTCACAGCTACCCCCAAATTAGAGGTTTCTTGTCATAATGTACACCAACCTGTTGAAAAAGGACAAATTTTGTGTAAAACAAATTTAAGTATCTTTCTTTAATCTAGCGTCCCCTTTTCTTTGTTTGTTTTACTACGTATAAACAAACTACGTATAAACTCATCTTTTTATGTAATGCTGATTCGCACATACTTCAGGAAAAGACTACACTAGAACAATATTAATAACCATATATTTAAGAAGAAATTTCATCACATTATATTAGTGTATATGGTGAAAACTGCTGAACAGATGCCAATGCAGGGGACACGGGTTCGAGCCCTGGTCCGGGAATATCCCACATGCCGTGGAGCAACTAAGCCCGTGTGCCACAACTACTGAGCCTGTGCTCTAGAGCCCACGAGCCACAACTACTGAGCCCATGTGCCACAACTACTGAAACCCACATGCCTAGATCCTATGGTCCACAACAAGATAAGCCACCACAATGAGAAGTCTGTACACCACAAAGAAGAGTAGCCCCCGGTTTCCGCAACTAGAGAAAAAAGTCCCGTGCGCAACAACGAAGATCCAATGCAGCCAAAAACAACAACAAAGAAATGTACTCAGAGAAATCCCCAGAAGAAAGCCCCTTGAATCAGAAACTGCAAAGGCTTCCAAACTCTTAATACACTGGAACTGAAACCCAAGATGTATTACAAATATTTAAAAGAAACCAAAGAGAGACCTGAGAAGCTTGCTGAATCAGTCACTTGAGGCACTGGATTTAGACCCAGAAGATCTATATTAAAAAACTTAACCTGTAGCTGATACTAGGTCTCCGTGAGTCTCAGTCTTCTCCTGTGTGAGTTGGGGATGATTATTAAAAACAACACCTAACTCACAGGACTCGAGAGAGGCTTAAATAGGATGATGTATGGGAAGAAAATGCCTGCTTCCAACAAAGATGAAATAATAGATACTGGATTTATTCTCTTGCTTGAAATAACAACAACAAAATAAGACAAAGTATATAAAACAATAGTCTTCAAGACACTGGACAGCAAGCAGTGAAGGAAAGTTATTCTTAAGAGACAGAAAATAAATGAGGTGAGCCCTCTGAGCTGAGAAGATGGAACTGTGAGTTCAGAGAGACCAAGGAAGCTAGAGTTTGCAGAGCACAGGAACAAAGAGGAGAGAGCGGCACGAAAAGAGAACTCTGGGGATCTGCAGAAGCTCCTTCTTGAGTATTCAACTGAGTGTTGATCACTACATGCATGGGAGGATAATACTTGAGACCCGGGAAAGAACCACCCCAAAGGATTAGAACAGTGCTCCTGGCACCCACATGAGACAATGAACAGTGTCTGTCCCCAGCAGTTAGACTGGAAAAATTTACAATTCTTTAGGCTAAAATACTTAGGGGAAACTGTATATCTGTATAACTAGATATATTAGAAAAGAAGAATATTTCAACTCAATGACCACAGATCCACCTTAAGAAATTTGGAAAAGAAGAACAAATTAAACTCAGAGTGAGTAGAAGAATGAAAGTAATAGATCAGAGGGAAAAATCAATGGAATCTAAAACAGAAATACAATAGAGCAAATCAATGGAACTAAAGCTTGGTTCTTTGAAAAGATCAATAAAATTGAAAAAATAGACTGATCAGGAAAAGAGAGAAAACACAAATTACCAACGTCAGAGATGAGAGAGGTAACATCACTACAGAGTCTACAGATACGAAAAGGATAATAAGGAAATATTTTTTAAAACACCTTTACCCAATAAACGTCAACTTAGATAAAACAGAGAAATCCCTTGAAATTCACAAACTATGTATGAGAGTTCACAGAAGACAGCCAGAATAGTCTTATATACAGTAAAGAAATTAAATTTGTAGTTAAAAACTTTACCACACACAAAAAAACCATCTAGGCTATACCGTTTCACTGGTGAATTGCCACCAAATATTTAAGGAG